>NW_019154118.1:20253415-20679937 GCF_002288905.1 Enhydra lutris kenyoni | reverse complement strand
TGTAGGTGTTTGCAATCTTTAGATAAGCTATCGAGCTGATCTCCCGCTACCTGAAGTAGTCTCAGCTGCTACTTCTCCGCCATCTTGACTCCTCCTGCTTTCTGCTCTTTATATTGCTTTCTCAGTCTTTGGCTTTCCTGTCTGATTATAGAATGATTAGCAACTAACAGTTGCTAATTTCTTACTATGTGCAAGGCCCTGTGCCAGCCACTTCGTAGGCATCAGTCCATTTCACACCACAGCAAACCGGTGAGGGAGGTATTTTTATCCCCATTTTGCAGCTCAGAATGCTCAGGTTTAGGGAGATTAAAGAAACAGCAGAGGCAGAATGAAAATCCTGGTTTGCCTGACTAACCAGAGCCTAAACTCTCAAACACTCTCTTTGCTAACTGCCTCTTCTTATTAACCCATCCCACAGCTTTGTGCCAGGACCTTCTTGTTGAGGTCACTGGTACCCAGCCCCATCAGGCCTGCCATGTCCTTTTGCCTCTGAGTCCTGGCATGAGAGCTGCCGTCCATGCCTTACGCAGCAGCGGCTAGTCTGAGGACGGTCTGTCCTGCTCAGCAGCGTCAGCATCACCAGGTGTGCTCAGGGGTCATGTCTTTCTTCCAAGTGCTTGCAGACCCAGTGAGCAGGGCACAGGGCTCAGACGGAAGTGGTATGTCACTTACAGATCTCTCTGGAAGAAGTCTGTCTATCCCAGCCCTCTCTTGGGCATGATGAGAGAAAAGGTTCTCTAGGCCCCATTTGAGAACCATAAGCTATTATCATCGCACATCTCTGGGCCCGGTTGTCATGGCTTTCCGTCTGCATTCTGTGGGGCCCTGGGGCTCCGACAGAGTCTTGGGACCTGGAAAAGCCCAAGCCTTCCATGGGAGCATCCAGTTCTGCCTTATGTTGGGGTTTATGGAAGGTTTCATCCATTAAAAATGCAAAATTAAGAAGATTAAAAAGAGATGAAAAAGAATTGAATTGAAAAGAAGGAATTCTGTGTTTTCTTTTTTTAAAGGATAAAGAGTGTAAAAGACAACAGGTTTTAAAGTGTGACAAGCCTGAGTTGGCATCTTGATTCTGCAACTTACTAATTAAACAGCATTAAACCTTCATTTTCTCCTTAGTAAATTAGGGACGATCGTGTGTGCATCTCTAGGCTGTAGGGAGAAGTGAGTGAGGTAGTGAGTTTTCATAGCAGAGCACTCCTCACCGAAGGCTCAGGAAATGTTCAGGAAACTCCCACTTTTCTTCCTTGTCTTCTCCTCCTTGACATCCTGTCATCTCAACACAGCAAAAAGGACCAAGGGTTTCAGTGTGTGAAGGATGTTTCTATTGCATCTCTACCTCCCAGCGCTGTAATGTGGGACATCCAGTTCAATAAGCCGGCAACTCCTGGACCACCCAAAACAGCCATCACAGAGCCCTGTCTCGGCTAAGCCCAGCACCTGCCTCTTTGGTGTATTGTTGAGGGCCTCCTGGACTCTTCCTGAAGACAGCTGAGGAAGTGGGTCTGAAGGCTCCCCAGAGCCAGCAGTGGCATACAGAGAAGCAGCCCCATGGAAGATAGGCAGCGGGCTGCGGGCCACAGACCCCCTGGCAGCCAGGGGACTGAATACCCATCTTCTGACATTGAAAAAGGAGTCAGAGCAGCTAGAAGGCAGATGCAGGCATAGATTACAGCTCCGTGAAATTATGATCAGTAGCCTCTGTTTAAGGAGGAAAGAAAGTGTGTAATGCATTTTTGAAAAATGTCTGCCAAAAATGATTAATTTTTTTAAGAAATGCTTTTGGCTCTTGATATGATAGGTTTCAGTTATCTGGCTAGTTTGTGTAAATTCTAACAATGCCCAGATAAATGAGGCGTTACAGCACTGAAACCCAATCCCAGGACTTGTGGGTCTCTTTCAAGTAATGGGGTGAATGGGAACATGATTGTTGATGGATCTCAATCCAAGGGGAAGATGCCAGGCTTCTTGGAGGAGCCCCCCTTTCCCCCCCCCCGCCCCCCGCCATATCAAGACCCAGGGATTGGGACCACCCTCTGGAACCAAGCAAGGGGGAAGGAGGGGAGGGAAGACACCCAAGCTTGAAATGACAGATGATTAGGTCCAGAGCAAAGTGCGATTCATTAGGTTTTATCTATCCTCAGTGAACAGAGATGGAAGAAAGGAGCAAGTGTCAAATTACCCATTTAATTATTTTTTTAAACTCCCGCTTCATAGGTCTTGCACGGTTGCAACACAGCCTGTCATTTATCCACAGGTGTGAAATCCCCACCAAGCAAGAGCTTCAGGACAGGGGTCAAGTCAGGAGAAATGCTGAGGGGGTTCAAGTCCAAATGTGTTCCCAGACTTCCCTGGGGAGCTGGAGGGACAGAAGCTGACATCCCTGACCACAGCACTATCAGGGAGTCTTCCAACTTATGGTGGGGAAACCCACCAGCTTTCTTCTGGGCTCAGTGGGGCAGAGTGGGAGTAGCACTGGCTTCTAGAGTCTCCAGGAATACAAATGTTTGTCCTTTGCTAGGGACAGCTCGTGATACTGGTTCTCCTGCCTTTCCAGCCCCACCCAGTGAGAATCTAATCAGGGCTGCTGAGATGAGGAGCCTGAATGCGGGAACTTAAAAATGTGCTTTCCATTTCAGAGGAGGCTCCCTCTTCTTGAAGCTCTGGTCAGAGAGCCAGCATCAGAGCCTTTCCAGGTCTTCTGGGCTCCCATTCTTACCTGCTTTCTTATTCTCTGCCTGCCTACGCTGAAATCCCTCCAGCTCCAGTCTCTTGCCTGGGGGAACTGGTTGCCATCCCTTGTTCCTGGGCTCTGGACTGTTCATTAGGGATCTTGCTCAGTAATGTCCTGAGGGACCATCATCCTCCTCCCCTTTCCTTCCCCCTCCTTGAATGGGCTTCTGCAGATACTTGATTCCCTTCTGACCATGGATGAGTCATCCTGAGGCACTGGCCTAAGCCCCATGTACCGGCAGGTTCCCCAGACTCCCTGGTGGCCCCTTAACTCACAAGGCAGCTCTCATGTGTCCTCCTACAGACCGAGCGCTCCTGTCTCAGGCCCCTGTCTCAGGCCCTAGCAATCCGGGTCACTCTCAAATAAGTCTGGGCACCTGGACCCATGTCGAACAGCACAGGGTGGGTCAGCGGGCTGGTCAGATAGTGACTTGCCCAGGGTTACAAGGCTAGAGTGAGGGAGACTAGAACTCGGGCCTCTGGCATTGAACCCATTCCCCTTCCCTCACACCAGCAGGCCTTAGCCTCTTTTGTGAGGAGTGTCACAAGTCATGTGTTCCAGAAAGCACCAGCATTTACAAATTGCTTCCTCTATCATAACATTTGGTTTGGGAAGCAGAATAGCAAAATCATTTCAACCAGGTACTTTGGAATCCAACAGAGTCTGAATTCTGGCTCTGCCACTGATTATTTTTGTGATCTCAGACAATTTCCTTTACATCTTTAGCACTCAGTCTACCTGTCCATAAAATGGGATGGTAATAATGTCTACCTTCAAAGCATTGTGCTAAGGATTGAGTGAAACAAGATGTGCCAAGTGCTTAGCACAATGTCTCGCATAGAAGTTCACAGTAAATGTTGGCTACAGTTACTGTTCATGTTCATTTGTGTATTTACACAAAGAAATATATTCAAGAGGCTGCCTATAATCACTCTGCCCTTTCTCCCTTTTATTCCGACAGGCCTTCCTAAAGCAGGGAGAGAATCAGCTGGCTTTGGAGGCTATACAGAAGGAATCGTATGTAACAGCAGCTCATCTTATCTTTTTGTCACATCTACAAGTAAGTTATCATCGCTGAGATGCTAATAATATTTGTGGCGGTTACAAGTTATTATAACGCCTTGTTCCCCCACAAAATAAATAGAAGCCTGGGTGTGTTTATATGTCTTTCCTCCCTCCTTTTGGCTGCATTGAGAGTGTGTCTCGAGCCTGAGCCTCATCTGTCAAGGACGTTGGGACCAACGGAAACTGACAACGGCAGCACCCATGTGATCCCAGGGAACCCCATGTAGGACCTGAGCCTCAAGGCCCTAAAGGCTCAGGGCAGGGGACTCTGCCCAGTGGGCCCGCCTTCGGGCCCTGCTCTCCCCGGGGAAGGTCTAGGGATCCCTCCTGTTTTCTTCTTCCCTGATGAATATGGAGGAGCCTTCACTCAGTGCTGATTGCTGTGGGGCTTTGTTTCTCTCCGCCACTCCCCTGCTCTCTGATCAGATGTCACTCTTTTTATTATTATTATTCCCTCTGTGTTGACAAGTGATTTAAACACTTCACAGGAGAAAAGAAAAAAGAGGGTGGGGGTTGGTGGGGAATCTTTTCTTTGAATCCAGGGTGTTCGTTTTTTTCAGATTAGCAAATAAATGACTATGAGTGTGTAATTAATACTAATAGGTTAATTAGAGACCATTTAGATCTTTCCAGAAAAAAAAAAAAAAAAAACAAGCCAACGACTGTCTCCTTCTGAGGCAGACCAGGAGTATGCAGCGTAAATAACCCTGTGTGGAAGAGCCGGACGCTTACATTTTACTCTGCCAGTCCTTCAGGGCTCCTAGATTTCTGTGAGGACCTGGGAAATGGGAACCAGACATTTCCCTGCAGATTAGAGGAGGACTCTGGAAACAGAGTCAGGGAGGGCTTCCTCCAGGGAGGCAGAACAGCTGCTCAGGACATCAGAGGAGTCAAGAACAGCAGCACCTCTGTGCCCCCCACCCTGTCTCTCTGAACTCAGGCTCTCACTCTGCTTTTTCTGTTGGTCTCTGTCTCTCTCTCTGTACCCTTTTCTGCTCAGCTGTGACTGTCACTCAGCCTGAGTCAGTCTCTCCATCCTCCAGACAATGGGATTTCAGAAAGTGTCTATGCCTTGACAGCCTTCACTGGCAGCAGAGGGGGGGCAGGTGCAGGAGGTGGGGAGCAGCAGGAGGGGGCACAGGCTAGCAGGCAAGTCATGTCCATGCCAGCAGGCTGGCGGTCTCAGGCACGGAGCGCTCTGGTTGGCCTGCCAGTGCACCGTGTCAGAACTTTCAGCTGAGCCCTGGTTTCTGCTCACTGAGCCAAGGATGTGTGGGATGAAGTGACAGGGGCATGTGTGTTTAATCAAACCTCGCAGGGCAGGGCCCAGAGCTAGGTAAGTCAGAGGGGGAACCCGGCCCCCAGACTCAGTCCCTGTTCTTTCTAGTGTAGCATCTCTGGAAGTGAAGGTGGAGTCTGCCCCAGAGCCCTGCTGCCCTCCAGGCCTGTTGAGATGGACAATGGAAAAGCCCTGATATGGTTTCAGTTTGTCTCCCAGAAAGATATGTTGGAGTCCTAACCCGCAGTACCTTGGAATGTGACCTTATTTGGCAATAAAGTCATTGCAGATGTAACTGGTTAAGATGAGGTCACACCGGAGTAGAGTGGGTCCTTAATCCAATATGACTGGTGTCCATAGAAAAAGAGGAGACAGACACAAAGAAGATGACCCCATGACAGTGGAGGGGGAGACTGGTGCGGTGCCTGCTCAGAATGCCTGGGTCTGGGAAGAGCTGCAGGAAGCAAGGAAGGCGCCTCCCCTAGACTTCTGAGGGAGATGCCCCTTCCAGCACCTTAAGTTTGGACGTCTAGCCTCCAGAACTATCGGAGTATACCTTTCTTTTGTTTTAGGCTACCTAGTTCCCAGTGCTTGGTTATAGTAGCTCTAGGAAACATGTACGGCTCTGAGCAGCCACCCCGACTCAGTGACTAGTAAAATCTCAGATGCAGTCTGGGAATGAAATCTCAAATCAAATACCCGGAAGAAAATAAGCATGTCTCAGAGGGATCGAGCAAGCTATTGTAGCATGGAAGGTTCAAGAACCAGACCCCTGCCCTGCCCCAACTCCCAAGATGTCTCACTGTCTACTTGGAAAGTCAGTAGAGAGTCCTTATGTCCTGAGAAGGACCACACGAACCCCAGACAAGATAGAGACTACCTCGGGAGTTTGGAGATAAAGAAACAAGTGTTTTCTTTCATTGTCTTATTGTTAATAACAATAATAAATAATACTTGGCATTTATTGAGCACTTGCCATGTATCAGACATTGTGTTACAAACTCTGTAAGGATGTTTGCATGCATGGCTGCTCTTCAGTAAGCCCTTTGGCTCCTGAGGGCTCACAAAAGTAGATGTCTTTCTTTGCAACAATCCAGCATGTCAAAATTGAGGGAAATGAGTGAGGTGCAGCTACTTTTCAAAGTTTACACAGTGCCCCAGAATTAAAGCTTATAACTCCACTGTTCCCTTGTTGTATATTCACTGACTCACCCTAGCTCCCATTTTCTACAAAGTAGTTTTTGCTATTTTTTTTTTAAGTTGGTGCTACTTTCGTAAGCTTTAAACAAACAGAAAAGCTACCTTGTATAAGAGAAGTTCTGGAAAAACCTAAAAAAGTATCTGGGACGTGAGGCACAGTTGTACCAGCTCAGCTGTTCATATCCTATTAAAAACAAATGGTCTGAGAACTCCCCTCCAGGGAACCCTACTCAGTTGGAGGGGGAAGGGGCAGGTAGCACAGGCAATCCTTGTGAATGAATGGCAAACCCATGTCCCCCACCTTTCTCTGCTTCTATAAGAGCACTGAGCAGAAGAGAGAAGAGGAGGTGGGGAGTGGGAGAAGAAAAGGAAACACTTGCTGGTCATTGCCCACACCTACCACATGCTGAGGCCGTCACCCCACCAGGGCCTGATCAGGGTAGGAACCACTCGGGGAGCAGAGAAAAAACCCACTCTTGTCTGGGGGTGAGCAGAACTAACATTTCTCAGAAATGGAGCAGAAAAGGGAATGGGTATTGATTTTCCAGTTCACAGAATTAAACCTTGCAAAATGACCTCATCCTCTCTCAAAATCACCCCCTTTCCATGGTGGTGACACTTCTTCCTGTAACAGGTCTCCTGTTTCCCAGCTCCCGTAAGACCAAGTCACTTCACCTCTCAGTCAACGTTTTCCTTATCAAAATGTAAACCGTGAAGCAAAAACTGGAGATTGCATCAGGGGTTTGAGGACAAATGTAATAATGTTTATTCGTTAAGATCAAAACTGTAGGGCACCTGGGTGGCTTGTTCGTTAGGCGTCTGGCTTCGGCTCAGGTCATGATCCCGGGTTGTGGGATCTAGTCCTGCATTGGGCTCCCTGCTCATCTAGAAGCCTGCTTCTCCCTCTCCCGCTCCCCCTGCTTGTGTTCCCTCTCTCGTTGTCTCTCTCTGTGTGTCAATTAAATAAATGAAATCTTAAAAAAAAAAAAGATCAAAACTGTATTAAGGAATTATTATAATGTATAAACTGTTAGAAGCCATATGTAAACAATAGTAATGATTATTATCACTGTAGACTTGCAGATATTACTCAGCTGCTGCAAGAGTAAGGAATGTTTCTATTTCTGGGCTGTGAAGGATGGGAGGGCAAGCCACTCATTCTAACTGCCAGTCCTTCCCAATTTGACAGCCCAGCCATAACCTACATTTTCAACTTGCAGAAAAAGGAAAATACAGGTCGAACCCCAGGAGGGAAACCGAAGGAAAAGAGGAGCAAGGAAGTGGCTAGAATCCAATCGCAGGGAAGTGATTTGATTTTTTGCTGTTAAAGGTGTCAAGTCCGGAGAGCAGGTATATCAATAGTTGTTTTGTTTGCCCAACAGAAAGAGATTGCGTTAGACCCCTGCTGACCCGCAGCTAATCCCTTCCCGGCAGGCCTAGGAAGAAGCTGTTCGCTGGGGCTGTGAGCACCTTGGGCACCTTCAGGCGGCAGGAGACGTGGACTAAACCAGAGCCCACTCAGAGCCAGCCACCCCTCCCGCAGCCAGAAAGCTCACAGGAAACGCCCAACGCGAAGGAGGGGGCTCATTAGCCACTTACTGCTCGCCGAGCCAATCACAGGAGCCTGCTCGGACGGAGAGCCAATCACCTCGCTGGGCAAGGACCAATCATCTCGCTTCCCCCATCGAGGCCCTTTCACTCCGAACCTCCCCCTGCCGGGGGCTCATTCGGCAGAGCTGCGGGGGCTGGGGACGCTGGAGGGGAGGGCGAGCTGAGGACCCCGCCGCCAGGTCAGCCTCAGCAGCAGTCCGGCAGCAGGGGAGGGCGCAGATACAGGTGGTAAAGTCCAATTCACCAGTTCCACCCGTGTTCACCTGCTGGGTGCTGCCTCTGCGCCAGGCCCTGTGAGCGAGAGACACAAGGTTACCCTGAAGAGCTGAGGCTGGTCGGGAAGACGGAGAAGGAAACAAATACAGGCCTGGCATGAGGGCCGAGCCAGGGCTCAAGATGCTCTGAGCAGACAGCCTCATGCGAGTAGGCAGCCAGAAACCTTCCGAGAGGAGGGTAGTGGCACCCAGGAGCATACCATAGCCCCAAAAGCGCGTGCGCTGTAGCCTGAGCCCACCCACCACACCATGCCCAGTGGTACTGGTTTGCTAGGGCTGCCAACAAAGTCCTACACCTGGGGGACTTAAACAACGGAAATGTATTTTCTCGCACTTCTGGAGGCTGGAAGTCTGAGCTCAGGGTATGAGCAGGGTTTTCTTCTGAGTCCTCTCTCTTCAGTGTTTGGATGGCTGTCTTCTCCCTGTGTCTTTCCGTGGTCTTCCCTCTGTACATACCTTTGTCCAGATTTCCTCTTAACAACTGCACGGATCATACTGATTAGAGCTCACCCTAATGATCTCGTTTTACCTCTTTTTTTTTTTTTTTAAGATTTTATTTATTTGACAGATCACAAGTAGGCATAGAGACAGGCAGAGAGAGAGAGGAGGAAGCAGGCTCCCCGCTGAGCGGAGAGCCCAATGCAGGCTCGATCCCAGGACCCTGAGATCATGACCTGAATGGAAGGCAGAGGCTTAACCCACTGAGCCACCTAGGCGCCCCTCTCGTTTTACCTCTTTACAGACCTTCATCTTCAAACACAATTTTGGGAGAGCACGTCAGCTTATTACACCATCATATTAAAAAAGATTTTATTTATTTATTAGAGAGATTGGGAGAGGGAGAGAGAATCTGAAGCACACTCCACACTGAGCACAGAGCCTGACACGGGGCTCAGTCTCATGACCCTGAGATCACGACCTGAGCTGAAACCGAGAGTCAAACGCTTGACTGACTGAGCCACTCGGGCACCCACCATCATTTTTTTACAACTGTTGTGAAGCTGCTGTTTTGCCACTTTTCCTCCAAAGCACACAACAACCATGGGCTTTTTGTCGTCTAAATCTTCTGTATGAGGTGCCAGGATGACTCAACTTGGACCTGCTCCTGTCGTAGGAGAGGGATGGAAGAGCCCTGCATCTAGTTCTTGAAGTAAATGCCCTCATCATTCATCTTTTTCTCAAAGAGTTGCAAGTCGATTAGAGTCTTGGAACAATTGCTCTCCACTGCTCATCAGCCCTGCTTACTGGCCTCTTGCCCAAGGTAGTTGATAAGTCACTTTATCTGCAATAAGGGCTGGTGTTTCCTTTGGAGCTGGCAGGGAGAGAGCCAGTGAAGCGGCCATCCATCAAACAAGGCCCACACAGGACAGCCTGAAGCCCTGCGGAGGGGGCCAGATGTCCTGATCTATCACATGAGACACAAGGGGACATTCCGTGATTGTTGAGATCCTAAGACAACACAGCAGGACCCTGCACAGCCTCGTGAAGGTAGGGGAGGCACCTGGTCTTCATTCCACAGCTCAGTGTGATGAAGATTTATTAGATTTACTATCAGCTGGGAAATGAAATGAATGGGCCACTGGCTAGACCTTCAAGGAGCTTATAGTCTTCTGGGGAACACCTAATCCTACATAAGGTTCTGGCTGAGTTGCTTGTGGGGCATTCAGAGAGGCTTCCAGCAGGAGCTGGTGTCTGAACAGAATTTGGAGGATCAGTGGTGCTAGGCAGCTCCATTAATGGGGCCAGAGAGGAGCGCGGGGTGGTCTAAGCAGCAAGGTCCAATGCACCGGTGAGGGGATGGAGGGGTTAAACATCAGACGTGTGGGAGAAACACAGGCAGGCCAATGTTACCGGAGCCTAAAATGTGAGGGAGGACGTGGCAGAAGTGGGATCAGAGAGGTAGCCAGGGGCCAGATAGTAGAGGGATAGGTAAACCACGCTGAGTGGCATGGACATTTCCCATGCGCTTTCAAACTGTGTTGGAGGTACAGGATCTCTTTTGTGGTGCTTTGGGATAAGGAACAAGACCGAGCGAGCAAGACACTCTTCAGAGCATCTTGGCTCTTTCCTCTCCTATTTATTGGGGCCACATTTGAAAGAGAAATTTTCTAAACCTTAGAAAATCAGCAACTACTATTGCTTCAGGTATTGAACACTTCTCGGCCCGAGACGGTGTGGAGATTGTGTGGGGTCTCGAACCGGGGGCGCAGGCTGGAGGCAGGGCACCAGTTTGGAGACTAATGCAGTCGTCCAAGAAATCAATAGGGGTTGAAAGAGTGGAGAAAGGGTTAGGAGGTGAAGCTGATGACACTCTCTGATTTATTTAACACGGAGAGTGCAGGAGAGGGAAAGGTCTTCTGTGGGTATTTTATTACTCAGATAAGTGGGTGCACGCTGATGCCTTTAACTGGGCAAACGAATAGAGGGGAGGGAGCTCATTTGGGCACACAGATGAGGAGTCATGTGCTGGTCATGTGCACCTGGCATGCCATTGGGACACCCAGGGGAAGCTGTCCATGCGGCCATGTTATTGAGTCCTACTCAAGTCTTGATACATTCCACCCTGAATGGAGTGCCTTGCCTATTGGCAAGGTGCAGATAGGTGCCAGTAAATGCAATTTTTTAAATTTTAGACTTTATGCATGAAGTCTTCAAGGTTCTTTACCATCTTTTCTAGAGCTACTTTTCAGTCTTATCTCCTTGTACTTTCCAAAAGTATATGAGATTAGAATAGGCCTGTGTTCCCTGTCCACAGACGCTCTGCTCAGCCAGATCAGCATCTTAATTATTTCCAAACAGACATCTCTCTGAAGCCTCTGGAGCAGATAGAGAGATAATGGAGAGATAGAGTGGATATCTCCCACATGGAGTGCATAGAAAATGTAATGAGTGTATGATATGTGACACACTGTGCCTCCATTTCTGCTAATGCCCTTTCCCCACTCCTTCTGTCTGTGTGGTGTGACTCAGTCCACAAAACCCTGCTCCAGTCCCACTTTCTCCACAAATCCTTTTACTCTATGCCCTTAAGGAGAGCAAATCACAGGTTAGTCTGCAGAAAGTCTGTGAGTTCTGGGTAGGGAAAAATTCATTCTTATGAGCACCCCTTCAGTTTCCATTTGCCTGGAGACTTCACCATCCAGGGTGAGTCTCACAGCACTGGGCACAGTTGCCCTTGTCTCTCATGACGGGGAGCCCCTCATCACATAGCTAAGGGTTCTCCGTGAGCCAGGATACCCTGTTCTGGGTCAAAGACTTCTGGCTCACCGAAGGTTCTGGACTCACCCAGCCTGTCTGCTCTGACAGTGTCTGTTTATAACCTATCTGGTGCTCCTTTGCCACATCTCAGTACTCCTGGATTTCCATGGCACACATGTGCTGAGCCTGCCTTCCCTCTGCCTTACTTTTAGTCTGCACTGGCTCCCAGATGGATTCTAACTCTCCAGACCTGGGCAAATGCTTAGCAACAAAACCCAGGAGACCAGGCCTCTTTCCAATGCTTCAAGAGGCACCTCCTACTACAGAGTGCTACCTCTTCTGGGAGTAGTAATGTGCTTTATTCATTGAGGAGCATGGCACAGAAGGTTACTCACTTCTACAACCCTGGCTAGAGGCTCTTCCCCACCCGTACTCTCCCTTGGTAGTTACTCTACTTTTCAGGGGGCCCAGGGAGCCCCAAGGTGACTCCGCACAGATAGCTGCCTCTTTGGGGGCCATCAAGGTGTTCAGCTCATTGTTTCTGTGCACTGTCTTGCATCAGATCAATAGGGATTCTTTCTACCCCTCTGAAGTATAGAAAGATTTATATGGCCCACATGGTATAGTTATAAAATACACATGAGGCCTGATAAATTATACACTATTTATTATGCTACTAAAATGATACCCTTTCCTTAATTAAAGTAGCCATATGCTGCAGTGCAAATCATTCTTGTTCATTAAGATCCCAAAATATGTTTTTTAAAAAAACAGCCAGTAGCAGTTAGGAAGAATACAACCAGATGACATAGTTTTGAGGACATAACTGCATTAAAAATAGTCTCACTCTTCAGGGTGATGTTTTACCAAACACGGCCGTCCCTCCATCCATTTGTTTATTTGACAAACAGGTACTGAGCACCTGTGCTACCAGACAGCTTCCAGGCACCTGGGACAGGACCTAGTCTCTGTTGTCAAGGGGCGCACAGACTGGTCTGAGACAGAGCAGTAGCCAAGTATGGAGTGCAATGCCATGGCCGTGCTGAGCCATGTTAGAGACTCATCTAACCTAGCCTTGTTGGGCCAGGAAAGTTTCCCAGAGGAGGTCCTATCTGGGTTACATCCTAAAGGGTAATTAGGTCTGGGAAGTGTTCCAAGCGATTCTCTTTTCCATTACCTCGTTTATTTTCTTCTCAATGATTAACCAGATCACAAATCTGGGATCATCTTTTTCATTTGTCTACATGAATGATTTCTGTCCCTCCCCTTTCCCCTGCCACTTGAAGGTAAGCTCCAGGAGGGTACAGAACTTGCCTGTTTTGTCCAGTGTTCTTCCCCAGCACCTTTAGCATATAGGAGGGGCTCAAAAGTATTTACTGAATGAATAAATGAACACTGTCTAAGGAATGGCATGTGCAAAGGCTCAGAGGTGAGGGAGCATAGGATAGGCTCTGAAGATGTCACCATCATTCCTCGTCGCCCCTTGCTTCATACCAGTCCCCAACACCTCTCCACACTCCCCACCACCCACTCCCCCACACACTTACCCTTTTCCCACAGGAACTGGCATTTTCCCACTAGCTAGAGTAAATAAGCACATTTGCATCCTGAAACAAGAGCAGCTATGTTTCTCCATGACCTTGGGGTTAATGGCCGTTGGCTCCCGGGTACCATCTGCAGGGAACTGTGGAAAGAACAAACTCAGCCACGACCACCTGGCAGCTTCACCGGTACACAGAGCTACCCCGCAAGCCCTGCACATGCCCTCATTGCTGGGAAGCTGTGTCCAAGGTGCGAACCACACTGAGGCCAGAGTCAGAAAAATCTGGGTTCAAATCTGACCTATCCCATCTTGGGAAATGTGCTTAATCTCCCTGAACACTTTCTCAGTCTTTAAAATGGACATAAAAATACCTGCATCATGAAACGTTTAGGAGTTAAATGTGGGAAATTAGGGGGAAATCCCTCAATTCTGTAAGACTCAGTGCCTCAGCAGTTAAACGCAGGTAACGGTAAGAGTATCTGTCTCACGGGGTGGGTGTGAGGCTTATGTATAAATACTGGACATAAATCCACTCACGTGTGAATGTTTGTGGCAAAAGGAGAGAGGCTGTTCGGCCCAGAAGTGTCCTTCGTGTCTTTGAATAAGAGCAGCAGCACTTACTGAGTGTTTACTGTATTCCTGGCACTTCAGATGTAATCCCTGAAGTTTCTGTCGGGCTAGAGTATTCCCAGGTTCCTGTCATGATGGAGGGGAGGAAAAAGAGATATATATCAAAACATATATGAAATCCATGAAATGGATTGTGGCAGATTGTGTTTCCCAAAATAGCCTTGACAATATTATCCATCCTGCTGGTCCTTCCAGAACCTTGCCACACGTTTTCCCCAATAGCAAGTGGAGTCTGTGCCTACTGTCCTTGAACACACAAGGGCCATTAGTTTCAACCAGGCTGGATAGTTCCAGAGCCCATGTTTTTTTGGGACCCCTATATGGGGGACTATTTGTAAGCCTTTTGACAAAGCAGAGGGCCCCTATTGGGAAGGAGTTAAAAATAAAGCTGGAATGGCAGGTCAGAGCCACATCAAGAGGGCCTTGAAGGCTATCCTTTGGTCTGGTCATTTGATTATCTCTTAGTGACACACACATCCAAGTACCACCTTGGAAAGTACCACCTAAGGAAAATCCATAGTGATTTTCCTTAAGTTAAATTGAAACTATTCATTAAAAAGAAAAAAAAAACCTTATTCTCGTTCTAAGAAATAATAATATAATAATCACAGGTTTTATGTCTTATTCAAATTTATCTAACATACATAAAATAAGCATATAATTACTTAAAAATTTTTTTGTTCATGAATCCCATAATAGATGCTCTTGTACCACCGGGGCATCTGTATCCCATTTCAGAATCAGCGTAGTTGGCGATGAAGAGCCACCATACATTCTGAACAAAGAGAAGATCAAAGGGACCTTTTAGGAAAACTGACCTGTTCTTGGTACATATCAGCAAACACATTCCAAAGACTAGTCAGTGACAAGTTCTCTGAGAGACGCAGGTAAATCAGCACAGCCCACGGCCCTGGGGTCTTCGTGGTCTGGGAGTATGGGCTCGTGTGCTGGTGTGAGAGGCACGGAAAGAATGCGGAGCACCTTCCTGGGGTGGAAATCTAGCTTCTTGGCAAATAATTTAAAAGGGTACAGTCATGGTATGGATATATTAAGTTTATAGCAAAAAATCGTAGGAATGTTTCATTAAAAAAAAAAAAAAAAAACCAGGCAAAATCTAAGTATTCTCACCTTGGATTTGAGCAGTTTTGGGCCCTGTCCAGGGCAAGAGTGGCTCATGGTTCCTTCCTTTAGCCCAGGGTTCTCAACCCCGGCTCTACATCAGGATCGTCTGAGGTACTAAAAGTTCCTCAATCATCAAGACGCAGGCTGTACCGTAGACCACATACATCAGACCTCTGAGGGAGCGGCCCAGCAGCTGTTTTTTTTTTGTTTTTTTTTTTTAAGATTTTATTTATTTATTTATTTGACAGAGATCACAAGTAGGCAGAGAGGCAGCAGAGAGAGAAGGAGGAAGCAGGCTCCCTGCTGAGCAGAGAACCTGAGGCAGGGCTCGATCCCACAACCCTGAGATCACGACCTGAGCCGAAGGCAGAGGCTTAACCCACTGAGCCACCCAGGTGTGCCCCAGCAGCTGGTATTTTTAAGGGCTCCCCAGATGATTCGAATGGGCGGTCAGGATTGAGAACTACTATTTAAGGGGTCCTTTGGTGAGAAAGTGCAAGAAGCCCTGACAGAGAGCATGGAAGGAGGCTGTTAGGTTAGGTTAGGAGGCTGTTCTAGAGTCTGGGAAAGATCCACGCAATTTCATCGCATCTGATAGAATCTTTGCAAAGTAACTCCTGGCATGCCCACCACAGAGACATGCGCAAAACCCAGCAAATGTGCATGAACTAGTAAGTGCATACAGACGAGCAACATATGAGTCGGGCCTTACTTGTCGAGCGAAATCACTACCATGCCTCTGTAGGACAAAGCCATGAGAAAGAGAACTGGTAGACTTACTTGATTTAGGCTTCTATAAGGTTAGGTCAATTTCTGACAAGCTAAGCCTACCAAATCTGGGCTTCAGATGTGATTCGTTCATAATCAAGAAGTCCCAGAGAGAGGAAACATGCATTCATAGGGTCACCTTTGGTCACCACTCGCAGACACACCAGTCAGCTTAGGCTGAGCAGTCCTCAGGCTCAGACACCTCGGACTTGCCTGAGGGCTCTGTGAGGTTTTTGTTCCTCCTAACTCTGGTCCCACTTCCCCAGAGCCTGAAGGCCAGGGCCCCTTCTGACTTCCAGCTGGGAGCAGGCCCTCTGTCCTAGATCGGAGGGGCACTTGGCAAGGAACAAAAAGAAATTGCAGGCCAGCTCCAGGGCAGTGCTTTCCTAGCTTCACAGCCCGTTCTTCTTGCTCCCTGGGTCCCCAAACAAGAGGCCACTCAGAAATCAGAGCTCAGAACAAGGCAGCATTGTCCCCTGGGCCCAGGCTTCCCTGGGGCGCGGGTGAGAGAAAGAGATGCGCAGACTCCCCGGCCACAGGGTCTGGAGAGAAGCTGGCACCTGGGGAAGAACCATTTCCCAAGCAGCTGGCCAAGCTGGAGTCTTCCAGCTGAGGTGGAGACGTGCTCTGCTGCCCTCTGTCCCCTGAGAGTGCCTCTCTGGAGCCCTCACTTCACAGAACCCGCTTTCTGGGTGGCACTGACCCTCACCTGCCCTTCCCTGCTCAGCGCCTCCAGCAAGTCACACGGTGATCCTGGAGAACCACAGAAGGGCCACTGGGGTAGGAGCCGGGCCCCCGGCCTGAGGTCCCAGCTCCATCTCCCCAGAGCTCACCATCCAGAAGGGAAGATCCCAGCCTGCCCAGCCCCCCGGATCCACAGCTGGCATGAAATGCAGCCAAGGGCTCCTCACCCTCCGACCCAGCTCCTGGAAACGGTAGCCATGCGGAGTGAGGTACCTTGGTGAGGTCCAGTAATTATGAGGAGGCCTGGCCCTGCTCCCCGGCCTGCATTTCCACTGAACATCAAAGAAGATCCAGGGATCTTCCCTTAACCTTGAGTCTGGTCACAAACGTCCTCTGGGCCACGTGGCCGTCACCCTCATTTTAGTGAACCTCTTTTTGGTTGCTTGGCATCGCTTGTTTGTTCCGGAACCACACCCCACCGGCTCCATACCACTGTGGGTGCTTCGGGCTGCCATTTGCAAACCAAACAGAAACAGAAAGTCCAATATGAACTGGTCTAAGGACCAATGACAGCTGTTGGCCCGAAGGCCCGAGGAAGGGAGGGCTTCGGGGTTGGATCAGTCCGGAGACTCCAGCTCTGTTTCTCTCCCACATCCTCAGACACATCTCCTCTCTGTGGTCAGCTGACTCCCCTCGTGTTTGCAGAGTGGCTCTGGCAGCTTCTTACCTCACAGACATATAACGAATACCCACAAGAGAGAGAGTGTCTTTAGGCGGCACTCTGCCAAGAGCAAGGATCCTTGTCTTCCAGCCGTCTGCAGCAGATGGACTCCAGGAACTGTGGGGAACTAACATCTCAGCCACTGGCCAGGGATGGAGACACCTGGTCTCAAATGAGCTGGTCACAGAGCTGCACCCCAGGGGCCACCGTGGTTGGTCTGCGGACAGGCAGATAACTGAAGCCAGATTGATCATAATCCTTCCTTAGAGATTTTCTCACAGAAGATTAGGTTAAGAGCCACCTCTATGTCTAGTTATTACCATATGGATCTTAATTTGGGCCTCTTAGCTGTCAGCCACATCCTCATGGAGAAACCATCTGAGGGAATGATGGCAGTGATTAGAGAGACTAGTCAAGAGTAGAAAGACAGAGTCCTGAGGAAGTGTCCCTTCTAGACATTAACCCCTGCCAAGACTTTTCCTTACATGTAAATACCCTTTGGGTGTTCGTTCTAGCACTGATGGCACCAGGATCAGCACATTATCCGTGTGCGCATACTTCTCTCTGAGCGATGAAAGGTAGGTTCCTGAGTCAACTGTACTCCTGGGCTGTACTCCTGGGGCATCTCACCCACTAGTCTCCAAGGACAGCCAACCTGGTCATAGCCTTGCAAAGTACAGACTCCGGGGTGGGGGAGGGTTACCACCCAGGAGCCCTTTTGGGGTCCAGCGCATCTGAATCCGTGGAATGGCAGCCAGCATGGAAGAGAGAGCATCGCTACAACCAGGAAGCTCGGGCAGCAGCCACACTGCCCAGCACACTTCTCAGCTCACCTTCTAAAACGGGCAGGATTTATCACAAAATTTGGACCGCAAACATGAGAGAGCATGGGGTGCTCATCAGCTAAGGGTCACAAGGAAGTCGGTGCTCACAGTGACCCCATGTTTTCTCCTGCTTTTTATTCATTTAGTCAACAAGCATTTTAGGATGTAATAATACCCTAAATAATATTTTACCTTCACTTCCACATTTCTCCCTGCCATCTTTTCTCCCTCTCTCTTGTTCATTTTCCACTTTCTCCCTGGCTCCGTGGTTAATCTATGGCTCTTTTATTGTGGTGTCTTTGCCTCTTTCAGTTCCTCTTTCTCTCCTTGACAGATTTCCCCACATATTCGACATTGTGGTTTCCCAGTTTTACTATATAACAGAGCTCTGACCGAGAGCCTGAAAACTCCGGGATGTGGAAGAAAATAAAACAGGAAAGACAAAGAAATGTAGTATCATTCTTGGAAGCAAGCTTCCTGTGAGCTGGAAAATTCTGTAAGCAGACCTGCGGACAGAAGGTTAAGGGATAAGACTTCTGAAGTGATAAGATCAGCCTCTGAAGTCCTGAGCTCACCAACTGGGAGAAGAATCTGGTCTTCGAGAGAAGGGATTGCCAGAAACCAGGCACTGGAATATGAGAATGCAGAAGATAGCGAGGCATTGGGAGTAGGTCTTAACTGCACTGAACTGTGAACCAAAGCAGAACTACGCTAATTTGCTAGAGCTCGACTCAAACTGAACTGGAGCATGTGTGCCCCCCCCCCCCTTTTTTTTTAAAGAACAAAGTCAAAGAGGTTTTCCATTTGTGTTTTTGCCTCTTGTCATGAACCAGTTTGAACTAGGAAGGAAATTATGTCTTCTAATTCTTTAAATTCTACTAAACTGCTCTTTCTAAGTTCAGTAAGTGATGTCCTAATTGTCAAGTCCAAGACCTTCTTTCCAGACTTCATCCTGCTTGGCTTCTCTGAAGCCTCCCTGCTTCCCTGCCTTTCCTCTTCCCACCTCTCTGCCCTTCCTTCTCCCTCTCTCCCTCCCTCCTTTCCCTCTTTTTCTTCTTCCTCTTCTCCTCCTCCTCCTCCTCCTTCTTTCTCTCTCTCTTTTTTAAACTTTAAAAGCATTTCTTTCTGCATCCCCACCCTCCTGAAACTTTCTCTGCCCTTGACTTCTGGAAGAATGATCTCTTCTGTCTCTTGAGATCGTCTGTCTCTCTTTTTTATCCAGATCTACTTGTTTTCTTCCCTTTGACAGCTTTGTCGCTTAGATACTGCTGTCACTGGGCTTCCCTTCCCGTGTTGTCCTTCCCACACAAGCTCTGTCTTGGGTTCTTATCCACCTCCTTGGCTTTGATTACTGCCTATGGAGGTGATTCCTCAGGTAGTACCTCCAACCCAGCCTTTCTCCCAAATTCAAGATCTACATGTCTGACCAACTAAAAGACATACTCACTGGTATTTTCAAGTCTAATTTGTTCAAAACGCAACTCATCACCTTCTTCCCGTGAATCCTCTCCTGCTCTGGTCTTCTCCAACCCAGTGGAAGGCTTGTCCTCCAGCCAGCCATGTGGTTCTGAGAACTGGGAGTCTTTCTGAAGCCTTCCCCCTCCCTTCCCCCTCATACACTACACCTGCACAGGCAACAAGTTCATGTCTGAACTCTAAATGTGTCTCACATTGTCGCCCTCTTCTCCTGTCCAGTGTCACTGCCTTTGTTCAGATCCAAGACTTTTCTCTCCTCTGTTAATTACAGCAGCAGCCTCCTAACTGCTGTCCCTTTTTCAAGTCTTATCTTCATCTAGACTGTCCTTTACATGGGACAGTTCTATCCTGCAAAAACAGGGATCTAATTATGTCACTGTTAAGGTCCCTTAATAGCTACCCTCCCATGAAGACTAAAGCTCAGGCTCTTTAGCATTGAGTCCCCCAGTCCTACCTTCTTCTGCCTTAGCACTCTCTTCTGTGCACCTGTCCGTCCTCAGTTTCTTCACTGCACCTTCTCTCATCTATCCAGGCCCCTCTCCACGGTCCTCCATCCCCTGGTCATCAATCTCAGGTCCCCCTCACATACTCGCTGGAGTCTTCCCCTGCCTACCACTTGGGAAATTTAATATCTGTTGTGTGAACAGATAAATGCTTGAAAAATTTTTATTTCTTCTTTAAGGTTTGGCTCTACCATCACCTTAGAAAAACTTCGTGTCTCACCCTGGTAGAGTCAGTGTCCCCCTTTCTTCCATAATAACACCTATGTTCCTTCATGTAGATGGTCCCAAACTCATTTTAATGTACTTTATTGACAACTCTTCCCCACCATAGGACGTGTGTCCTTTGAGGGTAGGCACGATGACTTGGTTTTCTGTGCAACCCTAAAGGCAGAGAAAGAATAGGTCCTAAATGAATGTTTGCTGAAAGAAGATGAGATGAACCAAACTGGTACCTCAAAACACTATACACTGGAACATTCCCCAGACCATTTCCATTCAGCTCAAATGCATTGTTTTGGAGTTAAAGTATGTGTGAAGTGGCAGCAAGGAGAGCATCTCACTTCATGGGGGAGGGCGGAGTTGGCCGTTCCCTCGGAGAGAGCTAAGCACAAAAGGGCTCCCACTTTGTCATTCTTAATAATGCGTCAGCAGCCATCAGGACTTAACAGCAGCAGTTAGAGGGGGTTCTCTTGTGTTCTGTGTGCCAACGGGGGAAAATACACAAACACAACAGCAGAAACCAGGGCAGTTCCTCTGTTTCCTATTTAACAGTGCCAGCAAGCAGCCCACTGATGCTAATTGCATTGGGGGTGGGGGTGGGGTACAGAGCCTTCCTGGTACCCAGGGAAAGGTGAAATGGTGACATAAGAAAAGCCTTAACTACAAGCTTATATCAATATTTATACTCTTTCCAGGACAGGTAACAGGCACATGAAGAGGGAGCAAATGCAGTTCTGTGCCAACCAAAAAAAGATCTCAGCCCAGGGTAAGCCTTATACAGGAAAATCCTGTGCTTTGCTGATGCTTAAAAAATATGTGATTTGAAAATGCTTATTCAATTAATCTGAAAGGGCCCGAGTTCCCACTGGGTAGTCTGGAGATGGGAGACCCAGTTCCTACTCAGGAAAGCTATGGAAAGAAGGAAGAGGAGGAGAGGAAAAGAACAAGTGCTAGCTGTCTTGTTTATTTGCTCTTGAACCTCCCTGGATTGAAGTTACCAAGAAGGTATACACCAGCACCAGCTCTGCTCAGAATGCCAAACCCATGGATCTTTACTTGCCATCTCTCAGCAAAGAATATTCATGTCAGTAGACGAGCTGGGTCCTGGAAGCAATGACATACCAGGAGGGAATGGGGATGTCAGGGAGATGTGAGGAAGAGATTAGAATAAGACCCTTTAGGGAACCTGGTGGCCTCAAGAAAATGGCAGCTGTGAAGGGATTAAATTCTGAATGTGGCACATGAGACAGCTCGTGTGTTTTCTAGAACCATTTTGGAGTATGCACTGGAGATATTTCATCCCACAGTGAGAATCTGTTGGAGTCAGAGCAAAGCACTGAAAGCCCCAGCAGCTGTTCCTTTGCTGCGCTCATTTATGGCACAGACTTCCTTTGGACCGCTATCCATGGAATGGGCAACATTAGCTATCTGCAGGGACAGTGATTAGCCTGTTTTCCTCAGTAAAGCTTGGCCATAAAGTTCTTACTTTTTCCCTTAGAGTCCACCCATACAGCAAGCGGCTGGGCCATGTGAGGACTGAGAGCTCACAGGGATTGCTCAGTGTTGAGAGTGTGGGGCCTGGTGTTGGGACTGCCCGGCCATAGTCACAGGGCCCTCCACAAAGGTCTCTGCCGCACGGGGGTATGTTAGGCTTTCCACCTAGTACAGCGCGTTCGTGGATTAAACCCCCATCAGCCCACATTTCAACAGACTAGAGATTTCAAGTAATCATTCTAGCATAGTGTATTAAAAAGATAAAAACCGACAAGGGGTGTCCGCGTGGCTCAGTCAGTCAGCGTCTGACCATTGATTTTGGCTCAGGTCGGGATCTCAGGGTTGTAAGATCGAGCCCACACTGGGCTCTGTGCTAAGTGTGGAGTCTGCTTGAGGTTCTCTCCCTCCCTGTGCCCCTCCCCCAAGTTGTGCATGTACTCTATTGAATAAATAAATAAAATCTTAAAAAAAAATTAAACCAACAAATTACAAAGCCCATATCAGCGATCATTCAGAAAAGTACATTTCAGAATATAATCAGATACTCATCTTCGCCTCCTTGTAGAACATCGGGATATCCAAATATTTATAATCAAAGACACATTAAGGACCATATAATGGTTTTTGTGTTAGTATTGTTGCATTTTAATTGTTCAAAAACTTCTCTATGTAGTCAAATGGTACCTGCAAGCTAATATCAATAAATAGATGATCTCAAATAGAAAAATATCATTTGAGATGTGCCTGTGTGGCTCTTTGGTTGAGCATCTAACTTGATTTCAGCTCAGGTCATGATCCCAGGGTTGTGAGATCGAGCCCTACATCAGGCTCCATGCTCAGTGGGAAGTCAGCTTGAGATTCTCTACCTCTCCCTCTGTACCCTCACCCCCCCAAATAAATAAATAAATCTTTTTTTTTAATCCTTAAAAAAAAAAAAGAAAAATATCATTTGATCTCTCCTTCTCACTCCCCAGTGCCCCTCCCCTCCTGATCATCCCCTTGCATTTTACAAGGAACTGATCCTTCCTCCATACACAGTTTGCCATTGGTAATGTCTAGTTAGTGCAATGGTAGCCACTCCTGGAGGGAATTGTTTGGACCACAGCAGGCACCCAGGGCCAAACTGGTCCCATTAGAGCCCTTTCTGGGTTTCTTTTTTAAATAGCTTTATTGAGGTATAATTGATAAATAAATAAAGTGCCTCTTTAATGCATACAATTTGATGCGTCTAGACATATGCATACACCTGTGAAACCATCACCATAATCAAGGTAATAAATATATCCATCAACTCCAAAAACTTCCTCATGCCCTTCTAGTTTTTTGTTTTTGTTTTGTGGCAGGAGTTTTTAACATGAGATCTAGCCTCTTAACAAATGTTTTAAGTGTACCATACATTATTGTTAACTGCAAGCACTACCTTATAAAACAGACCTCTAGAACTCATTCATGTTACATAATTGAAACTTCATACCCACGAACAACTCCCCATTCCGCACTCCACAGCCCCTGGCAACCACCATTCTGATCTCTGCTTCTGTGAGTTTGACTGTTTTCAATGCCTCATATAAGTAGAATCATGCTGTGTTCATCTTTACAAGTACGAAAGGCTTATTTCACTTAGTGTAATGTCCCCCAGGTACACCCATGTTGTTGCGTATGACAGGATTTCCTTCTTTTTAACGACTGATAACATTCCATGCTTGTACAGACCACATTTTCCTTCTCCATTTATCCATCAGTGGATATTTTGGTTGTTTTTATGTCTTGGCTATTGTGAATAATCTGATAACCGAATATCCAAAATATATAAAGAACTCCTACCATTCAAAACAAAACACCAAATAACCTCACTTAAAAATAGAAATTGAGTAGACATTTCTCAGTGAAGACATCAGGATGACCAACAGATATATGAAAAGGTGCTCAACATTACTAATCATCCAGGAAATGCAAATCAAAACTACAATGAGGTATCACCTTGCATCCACGAGGGTGACTATTATAAAAAAGAGATAACGAATGTTGGCAAGGATGTAGAGAAATTGGAACTTTGGTGCACTGTTGGTGGGAATGTAAAGTGGTGCAGCTGCTTTGGAAAGCAGTATGGTGGTTCTTTAAAAAATTAAAAATAGAACTATTGTATGATCTAGTAATCCCACTTCTAAGTTTATTTCCAAGAGAATTGAAATCAATATCTCAAAGAGATATCTACACTCCCATGTTGATTGCAACGTTATTTATAATAGCCTTTCTCAGATTACTGTAACAGAAACTGAGGAAGAGAAGGCAATTTTTCTTCTAGTGCAAAGAAAAAAAATATGAGCAGAGTCTAAAATACAAAAGATCCGATCAGAAGATACATAGAAGAAAGACTCTTGTCTTCACCAAAGAAAAACTGGTTTTCATTTCTTGAGATGAGAATGGAACTCATGAAGTATTCCAATGGCTGGTGGCACATTTGTGCCAAATATATGAGATCTTTGAGCCCAGGCTTTTATTAACAGTGACCTCAAGCTCATCTAAGCACCCAGCACTGTATTAAATGTTTATTAAAGGAACATCAGTGCACATGGCACTCTCACTTGATGTGGCAATCTGCCAACCACTCTATTCCAATGAATCTGTCCCTTGACCAAGGCAGATCTATCTATATCAATGATCAATATGATGATTATGGTCAGTAAAGCTGACCAACATTGTTTAATAGGCCTTTGAGCTCATGACTCTTAGTTTGGCTGACTTCCATTCTTTCTAAGCGGGAAGACAAGACTCCCTACAGAGGAGGCTAAGGAAAGTCTTAGGGGCCTGACATCTGGGTTCTTTCCGCAGGAACAGGCTTGCCCATTCATGATGAGGCCTGAAGGACACCAGAGACATGAGTTGGGTTGAAATATGCTAGGACACACTGGGTTTTCTGGCACTTTCAAGTTCGTTATTTGTGGTAGATTGATTGCAAAAATGACTCCAATTACGCCCTTTCCTGAGTTTATACCTTAGCAGCATGACTTTGCTGTTCCTCCCATGAAGAAGTGGAGTCCATTTCTCTGTACTTGAATCTTGTTTTGGCCCACAGAATGTGGCAGCGGTGATCATATGTCAGCTCCCAGCCTGGGCATCAAGGGGCCTCTTACACTTTCACTTGCTATCTTGGAACTTTGACATCACATGTAGACAAATCTAGGCTAGCCTGCTAGAGGATGTGAGACCATGTGAAGGAAGGCCCATTTGTCCCAGCCAAGGCCAGCCCAGATCAACCAATAGCCAACCCCCAGACACATGAGAGAGACCAGCCAAGGTCACCAGAGCTGTCGTCCTGCTCCACAGATCACTTCCAGCACGTGTGTGAGCCCAGCTGAGAACAGAAGAACCACCCAACTGATCAGTACCCTCAGGAGCCACAGTCAATACTTACTGGTTTAAGCAACTGAGTTTGGGGGTGGTTTGTTATGTAGCAATAGCTAGCTGAGACACTTAAAAAAAAAAATGCCAGAGTCAGATAAAGGACTATGAAGGCATCTGCTACACCTTCCTTAAATCACAGTATTGCACACCATCAAAGGGGAAGTGCCTCAGCCTCTACCCACACTAATCCAGTTAGATGCCACAGTTGCTCTCTAGGAAAAGTAAAGCCGTATTTCTGTTGCCTTGTGATCTTCACATTTCTTTTGGGGACAGGAGAAGTCTGTTCTGCAGTGGTTCACACATCCGCTCACCTCTTTAAATAAACCTAGCCAGTTCTGGCTAACCCCCTAGGAGTATGTGTGTGTCGTGGCCAGCCCCCATCCACCGCGCTTACCCCACAATGCCCGTTCAGAGCTGCCTCATTTTATATGCCCTCAGTTCTTTCCTCTGCCACAGTATTTATTCCACTCTGGTGCATTCACTGCTCAGACTTTCCCACCAGACGGGGGGCTTCAGGAGGACAGAGAGCAGGTCTGCCTGGCCTATCATTAAATCCTCAGTCTGGGATTTAACCGCTGACTCAGTGGGTTGAGTGTCTGCCTTCGGCTTGGGTCATGATCCCAAGGTCCTGGGATCGAGTCCCACATCAGGCTCCCTGTTCCTCTCTCTGTCTGTCTGTCTCTCATGAATAAATAAGTAAAATCTTAAAAAAAAAAAAAAAAACTTCAGTCTGTAGCACAGTGTTCAGCACGTAGCAGGTTCTCAGCCAGTATCTGTGGAGTGAGCGGATGAACAGATGTTTGCAGACCACTTCTGATCTGGCCTTCCATTGTGCCTTTCATCCTGTTCTCTCTTTCATAGTTCTTGCTATTACTTCAAACTTTGAGTTCCGTTTCCCATGTGGATCTTTAGATGTAGGGATCTAAGTGATACTCTTGGCTTGGAAGACAAAGAAATAGCACATAATATTACTGAATAATTTCTTTTTTTTTAGAGACTTATTTATTTATTTGAGAGAGAGAAAGAGAGAGAGAGTGTATGCATGCCTGTGAGTAGAGGGAGGCACAGAGCGAGAGAATCTTCAGGCAGATTCCCTGCTGAGGTCAGAGCCTGACTCAGGGCTTAATCCCAGGACCCTGAGATTGTGACCTGAACCCAAACCAAGAGTTGGAGGCTTAACTGACTGAGCCAACCAAGCACCCTTATTACAGAATAATTTCTGTCAAAATTGATGAACATTAGATAGTAAAAGTTTTGCTAATTAAAAGTATAACCTCCAATCACCAGGAAATTGAGGGGATATTGAACATCTCCGTACAGTGTCTAGAACATGACTCACATGACTCGGGGTCTCAAGTCACAGTTGTAGCAGCAAGCTGGAGTCAAGCAACCTAGCACCAATCGACCTAGTACTCCATGCTCAGTGCTGTCCTGGGTGCTGTGGGGCAGACACAAGACACAGTGCAAACAGACAAAGGCAGTTAAGCCAGAAAGCAAGGGTAAGATCTGTGCCACATTCACGATCCATTCACAGTGACAGGACAGGCTTTCATGGGAACCAATTTCTGTCCCAAACGCAGTCTGTTGACTTTCAAAATCCTTCTCAACTGCATTACAGAACATTCAGATGCCTCCCCACAACATTCTCTGATCGTAGAAGCCCTCATCGCCGTGAAATAGGGATGAAATTTCTAGCTGCCTCAGGTATCTGAAAGGGCGAGATTCAAATTCCCTGAGTTAACAAGAAATGGACTTTGTTTTTTGCAAAAACACAAAGCCTGTCCCTGCACAGTCATGGTGTGGTATCCCTGAGGTGTGTTTATTCAATTTTATTTGCTTATCTACGGTTCAGTTTTCATGGATATTATTTACTTTTTTGCAAGGTCCAAAATCTTTCTGAGATACACCTTAATGGAAAGTAGTGAACCACTTAAAAGGTTTGTAAGATGCTCAAGTAATGGGAATTAAAAGTCATTATCTTTGGTGAAGGCAGCAAATGGTTGTTTGAATTGAGTTGATTTTGGTGATACATATAATAATAGAACAAATTACTAATGAAGTGCTAAATTACTGGAAACATCCCTGTTACTTATTAAATACTTTGGTTAATTAGGCCAGGAAAAATAAAGAGTCGAAGAGCATTTTAATACCTTTACTGAGGCCAGGTCAGAAGTGAACAGATGTGAGAACCCGAAGCCCAGCCCAAGAGCATCCTCTCAGACACAGGCTTCCAACAGCCTCTGAGAAGTGCTCCTGGGAGGATCCGTCGACCTTACAAGGTCTAAACAGACCTTGGATCATGAGCAGAAACCCTTCTGTGTCTGTGGATGGGTGGCACTGGCCAATCATCCAAAATTTGTTTTCAATGAACACTTAACAGTATAGTTGGAAACACAAGAAAATGGATCTGGGGAGGGAAAATATGGAAATACAAAGTAGGGGGATGTTTAATATTGTCTATTTTGAAAATTCCTGCATTTTAGAGTATGACGTAGCTGAGAGGCAGGGGTGCTATGGCCTCCCCTGTTCTCAACTCCCCTCGCTGTTTTCTCTATTTTGTCACCTGATTCTGGAAACTGGCTTCCCATCCTCTCACCTGTGCCCAGGTGCCTCTCTTGGTGATCAGCCTCTGCTTCTGGGTTCCAAGACCAGGACCCTGGCTTCATCTGGCTGCTAGGATCCTCAGGGGTGGACTTTCTAGCTCTCAAACCCAAGCAGCTTATGATGGATAAGTTCGTGGGCCGCGGGATGCTTAGATATCTGGTTAAACGTTATTTCTGGGTGTGTCTGTGAGGGTGTTTCTGGAAGAGATTAGCACTGGAATTGATGAACTGAGCGAAGCAGATGGCCCTCCCCGATGTGGGTGAGCATGATCCAATCCATTGAGGGCCTGAATAGAACAAAAAGGCAGAGGAAGGTTGCACTCTCTCCCTGCCTGACTGCGCGGCCTGGGCAGCCATCGTCAGCTGTTGGCGCTCCGGGTTCACAGGCCTTTAGACTCGGACTGGAATCTGTACACCTAGGCGCTCCAGCTCTCCGGCTCTCGAACCACAGCCCCTGCGTTCCTGGAACTCCAGCCTGCAGACGGCAGATAGTGGGACTTCTCAGCTTCCACAATTGAGTGAGCCAATACCTTATAATAAATCTCTTTCTAGATGCAGAGGTAGAGATAAAGGCACAGATAGGGACATACTCTTGGCCCTGTTTCTCTGGAGAATGCTGGCTGATACAGAGCCCGTGTGCCTTCTGATAAGCTTGCCTGATGCCACCTCCCTGAATCCCTCTCCTCTTGGATTCCCGAAGGTTGTCTGCTCCTGGGTTCTCTGCCGTGGTTCTGTGCTGCCTGGTTAAGACTCTTCCATCTCCGATGCATGCCCCCGATGTGGACAGCCAGAGACTCCCTCCAGGTGCCAGTTTCTGTCTGCTGAGTCCTATCTGCTTTAATTATCAGTGGATGGGTTTGATTACTGCCCTACACCCACACACGGTCCCCCTGTGAGAGTTGGATTTCAGGGCCCAGACACTGGGCGATGAGCGGGACATAAGTGCAGAGTCAGAGAATCAGAAACTGCCAGTTATCTATCTAGCTGAGTGACTGGGGAACTCTGCTTTACCTCTCTGAGCCTCCCTCCTCTCAGCCCTTCTCTAATTCTATTTACAGAGGGGCTACTAAGTGTCAGAAATTCAAAAGATAAGAAGGCAAGGTCTTTGCCCTCAAAGAGCTCATTTTGGCTAGGGAAACATTCTTGTAAATAAATAACTACAAAATTGTGAAAGAAGTGCTAAGAAAGACAGAGTCGAATGTTATGAAAGTACTGCGAACAAAGCAATTAACATATTGGAGGGAGACCAGTGAGGAGTATACAGAGGATGTGTCTGAGCAAACCTCAAGGATGATTTGGTGCTTATCAAGGCAGAGAAAGTAGTATATGCAAAGTTGTAGGGGCGAGGACTGCAGGAAGAACGCCAGAAACTAATCAGGACTTGGAATGACTGTAAGAGGGGACAAGTGGCTGGCAATGAGGTCAGGAAATAGGAAGGAGCTAAATAATCACGGTCCTTTTATATCAACCTAAGGAGGTTGCATTTTTTTTTTTTTTTTTCCTACAGACAATGAAGAACCATCAAGGGCATTTAAACAGGAGAGTTGTCAGAGCAGATCAGTGTGTGTAGGGTGACTCCATCCTGTCTACGGAGAATGGGTTGGAGAGGTAGGAGGTGGAAGTAGGGAGGTCAGGGAGAAGGGCATCGCAATAGGGCAGGTAAGACAGAATGTAGCAACAGTGTGGGAGGCAGAAGATTCCTACAATGAGGAAATGGAAGAGCTTGGTGATTAATTTTAGATGTGGAAATGTGTAGGAGAAGCAGATGTCAGGTCACCCCAAAGATTCTGGTTTGGATACACTGATGGAGATGGAAGGACTCTGAGGGAAAGGCTGATCTCTGTTTTGGACCGGTTGTGCTTGAGGTACCTAAGAGGCAGCCAGGTGAAGGTGCCATGGCAGAAGGACACACTGCTTTGGAGCTGAGAGGTCTGAGTTACAGACACACCCATGAGAGCCATCCGTAGAGGTGATGAACACATGCGGTCAGACAAATTAAAGGCACGGAGTAAGAAGAGAGGAGGGCCAAGGACAGAGCCCGGGGCAAAGCTGCATTTAAAAACCCAGTGAAAGAACCAGCAAGACATTGAGCAGCAAGACACTGTCAGAAAGTCGCAGAACTAAAAGAAGGGGGTCACCAAAGCCAGAAGAGGAGGGTCTCCCGGAGGAGCTGTGAGCAGCATCTGAGGGGCAGAAATACACGTACTAACAGGGAAAGCATTCATTGGTTTGGGCAACTGGAAGGTTATTGATGGCTTTGCAATGAGCAATTTCCAGGAATGACAGATACGTGAAAGATGGATTACAGAAAGATGAAGGACAGGGAGAGGGGCCATAGGCTACTTTTCCATGTATATTTGGCAATGACGGGAAGGTACAAACTAGGGAGTGGCTGGCGAACAACACAAAGCAACGGGAGACTCTTGAAGAGATTGTAAGCTTGTGTACAGTAAGGGGACCACAAGGTGGTCCCTGAGATTCCTCTCAACATCCTTGTCCTTTGATTCTAAGGACTCTGCTGAGAACACAGGGAAGCAGTCTCGGGCTCCTGGGGGCTTTCCAGCATGGCGGGAAGAGTTATGGACATGGTTGTTAGGGCTTTTTGCCTACCTGTCCCTCCCTCCCCGATCCAGGGTGCTCTGCAGAGCTCTGAGCAGGAGTAGCACTTGGGGAGAGCTCACGAGGCTCCAAAGGCATTTTGACCACCCCAGATTTGCAACTGGCATTTCCATTCCATCAGCGCTTCTCCTCCAGCGCTTGCAAACTGAGGCTTCCCTGATGTGAGAGTCACCCAGACTATTGCTTGGTATTCCTTCCAAGGTCCTGGGAGCCAGAGAAACCATGCCTGGAACCAAACAGAAAAGCAGGAAGACAGAGAGTGTGCGAGGGAGGGAGATCAGCAGAAGGCTCCGCAGACCTCATTTCCCCCTCTCAGGAGTTTGCATCAGATCTCATATTAGCTCGGTCGCTTTTTTCTCCCTGTTTAGTTTAATATTCTCAAGGGAAAACCAAGTTGAACGTGAACAACAAAAGACTTAAGCACTCTATTTTAATCCTTGAGCAACATATTTTTGAAATAATTTTCAGAAGGCGTTTAGACTTTCAGGAGGAAGAATCTTATCTTCAGTGAATTACTATTTATTGAGGCTTTAATAAATGTTTGTGGGGTTTTTTTGTTTTTTTGTTTTTTGTTTTTTTCCTAGCAGGCTGCTCTTTGTAGCCCATTAAGGTGAAGACTATCTTTGGAAGAAGAAAAGCACCGTCTGGTTTTCAACCTGGGTAGAAACACAAGTAGAAACTTCCATATGATCAGTTTTAATCTCGCCTACTGAGGTGGGTTTTGCTACTTAATGATATATTTCGGAAATGGATGCGACACCAGAGGTTATCACGAAATAGAGCTCAGAGTGGAGGGAATAAAAATCACAAATTAGATTCACTTGCTGCGTTAGGTAGTAGGACGTTTCCAATCTCCATCCGATTTATGCCAAAGAGAATCAAACCATGATTCTAGAACCTGCCTTCTGGGGCGGAGAGCTGGGGCAGGCTCAGGCTGTTGTGTGTTTGCTTGTTTTCTCTGTCCAGTCATGTGAAGGAAGTTGGCTGGGAGTTTTTCCCTTTGTTATGGCCTACGACACAATCGCTACATTATACTGGAGCCTTTTGAAAAGCCGGCATACAGCTCAATTGCTTGATTTCCATTGTTCTTGAATGGAACACCGTGTAGCCTTAGGGAGCACAGGATCCTCTCCAGCGGCAAAGGAGAGGGGTTGCTGTCTTCAGAATTTTTAGAGAATCTGCCAAAATCTGCCAGGCCACACTGAATTCCCAGGGCCTTTCTACTCTTCTGATGCGAAGAATTAACCTTGGCTCTTGATAACTCTGCTTCTGAAATCATGCGATGGGGATTAGGACGTGGGAAATGATTTGTCTTCTTATATGTTCCTGAGCCTATAAAAAGGAAGCTCCCCCAGTGGAGCTTCTGTCAGTCTGAGTCTTGGAGTTATAGACAGAACACAGGCTTCTAAGTCAAAAAGATCTGGACTTAAATCTTGTCCATGACACTGCCCAGCTGTGTTACAGAGTCTCCCCAGCCCAGTTAACTCATTTGTAATATGGGAGAGAATAAAGCCCAGCTTACAAGGGCAGCAAAAAAGATGATATAAAACAATTTGAATGAATTTTCATTAATGGGTATCTGTGGAACACCAACCATGCATCAGGATAAAGAAGTGGGCAGAGCTGCCCAGAGACAAGGCACGCAAACATGGTGCCTGACTACCAGCATGACCAGCAGCTAGGCCAGGGGCCTCGTGCCAGGTTAATGCTTTGCTTCTAGAATTCCATTCTCTCTCCCCCAGATCATTACACTCAAAGTTACTGAAAGTGGTACAGCTACAAAAATGTACCAAGATCACAGCCCTTCATAGGAGTCTCTAACCCTTTGCCCATACTGGGGACTGACAGGAGCCAGGACCTGTTGCCATCAGCTGAAGGATGGGAGGCCTTGTTAGGGTGTAGAGTGCAGGAAGTGCCACCCCAAGGGCACGATGAATCCAGGTGTTTAGAACCCCACCTTCAAGGGAAGTATGCATTGTTAAGTGTTTATGGAGTGTTTAGAACTCCATACTTCAAGGGAAGTATGCGTTATTAATAATAATGAAGGAGTAATTTACAACAGAGGCCACTATCTGAGAGGGAAAGAGATAATAACCTCAACACCTGCTCACATGTGCATAGAAATCAGGCTGCCATTTGTCCCCCTCGGTCCTACTGAGTCACAACACATGGGATTGTCCTCCTCATGTAACACGCACACAACGCACTTATTTATGTCCCAGGCACTGTGCTAGATCCTAGGGATATAACAATGACATACACACAGTTCCTTGTCCTTGACAAGTTTAGGATCTAGAACAGAAGTTGGAAGACTTTGTCTTGAAAGGGAAATACTTCAGGCTTTGTGGGTCATGTGGTCTCTGTTGTAATTACCCAAGCAAATCACAGGCAAATGAGGATGACTATGCACGGTTTCTTCCAATAAAGAGGTGGCAGGCCAGATGTGGCCCGTTGTTTGCTGACCCCTGACCTAGAAGGAATGACAGATATGTAAGTAGATCACATCAACCACGTATGGAAAGTGCCATGATAGCAGGGGGTGGACACCTACCTTACCTTGTGGCTTTCCGATAAGACTTTTTATTTAGAAGCTTGTATTTGGAACTAAGGGTGGACATTGCTCATTTCTTTGTCCTTTTCAGAAGAGCAGACCTCCAAGGACAAATGTCCAGCGGGGGAGACAGTGAGGACCTGAACTCGAGCAATGATTTACAGGAGAGTGGAGGGGAAGACTTGAGAATATCAGCAAAAACGGGCAGGACGTGGTGACAGAATATGGAGAAGGAGAGAAGTGAAGGGAACCTTGGATGGTGACCATGTTTCTGACCAAGGTGTTTGGGCAAGTATTGCCCAAGATGGGGAATTTAGGAAGGACATAACTTTGCAGTAAGAAGATAGTTTTCTTGCTTGTGGGAAACTGAAATAGAAGTGTTCAACAGGTGGTTGGACAGCCCTGAGTCCTGAGTCTCCTCTGAACTATTCATAGAGATCCCTACTGGTCTTTCTGTCCCCTCTCCGGTGCCTCTCAAACCCGCCCTCACTAGGCTGCCATGCATTCCAGCTGAAACCCCGTGCTGACTGTTACTCCCCAGCTCGGTGCCCTTCCATGGTTTTTCATCTGCCGTAGGATAAAGTTCTGATTCCTTAGCTTGGCATGAGAGGTTTTCCAAACCTGGTCAACCCCATTAGCTTCTCTGGTCACTTCTGCATCCCATGAGTTCCTCCATGAGAAGTCAGGACTTTGCACAGGCCAGGGATTTGAAAATCCAAGGCAAATAAGGACTCAGACTCTGTCCCTGGGGGGCTGAGACCTTCAGCATGGACAGAGGAGTTAGGGATGGCTGTCCTCTGTGGTGGCAGGAACAGGTCCCGATTTCAGCTCAGGAGTCGCCAGCAAGACTGTGAACCTAGGCTGGCGGTTCTTCCAACCCGTTGTCACAGCCAGGGCCCCTCACCAACGTGCCCTGAAACCTCAACTTCTCCAGAATTGGCAGGAGAAAGGAGACCACCATCCGGAGGGAGGCCCCTTCCCCGTTCTGTTCTCCCATTAGCCATGCCTGGTGAACTCCCAAGACCAGCGAAATAAAAACTAGCTCCTCCTCCCACAAACTCCAGGAACCCCATTAAACCCAAACCACCTAGTATTCACATCACTGCTCCTGAAAAAGGAACTGGATCGATTTTCCTCGGCTGGGGAGCAGAAGCTGGCAGTTTAGAGCTGAAGTGGAGACCCGTCAGACATCTCTTCAGAGAGGATTCGCTCTCTGTGAGGCTCCTGGCATTTATAGCTGCTGCTTGGGTTGTCAAACAGTGGTGAGGGGAGAAGCAGCTTCTGGAAGATTATAGGTCAAAGAGACAAAAAGGAAAGTTTTTGCAGAAGCTTTTCCAGAAAGGATGATCCCTGACAACAGGCTTGTTTCTAGTTGAGCAGACACAGAGTTGGAGAAAAGAAGCTTCCAGCTGCCTGTGGAATATTTCAGCCTTTATTTTGCCTTCTTACCTGCTGGGCTGGGTTACCAGCAGTATGTGAGAAAGGGTGATTTCAGACCATCTTTCATGGTTCAATAAACTGCAAATCTTTCCCTTCTGGGCTAATGATTCCAAAGAACCTTTGCTTCTCCCATTTGCTCAGCATTAAATGACTTTTAGTAACAGGAGCAGTGCCCTCCACCCCAGTGAAAGCAGCCGGCTTTGCCCTAGCACCCATGCTGGGTTTTCTCCAAGGTGTGCCTTTCCGGAGTATCTTTGATCCAGCCTTGAAAGGTGCCACATGCCCACGAATCCAGCCCAAGGAAAAATCTGAATCAAATATCTGCTTCACCTTTCTCCCAAGCCCAGTTTTGTCCCCCTGTGGCAGCTGTGACCCACTGCCCCCAAGCGCTGCTGTCCCAAGCCATATGTGACATTTGCTGAGCCTGATTTCTCTGCACACATGAGCAGAGATTTTAGAGTTCATGTCCCAGAATTTATTTTCTTAAAGGGGCTAATAAACAGTTTTTAAACTCTCTAAATTGCCAGAACAAATACATATCAGAGTTTGATGATAGCCTCAGTGGCACTGTGGGTAGCTAGCGATCTTAAAGTTAACAAGAGGAAACGTGGAATTGGACACTGGGGCTTTGGCCTTCACACCTCATCCAAATCCTATTCTGCTTCCTGACAACATCCCTTCATTGCTCTTTCCTCAGCTGCCTCTTCCCGAGCTCTTGTGCAGTCATAGAAAATTCCGGGCAGCAGGAGAGATACCTTCAGCAGCAGGTATCCCTAGCGCCATTGCCTGGATTATTAATTATTGTTGATAGCGAAACATGGACTTCAGCAATTGGCGAAAAGTAATTATTTACCATCTGTTATAGGCTCTCACGTGTAATTACTTAACAGTGGAAGTAATTGTAAAGTAAAGGTAATAATGAGAGCAGACAAGTGACTGTCAGACATAATCAGAAAGGAGAATTTATCCTTAGAAGAACTAAAGCTCTCTCTCCCCACCCCCACCACCTCCTCTTCTTTCCTTCCTTCCTTTAAAACATTTTTTTTTAATGTAGCTAAAGGGCACGAACTATCTCTTTGTTTGCTCACGCCCCCTCTTGGGTGAAACTTTCTGCTCTGTGAATTTCCTCATCTAGGCTCAGCAAGGCACGGTGCTTAAATTCTCCACCTCACGCCCATGCAAGGCACTAGGCTGGCCCAGGAGAGTGAGTGGTCCTGACTGTGTGCTAGGCAAGCAGAGCTGCAAGATGGCACGTGGGTGGCCAGCGCTGGACTTGGAGGCTGAGGCTGGACCCTATAGATCACATGTTCGGGAAATGAACAGGTCAAGCTTCTTGGGAGTTACCATGCATGACACTGGACTATAGAGAGACACAGTTTCAGGGAAAATTCTAGGAATGTAAGCCCAGGAAATACTCCCAGCTGAGTCAGGAGTATCACCTGGGAAATGTCCCTACACCCCCTTCATCCCAGATGTCCAATAACGCTTCAAGGGGCCACTAAGAGCTGTTGAAGGAAGGTGTTGGAAGGGTATGGTTTGCATGCATTCCCTTTGAGCCACTTTAGCCCTCCCTCCCGCTTTTCCTTGACCCTCCCTTCCTTTGGAAGTTGCTGCCAATGAGCCCTGGTCCCCGAGATCATAACTTAACCTGAGTACCCAATCTCTCCAGCTTCCTTAACGATCCAAGTCAAGAAAATCATTGCAATTTACAACCCCTCCCTTGTGGTACTGCCAACCCTTTCTCTAGAAGGCTGTTTTATATTCCCTCTTGACTTCGGCATGCCATGTTTTCCTTTGCATATTAAAGGATAAAAATCGAGGTGATGGACATGTTCTTTCAGCACCAGTATCGGCTGCCAAGTTTTTCTGGCGGACTCCATCTCTTCCTACAACCCTCCATTGCCAATCTGGGCCTCCCAGGGAGAACGCAAGAGAGGGCATATGTTTCTCTCATTTTCCCATCTTCTAGTGAATCACCTGGGAAGTGAAAAAGAAAGTGAAAGTCCCATGCAAGTGGGTCCAAAGTACTGTTGATTTTACAAGATTTTAATGCCGTGCTGGACTGAGGGAACGAATTGTGTTTTATATTTAACTGCAGCAGGAGACTTTATGCTTAATAGGTTTTTTAATATAGTTTGACCTAGTACTGTCAAGAGAAAAACTACATTTTGTTCCCGCCTTACATTCAGGACATGATTTCTGCAGATAAATAATTTGTAATGCAGTTTCTATTACTAAGACAGTGTTTCACACATCTGTTTTATGTTTCATTAATGGTACAACAAATGAAACCATCAACCATCCTGCTTCTCTATATTAATTCAACCTACAAGAAAAATGTGTGATGACTCTAGACAGTACGGCCGATTACTGTGTCAGGGAAATCTACTAGTTTACTTATGGATCTGCAAAGGCTGCCAAAGCACAAATCACCATCCTGGCAAATGGTGATCCAATTTACTGTTTAAATCAGGAACGAGTGCCATGGTCTAATCCACAGCAGAGCAGTTTAGAACCCATTAAGTACTAATTTAACTTAATCTCCAGTACCCAGCTGATGGTGAATAAGTCAATTGGAATGGGAAGCACCAGTGGGAGAATGGCATCATAAAGAAGGTGGTTGATGGGATTCTCCACCCTTCTTAAACAGGGAGCAATCTTGAGTTGGGCCAAAGAGACTCTGTTGTTTTCTTTAGTGGTGAATAGAAGAGGAACACTTTATTTAATCTCTCATATGAGACCGGTATGAATATACAATATGTACATATTATATTCATGAATATATACAAAAGGTGTTCATGAAAGTGTGCAGGGTTGGGAGTGTGGATTCAGCTGACTTGTTGTAAAGGAAGTAAAGGGCTAAGCAAACATTGACAGTCTTGACCGCTGTTCTTCACATCCCTCAAGGTGATGATGCCTCCGAGGTGCTCTTAGATGATTTCTTTTGCATCCATGTTCTGATAATAACAATGTGCTTGTATTAGGAAGGTCCCATGCCTCCCTTTGGTTTCTCTTCTAACCAAAGCATACGCCTGTGGAGGAGTTAGCTCAAGTTATGGAGCAATCTGGTTTGGGCTTAAAGGACATCATTCTGCAGAGAATATCTCAAGCCCACCCACTTCACTGGTTTCTTTTCCTTCAGTTCCCTTGAATAGTGCCTTTCATGACTCTTACTGCTGATCCCCAACATCCTGAATGTCTTTATCTATGGTATTTGCCACCCACTGATGTCCTGCATACTCTTTTATCTTGGGACATTTTATAAGGTCCTTTTGTGTTGGGGGTATGGAAGAAGGCCAGGGTTGGAACTTTGGCCTTCATTGCATTGGCAATACGAATACTCGTTTCCTGATGCATAGCATGTTAATGTGGGGTGACGTGTGTGTATTTTAGCAGTAACTCTGATAGCAAGATATCAGAAGAACTGTGCTCTAAATGGGGTCTTAAGGGTTGGCCTGCCAGAGCCAGGTATCATGATAAACCTATAAGGGCCACAAAAGAGGGACATATACTCTAATCCAGCCTGGCTGATTGCAATTAGGAAATATTTCAGGGGAATCAAAGAAAAAAAAGATAGTTGGCCAAAATAAGACATGTAAAGTGTGGAAGAGTAACCAGAGACAAAGATGACAACATAAGAGAAGGAGGGACGTGGCATGCGGGGAGGGACAGGGGACTCTGGAGTCTAAAGTTCAGGCAAGAAATTGCAAGGAGGAGAAGAAGGGGCAGGTTCGTGCAGGTCTTGTGTGTCACGACAGGACGTCTTCAACAGGTGATGGGGTAATACTGAAGGGCTCAGGCAGAGACAGTCTGATGTCACCCTGTGGAGGATGGAACCAAAGGAACGACAATCAGGTTGGCGTATTCAGTAGTATAGCTGGGCAAGGGATAGTGAGGGCCCAGATGGCAGGACTGGGGACAGAGAGGAAAGAGAATCATGGATCACTGAGGAGGTTTGGGTCCCCAGTAGGCCAGAAGGACAGTTACTTGGGACAGGCAGGGGACACAGGCACTCCGTCTTGGAACAGGTCACAGAGCTGAGACTGCAGGGACTTCCTGAGCCATCACCTAGGTCAGTGTAGAAACCAACAGGACCTGGGGGTCAGGCAGGAGGCCCTCCTCAGCCCTGCCAGCACTGTCTTTGCCCACTGCTGCCCTGAGTCGGAGCTGGTCCTGAACTGAGGTGAACCGATGGCCTGGCAGGTGGTGATGTCTGCAGGTCCAGCAGCAGAAAGTGAGGGAGGCCGAAGGCAGGAGAATCAGGCTAGAGCCACGAATTCAGGAACCTGGCTGCAGATGTTCTTTCATTTCTGCCCCCTCACCGCTTCGGGAGAAAACGCCGCAAAATAGCCTCTGTGCCCTGCACCTGCTCAACCTGCTCCTCTAAGCAAAGGACACAGGTCGGGGCTCTCACACGGTAACATCCCACCAAGAACGCCCTGTGCAGTGGGGTGCAGGGGGCACGGTGCAGCACGGGCAGGGAGCCCAGACCTGACTACTCCAGAGACAGAAGGGACTTGACCACGCTATCCCCAAATCTACAGGGATTGTTCTCTCGTTCTTTCGTTCACTAATGAGTGAGTGGGCACAGGGGGCACCACAAAGAAGATGTTGATGTGGCTCATATTTATGGAAATTATGGCCTAGTGGGGGAGATAAGGTAGGCATGGAAAGAGCATAAAACATGTGTTCAGGTCCACTTGTGAGGCTGTGCTGTAGACATTCTGAGGAAGGAGTGGTAAAATTTCCTGCGTGGCCATCATAAACGTCCAGTGGAGAAAATGACATTGAACTGGCCCTTGATGAGTAGAGAGGACTGACCATCTAGGTAGAAGGAAAGGTCTAGAAAAGTCTCAGAAATGGAATGACTCAGGGAATGCTGAACAGATTGGCTTATTTACTGTGAAGGGCATGAAAGGAAGCTAAAGAAAAGAGCCTGAACAGTGGGCCCAGAGGACCTCAAATGTCAGACCCAGAATTTGCACGTGATTCTGTCAGCTGCAGAAAGCCAGTGGGTCATTTTGAGAAAGGTAAGATATTTTCAGAAGGTATCTGGAGGAAACTCAGTTTTTGCTCATGACATGGCTCTAAATCTTGAGAAATGTCCCACTTCTTCATTTTTCCCTGCTGTTGTAAATGCAAATACTCCTTTCAAGCTTGCAAAAACCCAGTTCTGCTCTAAATGTAGTGAGCTATTGACTGATTTGAGTTTCTCCTTTTTTTCCCCCCCACAGAAATGCTTATTGTGTTTAGCTGATAAGTCTAAAGGGACACAGGCCCAGGGGGTGCTAAGACCGAGCCATATTTGGGGATGTAGAACATTTGTGGAAAGTAGAGCTTAATAATATATATTAAGGACTGTTGTGGAACAAGCACAATGAAATATTCATCCCAGTCATAGATTCATAGTAATAAAATAAAATGCCCCAGGCATCACCTGCAAGGTTTGGAGAAATGTTAATGGTTCCTTCCGATCTCAGGACTCACGATGCAGTCTTAAAATAGAACACCCTAAAGGTGACAGTGATTCTATGAGAAGGGGCAAAAGGAAAGGGACACAGGGTAGAGATTCCTAATACCTAATAACAAAGTCCCAGCTGTCCCTGGGATTAGAGGCAACCACAAGGCCAGGCCGTGGATTTCAAAACAGATGTGAGGAAGACGACTGCCATTCCCCCAAGATCTGATAAAAAAGAGAATGACGTTTTCTCTGTTAGATTTCTCCTTTCCTTCATTTCCTTTATTGCGTTCATTGAGCATTTAGATTCCCTGGTCTCTGTGGAGACTATGAAAGCCTCTATTTTTGTCAAAACTTTTTCTATTTATTCTTTCCTTTCTCTCTAGTTAGTCTTCATGCTTGTAAACTGGGTGCCCCAGGCCGTCTTGGTCTGTAGACACAAGAAACGTCTCATTAACCCAAATAGTTTAAGACTTCGTGTTCCCATGAGCCTCTAGTTCTTCTTTCGAAGAATCGTGTGCTCGTGGACTTCCGGTCAGCCTTCTCACCTGCCCCTTGATGCCAGGCCACTCTGTCCATATCCTCCCCACAAGCAGTGGCTTCAGGAAGTCCTACCATTGCAAGGGCTAATCAGTCTTTTCCCAAGGATGAAAAGGTTCAGGCCCATGTGCTGCTTCCAGAAGATTCCTAAGCCTCTAGTCCTAAAGGTCCCTCAGAGGTTCAGGGTGGCATCCCAAAGCAGAAAGAGTGGCCTGCCACGGTGCTGTGCCTCCATTTTCTCCAAGCCCGTGCAGCCTTGTTTATGCCCAAATCACACGTTTTCCTTCAGCTTCTATCTCTCGTGCTTCATTCCTAAGGAGTAAAATAGGGGATAGATGCCATCTCTTCCCATCCTCTGCCTTGTTGCCTGTCTACCATCTCTCTATCTTACATCCTAACTCAAAAAACACTGAACATCAAAGACATGAAAAGTTTCAAGAAAAAAAAATAAAACTACACACACGCACAGTCACACATAAACGCCAGTTTCCCCCCTTCGTTTACCAAAACACAAATGCTCCCGTACAGATTTGCTCCTGCAGATAGTGGAGGACCATATGCCTTCTAGCTCCATAAACAGCTGACTGGAGTTCTCCTGGGGGCCTCACCTAGCCGTCCCCTGCTGCACGTCAAATAGTCAAATAGATCCCCTCCCACTTCATCCCCTCCCGCTTCATTGTAATGCTGGTTTTACATAGTCATTTATAGCCTAAAGCCACTTTTCACAATTGGCACTCCTCTGGTGTCAACTGTTGAAATCTGTTTGCCAAAATACTGCCTCACACGAGGCTCCGAGTTGTTGTTGAAGTGCTGCTCTTTGTCGTGAAAGGACAGTTTACCATTTTGGGCCAAGAAATGGATTTATAAGTGTTTATATAGCAATTTGTAAAATAGCATTTTCAGATGACTTCTGCGTATATGCTGTTAGGACAATATTTGCCTCCCGCAGAATGATGAATTGGAAAAAGCACGAGCTTTGGAGTCAGATAGATAGGAGTTTGAATCCCAACTTTGCCATTCACTGTCTGCGCGAATTTAACTTCCCTGAGTCTTGGTTGTGAAATAGAGCTAGTAAAATGTTGTCATGAGGATTCAATTAGATGACACATGTAAGACTCTTAGTTAGAGGAGAGAGACTCAGTAAATAGTGGCTACTATTATTTATATTATTATTAAAAACACCTTGCATTGCCTAAGGCTGCAGAAGAAAAATATTTATAAACACTTGGGATAACCCAGAATGCTGTACGCATGGCACTCATGCCCGTTTCTGTATTTCCACACACAGAGCAGACATCATTAATCAATAAGCCTACTTTTTCCCGGTGAGGCTAAACTTGACCTCAGAATCTTCAACACAGCGTTACAAGCAACCACCACTATTTATTTATTAAATAAAAATTCAGAATGCCCAGTTACATTTGAATTTCCCGATGAACCGTGAATGCTTTTTTAGTATATGTACATCCCATGGAATGCTTGGGACATACTTAAACTAAATATGTATACTGAAATCGTTACACTAAAATATTACTTGTTATTTATCTGAAACTTAAATGTAACTGGGAATCCTGCGTTTTATCTGGCAACTGTTGTGGTTTTCATAAGATTTGAAACTGACTTGATATCCCTGATCTCCACATTAATCTTGACTTTGGGCTGTCAGAGGATGAAAACTCAATTCTAACTAGTTTTAGGTTTATAAAAGGTAATTTACTACCATACGTAGCTGGGAATTGCAGGAGTGGGTCTAGCATCAGATGCTGTTGGATTCAAGAGCTCAATCAGTATACGAAGTCTCTGCCCCTTGCTCTGGCTTCAGACCTGCTTCCCTACTGGCTTCCTTCTGCAGCCCAGCTCTCTCCACCTGACAGGGAGGAAGTCTCTTCCAGCAGCAAATTTATGTATTCCCAGCTGAACAACCAGGGAACTTTTCCCCAACTTCTGTTTCTCAACCCAGGCAATCCTGACTGGCCTCACTTAGATCTTGTGTCACTTTTATAATTGTCGACATACAGAAGGGCAAGAACATGGGTCACGGGTTATAAACTAGATCATGGGTCTTTGCCTACAGGTGGGGGTTAGATGAAGGCCCTTCAATGGGTAGTCTCACCAGGATTATTTGACATGGGAGAAGTAGCATTCCCAAAAGAAGCAGGGTGCCGGGCAGAGGAAAACCTTACAGTGGTTCCAATTCAATTCTGAATTATCTGTCTTTATAGAATTAGAGAAAGCCTTCAATATACAGGAAGGTCAGAATCTTGAGTTGAGATACAAATATGCAATCAACTGTAGTAAACCCCAGGTGTGAAGGCATTTCTGATGGCAAAACACAGTGACCTGACACTAGCAAATGTCTTATTGCAAAACGATGCAGAGAGAGAGAGATTTTGTGAATGATTGACGGGGACGGTAAGAATTGCTGGTAAATCCTCCTTAGGGAAGCATTTTTGACTCAGCCTTGGTTTTTAAACAGTTTTGAGGCATGGAAAAATTCCCTGTTTTTCTTATGCCTTTGAAGCTCCTGACTGTCTGCGCTCAAAGGACTGACGACAAGGTGTTTTTTCAGTGTCTGTGGCTGCACGGGACAGAGAAGAGAAGCAAAGCCATGCAGCAAGACCGTCCCTGGGTTTGAATCCCAGCTTCACCACCTGCTGGCTTATGATTTTAGACATGTTACCTAATAAGACAAACATAGGTCTAGTGCTCCTGCACCGAGGTGAGTTGCCCTTCAAACGAGGGGTATTCCCAGGCCAGGAAGGGATGATTTGGGCAACAAGGTCCAAGAGCAATAAAAGATGTCCATAGAAAGGGGCTGTAGGCAGGGCAGGTGACATAAACTGAAAAGACCACCCATTTAAGAAAGTAAGCCCTCATTCATCCCCATGCCCATCCCCTTCCCCATGTGGGATCCTAGGATTTTGTAGAACATTTTCTTTCTTTTCTTTTCTTTTTTTTAAAGATTTTTTATTTATTTATTTGACAGAGAGAAAAAAGATCACAAGCAGGTAGAGAGGCAGGCAGAGAGAGAGGGAAGCAGGCTTTCCACTGAGCAGAGAGCCCGATGCAGGACTCAATCCCAGGACCCTGAGATCATGACCCGAGCCGAAGACAGGGGCCCAACCCACTGAGCCACGCAGGTGCCCGAACGTTTTTTATATACACTATCTATAACAAAAGATCCCTAAGAGGGGATTGTCCAAAATGCTATAGGGAAACAGAGAAGACATGGAGGAAGGGGTAAGTCCTGAGGGTCTCAAAGATATATTTACCAAGAAAAGTGACATCTAAATCTGACTCTTCACGTTGAATATGAGTCCACCAAACAAGAGAGGCAACAGCCCATGCGACCACAGATGCATGAATATGCATGGTGACGTCTCTCAACCTTTTTTTTAAAGATTTATTTATTTATTTATTTATTTGTCAGAGAGAGAGAGGGGAGAGAGAGCGAGCACAGGCAGACAGAATGGCAGGCAGAGGCAGAGGGAGAAGCAGGCTCCCTGAAGAGCAAGGAACCCGATGTGGGACTCGATCCCAGAACGCTGGGATCATGACCTGAGCCGAAGGCAGCTGCTTAACCAACTGAGCCACCCAGGCGTCCCTCTCAACCTTTTTTGACTCTTAATCCCCACATGCTACATATTCAAAGGCCCTCCTGTTTTGTTTTGAAAGAAAAAATATGTAAATAATTTTATGTGTTGGTTTCTCTAAAAAATTAAGAATTGAAACAGACACCATTACCTTTTTCAATGACACGTCTCCTGGGACATCATTATGAATCCCAAGGGAACCACTTGGGAGCTTCTAGACTCTGATGTGTCTGGACAGGGTGAGAAGTGTGGGCACAGTAGACTAGAGGGATCAGTGGGGAGCAGCGGGGAAGGAGCCTAGAAGAGCGGAAGTACCTGGACTGCAAAGCCTTATATGCTGTGCACGGCATGTGGGCACATTTACCCAAAGGGGAAGTGAGGAAGTTTTCAAGAAGAGGCTTGATAAAATATGGCTTGTTAAATGGAGAGTTGCTTTCACAGAAATATGATGATTGCTGTGGTAGGCAGCTTCTAATGTGGCTCCCAATGATCACTACTTCCTGGTGTCCACACCCTTGTAGGATCCTTGTGTGTGACCTAGACCGAATAACTTGTTTCTAAGGAATAACATATGACAAAGATGATGGGATATCACTTCAGAGATTAGGTTACTAAAAGCCTGTGTCCTCTGTCTTGCTGGCCATCTCTTGCCTTCTTGCGTGCTCACTCTGATGCGAGCAGGCTGCCATGATTGAGCCACACCATGGAGATCCTGACGTCACAAGGAACGGAGGAAGGGCTCCAGCCAACATCTGGCGATTAGCTGAGGCCCTTAGTCCACCAGCCCACTGAGAACAGAATCTTACTACCAACCACAAGAGTGAGCTTGGAAGCAGATTCTCTCTCAGTCAAGCCTTCAGATGAGACTGCAGTCCAGCCAACACCTTGATTCTAGCCTTCCAAGAGACATTGCGGCGGAGGCACATACCTTAGTTGTGTGCCAGCGAAGTTGTATACAGCAATGTATAACTAACACAGTAGCTAACATTTATTAGCTCACATTCCCTTCCAAGCACTTGTTAGTACTGTCCATGCATTAATGATCTCATGCAATCTTCACGGGAACTGTATGAGGTTCAATATTGATCCCATTTTACAGATGAGCTTCCTGAGGCTTAGCTGGGTTAAGGAACTCTTCCAAGGTCACACAAGTAGTAAGTGGTTCAGCAAGGATTCCAATTTTAATCTTCCTTATGCCAGGATGTTAATTCTGAACCACTACACTGTATGTTTTCTTAAATGCAGCAGAAGTCTGTGGAGGTAGAGGGGTAGGAAGGAGGTAGGGAGTCATGGGCTTCTAGAAGACCCCTCATTAAATCTACAGAAAATTGGAGGAGAGTAACTAAGAGCTGATAATTTTATTTCACCTTTAAAGGCTATTAAACACAACATACTCTAATGGAATTAGTGACCTTATTAAAACATTTACTCACACATTACTACTTGATAAAATTATGAGTTAATAAATCTTTTTATACCTACAAATGATACAACAAACCATTCATCTGAAGGCAAATCATCTGGTTACACTGACTCTCTGGTTTATTTCAGAGGTACCAGCAGTCTTTAAAAAGCCAATCAGACTTGAGGAAGGAAGGGATCGTCTTAAGATTCCCAGTTCCCTGTAATCCAGAAGGACACCACCAGATGCCCCTCATGCCAGCCCCACCACCCACCATTCCTGTGGCCCACCCACCATCTGTTCATCTGGCAGAGTGCTGGGAATGCCCTCCTTAGCCAAAAATATCTTCACAGTTGCCTGGGGAGAATAGTAGGTTGGAGAGAAGTCCAGAAACGGGAGTGAGCAAAGGAAAATCAACTGCCCTCCAATTTTGCTGGTGCAATGTGAAACCTTTGAGGGAAGAACGGAAGGCTGGATGCAAAAGGGGTGATGTCAAAGCACCCAGTGACAGGTGAAGTGTCTGGGAGGATGGAGGGAAGGGCAGGGCATGTCTAAGATGGCTTCTCTAGCCCACAGATAGACATCTCCTTTCTCAGTAGGATTGGACTAGCTCGTATCAGCTCTACTGCTCGAATCCACTCAAAATCTCTTTTTCCCCCACTACTCACCCATCCCTTTTTATCCTTCCATTTAGGAGCTCCTCCTCTCTCCTCAATCATCTCTAACAAAATGGCTGGTAGAAGATTTCCCAGAGACACCCTAGAATTAGCCACACATTGTAAAAGGAAGGTACAAGGAACTTTTGACTGACTAGGATAATTAGAGAGAAGGAGGTGTTGTTAAAACAAAACCAGTCCAAGTGTGGTACAAAATGTATGAGAATGTAAATTTTTTAGTTAAAATTATTTCCAACATTTAAGAACACATTTGTCATCCTACAGAAGTCATCTAAATGTGTAAACATAATGCAATACTTAGGAGCACAGAACATGATATAAATTGCTTGAATAAAAAAATGGCCAAAAGTTGAACATCTGTTAAAATGAGTAGTCGTGGTTACCTTTTTCTTGGATGAGTTGTCCTTTTGATGTTCCTAATATTCAAGGTTGGGCAGAAGGATGGCGGCCTCCTCATGTTCCTCCCCACCAACTCCCCTCCTTGACAGCCGGCAGCCTCATGGCACTGACGCATGGGGTGCGAATCAGCAGCTTGCTGTGGAGCTGGGATGGGCTGCACACCTGCCACGGGTCGTGCAGCATAACACAGCCATCGCATCCACCATGACTCTAACGTGTCCACATTTCATAGTGGGAAACTGAGCCTTGATAAGATGAGGTCATTTCCCCTGCTTAGAAGTAATGGCTAGGGAAGTGAATTCAGGCAGCCTGCCTCTGGCATCCATGCTCTTAGCCCTAGCATGGCGGCCCGCACTGGAGCTCTGCTTAGTTTTCCTTCCCAGGGTAGACTGCGGTGTCCCTGAGAGGAGTCCTTGGCAGACGGATGGAGCCACATGCATTGGGCCACAGCGTCAGGGAGGGATCACTCTCCATTGTCTCCTCAGAGCCTAGCTCTGCACCTGGCACTAGGCAAACTACAATAAATACCCATTCATTGAATCTCAAACAATTGGGTTTATCTTAATTGTTAGCAAATACTCTGACAGATTTCCGCTTTGTAAATCGTCACTTGTAAACATATTAATCCTCCCCCGAACAGCACAAAAGTAAATGGCCAGGGTAAGGCATACTGGTCTTGGGCACTGGTTTAGCCTGTGTTCTCCTGAAAGTGGAGAGTGTCTTTTGATAAATCATCCAAGGAAACAGGAGTGGGGAACCCAGGAGAGGGAAACACATGGGAGGAAGGGAGGCTGATTCAAGGGTGAGTTCTTGGGTTAGATCACCGTTGTGGGCCACAGGGACCCTGTGCCACCAGGATTCTGGGGAATAGGAAAGACATCTGAAGAGCCTTTCCCCACAGGCTCCATCCATCCTCTATTGGGTACAGGTTGTCCCCTGTGCTGGCAATGCACCTTAACCCCCAGGCCACACCCACAGGTGTCCATAGTCAGGGAAGTGTGAGCAGAAAGCGAGAGGTACGTGTAGAGCTAAGGTGAGGCCCTGGCAGATCACATCCGCTAGAGAAGTAGGTGGGCAGAGAGGATATGAAGCTGCCACATGTGGGCGTGAAATCTATGGGGGACTCCGCACATGCTGGGCTGGAGGGAGGGCAGAGGTACTCCTTAGAATGCCAGATGGTACCAGAGGTCTAGCCTGGCCCTATGTCAGACACATTCGGAAAGTGCATGGTTTTTTTCACTCTCAAATCAACAAATTAGAGGTCTACTCAGATTAAAAACGTCCTTTTAAAATGAAAATAAGTGAAAGGGGCCAAGGTTAATTCTATAGGTCATTCAAACCTATTGTGAGTGCTTTCATGAGATTGCCTAAAAATCACAGGGAGGCGAGCCAAGAAGCTTGAGTTTGGGTGGAAGATACTGGGAGAGGGATAAAGAACAGTGAGAAATGACTGGCATATCTGGCAAATGTGCAGTAGGGTGCTCTGTGGGCTCTGGGGGCTGAGCCCATGAGGAGCCCATGTAAATGGATCCGTGTGGCATGCGGCAGAGATGTGGAATGCACATTCTGCATTAGTATTAATCCTGCTTTCCTTGAGCTCTCTTCTGAGAAGTATAAAAATACACTCAGAAGTGGCAGATGACACATTCCGTATAACTTTAGAAAAGTTTTAGAATTCTCTGCCTTGTTTACAATGAGGAGTTTTTGTTTCCTTGGGAAGCATTGAGCTCTGCAGGTGACTTGGAGTTTGTCAAAAAATGACCTCAGTTTTTAGCAAGTTGGTTGTTCAAAATGTAGGTGGAGTGCGGAGTGGAGGCTGGGCAACAGGAGCCCCTGCTCATACTTACCGGAAAGGATTCTGCTGGAAGAGCTGCAGTCATCAGACACATCAGTGGGAAAAGCAACTGGCCCCCTCCACTAGCAATAATCACAGTAATAATGACAGCAGACTCTAGAACATGTATCTGCTGGTCCAAGAACTTCATGTATATTAACTAAGTATGAGATAGGTACTATCATTATCTGTATCTTACAGATGAGGAAATTGAGGCACAGAGACGCACAGGCACTTGTCCAGGGTCACACAGCTGGTGAATGAGTGGCAGAGCTGGGAATCACATTCAAGCCATGAGCCCTCAGAGCCCTGCTGGCAAGCATCCTGACCATGCACATCCTCAGGGAAGCCCTCGTGAGCTCCATGCAGGGCAAAGTCTGGAACTAGGAGGCAAACACCTGTGAGCTTGGGGCATCTGGTATAGCGGGTGGGACTCGGGGGAAGCCCATAGCATCCTGGGCATTCATGTTTCTCCAGCAGAAACCCAGCCGAGAAGAAACACTGGATTATACTCCCTGGGGAAGAGTAGGAACATGAGCCATGTAAAGACTTGACTCTTCTTGCCTGTGCCACGTGGAAGCCTGAGGAAGTGTAGGGGTGTTTGTGTGTAGTGTGTCCGAACACTTCCCTCCGGGTGTGGGGCTGCCCTGGTCCAGGTCGCCAGCCTGTCTCACTGGGGCTACTGTAGTGCCTCTTCCACGGGGTTCTTTTTACCTGCACTCGCTCCTGTTTGACAGACCCCATGATCTGTTAAAAATGTCCATGGGGGCACCTGGGTGGCTCAGTGGGTTAAACCTGCCTTCGGCTCAGGTCATGATCCCGGGGTCCTGGGATTGAGCCCCGCATTGGGCTCTCTGCTTGGTGGGGAGCCTGCTTCCTCCTCTCTCTCTCTCTCTGCCTGCCTGTCTGCCTACTTGTGATCTGTCTGTCAAATAAATAAATAAAAATTAAAAAAAAAAAATGTCCATGAAGGCATGCTACCCCTTTGCTTAAAATACCTCAGTGGCCTCCCATGGCACGTTCAATAAAATCCGGATGCCTTGCCATGGCCCCCTGAGGCAAAGCACCTTCCTCCCTCTCCCTGACTTCACCTCACACCCCTTTCCCCATTGTTCTGTCCTGAGACAGTCACCCTGTTTGTACTTCTGGCCACCCCTTTGCCCACAGAGGCCTTTCTGCAGCTGCTCCCTTTGCCCAGGTGTTCCGCCCAGCGCTAACCCTAGCTGGCGCCTTCTCACCCCTCGCTTTGGTTCATTTTATTAGGTGCCCATCTGAGTCCATCCTTCCTTCCGTTAAGTGTGTAGCCCGTCATCACAACTAGACTACTCAAGACTCTCCCCTCCTTGTAGCACAGATTATTTTCCTCTCCTTCCCTAACTCTCACTCTCATTCCCCCTTCCCACAGAGGGATTGAGATTGGTTCTAATGTACCCTTGGGAAGAACATAGTGATGTTTCTAGTTGTGTTTTCTGTGTACGTAAAAGGCGTTCTCATTCTGTTTCCTGACTTTTTTACTCAGCGGCACACCTGGCTTCCAGAGCTCGTGGCATCCCTGTCCATCCGGGCCACTGCTTCTTGGTGTTCTGCGCTAATCCACAGCAAATATTCACCCTAGCCATGGGCCCCTCCGCCTCGCTCCTCTTGTAAATGTTATCCTAATAAATTCTAGAACACATTTTCTTTTAGACCTGAGCACTGTTACTCAGTGGAACCACATCTGGGAAAAACAACAGCCTCCACCAATCTCTAGCTACACAGCAGACTTGGGCTCAATGTGTATAGGAGCCACACAGAAAGACCTAAAAATGGGGCACATGTTCCAAGCTTGTCTGCAGGGCTACGGATGCTCTCTCTTGGCCCTGTTACTGCTCCCATTTCTACCTGTGAAGCTGGGCTGTTCTGTTCCCACGACAGCCACAACACTCCCCACCACATATTAACGCCATTCCCCTTTCCTGCCTCCTGGCCTTGGACTCCCTGACCGTCGCTTAGAATCTTCAAGCTCCCCTGAGGGTGGTCGTATTCCCCTCGGCTATTTTCCACCCACCTCAGGAGCAGCTTCTCATATGCAGCAAACTTGGATGTAATAGGGGTTTTGCAGTAATTGTGCAGAGGAAGAGCATCTAATTGAGATATTCGTGTCATTTTCTTAAAGGTCACCTCTCTTGTCCAATCATGGCAGCTTCCCCGGGGTATTTCGGAAGCCTCATTTTTATGGCATGATGCTATTCCTGAGGTCGTGCCCCTCCATGTTCCACCCTAAAAAGAAGTCAGCACTGCCCCCCTCCTTGCTTGCAACCCTTTGTTTTATTGCTTTGTTCAAAGCCTCTGTCTTTGCTCCAGAGTGCTGTCTGGGAGCCATCACTGCCCTAGCTGCCCTGTGGAAAGTCCCCGAGTGGGCTCGGGATGTGGTGTCCTTGGCCTTAGGTTCATTTCTTTAGCAAAAGAACAACTAAGCCGACATGAAACAAATAGGCTTTTTCTGATTTCTGGGACAGTTGCCTCACTTCGACTGAATTATATTGAAATAACTTAGGTTTTAGGGGGATCAAATGAAGAATGCTTTCTGAACGGGTTCAAATCAACTTCTGTTTGCTTGAAGATTTACAGGAGGTTCACCAGACAGCCAATAAGTTCTGGCCTAAGTTTGGGTCTCCTTTCAAAATGATTTTGAAAGCCCACAGCCCCTCACCAGATTAAGGGGGAAGTCAGGAGCCCATTTGTTCTTTACAACCCCCTGCTGCTACAATGGAGCAGGTCCTTAGGGAATTGCAAATAGAAGTTACAAAAAGAAACAAGTTTAGTCCAAGTTTTTCTGTGTATGTTTTCTTATTCCCCAGGAGAAACCTAAACTTCTTTTTAGAACTCTAAGGTGTCATTTAGATTGCCATCAAAGAAATGGTGCCCCCTGGAAATGATTTTACTTCTGATCTTTTTCATATGTGTTTACAGAGGCGCCTGGGTGTGTGACTTTGATTTCTGAAAACCTAACATCTAGCACAAGGAAAGGCTTTAACAATCTCACATATCTGTGTCCAGACATCACTAGTATCGAGAAAAGAAGCACATCAGTGCTTTGTTCCAGTTTCAGAATGTCAGTGAATAAAAACAAAGATAATAATGATAAAGTAGCTAAAATAAACCATGTGGTTAATATGTGCCAGGTTCTGAGCTGAGCCCCATATTATCTCATTTAATAGTCTAAATTTCCCAGGGGTGACTTACCTGAAACTCGGACTTCGCATAACTTCCCAAATTCCCATTGCTGGTAAGTGGCAGAGCCTCAGTGTCTGATGAAGTCTGATTCCAAAGCCAGTTCTCTTAAGAACCACACATCATATTTCCTCCCCTAAAGCGCCATCAGAAGGTTCTTGGGATCCTTTATAAGCCCTTACAAAGTGGGACACATTTTCTTCATATCTACCATTTTCCTTAAGTTTTTCAGAAAAAGGACCTTTATTGCTCTTGTAAATTCATCTGGAGACATGGAATGTCTGACATTGCTTATGAAAAAAAATCCTCACCAATAAATAAATAACCAAATGAGTGTTGTTTTTTACTCTAAGTGTGTTTTAAAGATCTTTTAAGCTTCCGGAGGACACGTCAGTGGCCATAAACTGTGTAAAGAGTTAAGAATATTGAATCATACAGAAGTAATCATTTTTATATGATATGGCATCCAGGGATGAATTTAACAGATAAAATACCCCCTCCCCATTTATAAAGGCAAGTTTAGGGAAATAATGGCTTACCAATTGGTAAGCAAAGGGAAAACAAAATGTCTATTTCCATTGCTGCTATGTTCCAAGTACACGGCTGATTTGTCCTCAACTTCACTGTGTGAGGACGGAAGAAGCCTAAGAGCCAGAAAATTGGGGTATTTAAGGTCACACGAACCTCACTCCACCAGTGTTGGGCCATTTTCTTTCATCCACTCAAAGCTACTGCTTGACCACCGGCTATGTGCTTGGCACAGTCCTACTCCCGGAATACAAGTTGGTGGACAGTACAGAAGTAGTTGCTGCCCTGAAGACCTTGTAATTATCCCTGGTGTAATTTCACTCCTAAAACTCAGGCATGCAGGTATGAAACTTTGTTTCTTTATAATTCAATTTAATTTGGTTCTCAAATGCTCCCATCCTTTTGACAGCAGGAAACAATCTTGCAATTCCAGGTGTAACTCAATTCCTTCTGGATTAAAACAAAGTCTGTTTTGGGTGAGGAATTGGTTCAAGTTTTCCTTTCTCTCCTTTCCCCTTCCCTTGGGGAGTAATTAAAGTTCCCAGGGGGCTCCAGGGGAAAGTGAGGTCTCATTCACAGCGATCTGTTGTCCACATGGGCCTTCACTGGGTTCAACTTTGCCTTATTTTGCCCTTGTCTTTAGGTTCTGCCTTTTGTTCCTATGATCTATGCTTTCACGAAGGTCTCTGGACTCTGGACATAACTGCTTTGATTCCTCCTTATCCCAAATCCAGACCACTTTGAATTAGCTCACCTTTTCTCAGCACTCTTCTCTCCTATGGGACATCTAGACCTCTTTTTTGTCTGTTTCCTCCATCTTCCCTGAGAGTGATAGTACCTCCCAAGGCCTCCCCCCCGCCAGGCCTCTCCACCTGTCCCCCTCTCCCACCACTGCTGCCTTTCCCTGAGCCTTTCTGCTAGGCTTTCTGTTTCCCTAGGTAATCCCTCAGGTCTCCTCTACTCTGGAGTCCCCACATCCTGACTAAGCCATGGATCACTTACTGGGAAGAGGGGATGCAGGACCCCCTTGTTGTCTTGATTTCTTTTCCCATTCCCCAAGCTTTCTCTTTTCAACCCAGAATAGGCTTTTAATCTCCTCTTGAGCAGTAAGAAAAACCAGCTCTTAAATCATCATGAATTCCTTCAGAAATATTGTTTGTGGCATAAGCTTTATGTGCTATTCTCTTCAGGACTTAACTTTTTGACTGTCGGACCCTTTTCATAAACTGATAAATTGAACTTTGTCCAAACTAAAAAAAAAAAAACAAAAAAAAAAAAACTTCTCAAAAGATATTGTTAAGATAAAAGACAAACCACAGAGTGGGAGAAGTATTCATGATGTGCCTATCTGACCAAGGTCTAACTGCAAAATTTATGAGAAATGCCGATAGCTCAGTAATGCAAAGCCAGACAATCCAATTTCTTTAAATGACCAAACGCCTGGAATTGTAACTTCATCATGAAGGTTCTGTGAATATCCAATAAGCACATGAGAAGATGCTGAAACCATTGGTCACCAGAGAAATGCAGATTAAAATCCTCATGAGATATCATTTCGTATCCATTAAAATGGCTAGAATCCTGGGGCACCTGGGTGGCTCAGTCAGTTAAGTGTCTGACACTTGATTTTAGCTCAGGTCATGATCTCTGGGTTGTGAGATCAAGCCCCGTTTTGGGCTCTACCCTCAGTGGGGAATCTGCTTGAGATTTTCTCTCTTCCTCTCCTTCTGCCCCTCCCTCTGCTTGCATGCTCTCTTTCTCAAATAAATAAAAATAAAAATAAAAAAGGCTAGACTCCAAAGTACGGATAATACCAAAGTCAGGGAAGGATGTGGAGCACTTGGAGCTGTCATCCAGGGATGATAGATGAAATGGTTTAACTTCTTTGGAAAACAGTTTTGCAATTTCTTTTTTTTTTAAGATTTTATTTATTTATTTGACTGAGAGAGATCACAAGCAGGCAGAGAGGCAGAGAGAGAGAGAGGAAGCAGGCTCCCTGCTGAGCAAAGAGCCTAATATGGGACCTGATCCCAGGACCCTTAGATCATGACCTGAGCCGAATGCAGAGGCTTAACCCACTGAGCCTCCCAGGCACCCCACAATTCTTTTTCTAATTTTTTATTTAAATTCAATTTAGTTAACATATACCCTATTATTAGTTTCAGAGGTGGAATCTAGTGACTCATCAGTTGCATATAACACCCAGTGCACATTCCATCAAGTGCTCTCCTTAATGCCCATCACCCAGTTTCCCCATCCCCCCACCCACCTCCCTTCCAGCAACTCACAGTTTGTTTCCTGTAGTTAAGAGTCTCTTATTGTTTGCCTCCCTGTTTTTATCTTATTTTATTTTTTCTTCCTTTCCCCTGTGTTGAGCTGATTTGTTTCTTAAATTCTACAAATGAGTGAAATCATATGGTATTGTCTTTCTCCGACTGACTTATTTCACTTAACATCATACCCTCTAGTCCCATCCACATCATTGCAAATGGAAAAATTTCATTATTTTTGATGGCTGAGTAATATTCCTCTGTGTGTGTGTGTGTGTGTGTGTGTGTGTGTGTGTGTGTGTGTGTATCACATTTTCTTTATCCATTCATCTGTCGATGGACATCTGGGCTCTTTCCATATTTTGACTATTGTTGATAGTGCTATTATAAGCATTGGACCCCTTTGAATCACTATGTTTGTATCCGATGAGTAAATACCTAGTAGTGCAATTGCTAGGTTGTAGGGTAGCTCTGTTTTTAACTTTTGAGGAACTTCCATACTGTTTTCCAGAATGGCTGCACCAGTTTACCTTCCCACCAACAGTGTAGGAGGGTTCCCTTTTCTCTGCATCCTCGCCGACATCTGTTGTCTCCTGACTTGTTAATTTTAGCCTTTCTGACTGGTATAAGGTTTTTCTCATTGTCATTTTGATTTGTATTTCCCTGATGCTGAGTGATATGGAGCATTTTTTTCATGTGTCTGTTGGCCATTTGAATGCCATCTTTGGAGAAATGTCTGTTCATGACATCTGCCCCTTTCTTGACTGGATTGTTTTTTGGGTGTTGAGTGTGACAAGTTCTTTATAGATTTGGGATACTAGCCCTTTATCTGATCAATCATTTGCAAATATCTTCTCCCATTCTGTAGGTTGCCTTTTAGTTCTGTTGACTGTTTGAATTTTGCAATTTTTTATAAAATTAAGCATAATTCTACCCTATGACCCATCAACTGACTGGTGTTAACCTGAGAGAAAGAAAATATATATATACACAAAAACCCTTGTACAATAATGTTCATAAGAGCTTTATTCATAATAGCTAAAAATAGGAAAGTTCGAGTATCCGGCAACAGAGGAAGGGATAAATAAACTGTGATATATCCATGCAACGGAACGCTCCTTTCAAGGAATTCAGCACAGTATTGTAAATGTACCTTCTCTTCTTTATGATTTTCTTATAACAGCTCCTTTTTCTCTAGTTTCCTTTATTATAAGAGTACAGTCTATAATACATACACAAGATACATGTTAATCCACTGTTCATGTTATCTGTAAGGCTTCTGGTTATCAGGCTGTTAGTAGTGAAGTATTTAGGGAGTCAAAAGTTACATGCAGATTTTTGACTGCACAGCAGGTCAGCAGCCCTAACCTCCACATTGTCTAAGGGTCAACTGTAATTCCATGTATATCAAGTTCTAGAACAAACCAAAGTCAGAACAGTGATTGTCTCTGTTTGGAAAGAGTAGAAAGACTCTTGACCAGAAAGGGACACCTTTTACTGAGTAAAAGAAATGTTCTCTGTTAAATGCAGTGGAGGTGACCCAGGTGTCTACATTTCTCAGAACTTAAAATCTGTACATTGTATTGTATATAAACCCTGCATCATCTTAAACAAAGAGGAAATAGACTTTTTTTGGCCTCTCAAAGAGCAACTCTTGCAAACCAAAACTTTGGCTTTAAAAGCTATCGCTTTGTGCTCTGATTTTAAATAAAACATTCAGAATGTAAGTTGACCTTTTTTTTTTTTTATTGCTCAAGACTGTGCATGCCTTCTGAAGGTGGCTGGTATGGAAAGCTATTATTAGAGGGAGAGTCGTCAGGCTAGGATTAGGGGTGCATGGGAACACAGAGGTGGTGGAACGTCAGTTTGTCAATGATGTGGGCAGTGTGATTAGATGTGATCTGCTCATAGCCTAGTAGAGAGACAGATCATAAAAATGCAAACAAATTAGCAGTCTTGAGCTAACTCTAAGATAAGCAGTTATTAACTTCTGCTAAGTGCTATGACTGACATAAATAAGGTCCAATAATAAAGAATAATTTTGGTGGGAAGACTACTTAAACAGAAGTACTTCTCTGCTGATATGATCATGATTTTCTTCTCATCAGGACTTCGTATATTCTTCCTTTTTAGCATGCTTATTACTTTTTAATTGGAAGGTAGTTGTGAATTTTATTTTGTTGGATGCAAGATATTTTTGTATTCCTGCAGCTATCCTTAAGCTTTGTTCTGAGATACACTGGAAACATCTTGATCCTTTTGTTTCTTGCTTTTAAGCTTCCTTAAGTGAGGCCAGAGTAGCTTTTGTCTAGGACAAATTGTGCTCCACTTTTGAGGCAAAATGCTTTTGAGTATGCTACTCAAAGCCTGCTTGATGCCCCAATAATTGTGAGGTTCCCCACTCTGGCTAGTGGGAAAAGAGACGATTCACGCTCCTGTGTGATCTCCGGTGATTGCTCCCTCATTATGACTGCTTTGGTGGTGCTTTTCCCAGTCTCAGACAATTTCCTCACAAGTATGAACTGATTAGTGCTTGACTGAAGATGTGACAGAACTCTGTACGGATGACCAGAGTTGTCTGCCATACACTCTCTCTTCTCCCACAATTTGTTCTAAGAACCTTAGCTCCTTTGGCCTCCCTGGACTTCTTGCTGTGTCTCCTCAACTCAGGGAGTCCTTGACATAGGAAATGATAGGGAGCAAGCTGGGGTATTGGAGGGCTCCTTTCTTTTGTCCCCTATCACACAGGGATCACTGTCCTTAGCTGCTTGATGTCCAATGTCTTAAAAATAATCATTTCATGAATTTTGTCCAGTTTTTAATAGTTTCCAATGGGGAAGCAAATCTGGTCAATGTTACTGCATCTTCGATGAAAGCATTCCAATTTATATTCTTAAAGACTACTTTGCTCTGTGACGAATACACCAGAGGGTGGGTTATTTCTGTGAACATCAGGTTTGTCTGTTTCTTAATCAGCAAACTAAAGGCAGTATTAGTAAAGTTGACCTCATAGCGCTATTGTGAAAATTAAATGAGATAGTACATATGGTGTGTAAAGAAGATTAATTGCACCTTTTCTCCGTGGTGTAAAGATGGCAAATAAATGAAAGAACATCCATTTGACACCCCCAGGTATTAGGACTCAATGAATGTTTGTTGTTGAAAATCCAGTCTGCTTGTAAGATGGCAACAATGACATCACCTTGTCAAGTCAAATAGAATTAGTTAAAAAACCAGTGGCAGCGGATAAATACCTATTACTCTGATAAATCCTGACAGGAGGGGCCCGGGTGAGATGGAGGAATCCTTAGGGAATGGTGAGGAGGCTAAGGGGATCAAACCCAGAGGGACCTTTCGCAAAAGTTTGCTTGTAGACTTGAAAGATCTCTGTTGGATGGTCCAGCCATCCCTGCAGCCACCTATGGTGAAAACATTAGCAGAACTAACGTTTGTTTATTATTTTTTTCAGAGTCTCTAGAACAAAACTGCTCTGAGAGAAACACATGTGAGGACACAGCTGTCTATTGTCGGGACAGGGGGGAAAAAGACTTTGTCTGAATTTTAACATCGGAGTCTTGGGTTTTTTACCATTCTTGAATATATGAGCATACATGAATCCTCTTCCTTTTTATACCTAAGAATGGATGCCCACTTCTCCTTGTCCTGTCTAAACAAATGACTAAAAGAAACCCCCTTCATATCCAGCTACACTGCAGGAAATGCCTGCTCTCCTCTGAGGCTGTATCGCTTCCAACATTAGCAGTCTTGAGCTAACTCTAAGATAAGCAGTTATTAAACAGTTTATCAAGTAGTTTCCAAGAGGCTTCCCTTTGCTGCTTATGTTGGAAAGTTGTTTCAGGGAACTCAGATCCTATTTACTCTAAGCTGTGTTTGTGGTCAGAGCCCTTACTGAGCCAATGTAGCTTACTGCAAGCTTTTTCACATCTAGGAGAGCTCGTTTGGGGTACATTTTCATTTTTTAAACAGAAATGGATGATTAGCAAATCCCACAATGATGTAAGTCTCCCGCTCAGTCTCCCAAATGTTTACTAGCTACTTTTTGGCAGCTGGGATACTTATTGTAAAGGGAAACCTTAATCAAATCAGTAAAGGTTTTCAATTGCAGTGTTCATTTTCCCTCTTCTGAATTCATTCTGGCTGTCTCCATCAGCCCTGGTATCTGCATGCAAAGAACAAGGGAAGGGAATAAATCTCCCCTCCTTTTTTCCCCCCGCGGTGAGATAGTAAGTTACAAATAATGACAAGTTTTTCTAGCTTTAGCATTCAACAGCTTAGCTAATAAAAATGAGCATATTGTTGTGTCTCTAGCCAAAGTGATCTAATTCCCAGAAAATAGTTGATCGTATCAGCTGAACTGGTCCCGCTCCCTGCTATATTCTCTATTTCAATCCTCACTTTGTTCATGAAACAGCAGTGATGATTTAGAGTGACATGCTGTTGCTATGGAATCTCATTTCTTTCTGCTTTTAGTCTGTTGAGGACTTGTGAGCTCTTAAATGTCTTTGCATGAGTTACTGCTGCAACGCCCTGAAACCCTGATGGCTTGGGCAGCTGTTCAGACCCAAACTCGAACCAGGGATGGTGACAGAATCAAAGGTTGGGGCTAGACGGTGCGGCACGTGAAATAAACAACAGGCAGATATGGAAGTTGTGGCTGTTACTTTGCCTGGCAGGATTTTGATGATTGGAGCATTACCGCGGTGGTTAGGGAAGGTTTTAGCCCCAGTGTTACAGTTGTTCATGATTTATTCCATGTCTGGCACTCTGTGTTCCTCCTCTTGCCTGATTTTCTTAGGGAGAAGATCAATCTTCTTGTAACCGGGCATCTCGTATTCCTACACCTAAAGGAGAGGGTCAGCTCCCTTGCCCTGATGCCTCACTGTCCCCTCACTGAGGGATTCGTAGCAGTTCACCTGCATGTCATCTCCATGAGGACAGAGACACTGTGTATCTAGCACGCTCAATGGGGACTTACTACGTAATAGATAATCAATCAATATTTGGTTGAATGGCTTAATAGAATTATAGAAGCTTATTATTGAAAGGAAGCTAAGCACTGCTGATTCTACTTTCCAGCCACTTCAACCGTCTCTCCCACAAAATGATGACAGTCGGTCTTATCTCTTCTGGAATCCATACAGTCATGAGACACCCCTCCCCACCTCAACTACTTAGAAGGCAGTCCAGTCCATTCAGAAGTTTCATCTTACATACAGTCACAACTTATCTCCATGTATCTTTTCTCCTTAATTCTTGTCCTTCCTTCTAGAGTGCCTCTCTCTTTTTCCTGACAATGTTTCAGATAGCAGGAGATGATTTCACAGTTCCCTATGGGATCCAGATGGGATAAAGCAGAGTGTAGATGGCCACATAGGTGTCACCCATAAAACCAGGAAGGAGCTCTTCACCTACAGAACAGCTGATTTTTAGGATGGTGTCCAGACCTACCAGTGTTAAAGATTTCATGATACTAATGGAGTAATTAGGATTTATTATACTGCAAGAGGTTACTGGACGTTGGGGGGAAAAATCTCCATATTAATTTGGCCTGACACAAAGCTTTGAGGGACCCAGATTCTCAAGGAACTATATGTTAATTTTTGATCAGGTAAAGACCTTGGAATTGAAACTTTAATTAATTAATCATACAGCCCTTTTTTAATTGAGTATCTACTCTATACCATCACTTAATTTTCTTATGTTAAAGCTATACTACTCATCACTAAGATTTATGAAGTGCTTAGTGCTCTGCAAATGTTATCACCAAATTCTCATAACAAACCTATGAAGAAGGTTGTATTATTATCCTCGTTCATATAAGAGGAAGTTTATTTCATTGAGGGTAACTAGTCCAAGGTCACGAGCAGGAATGTCACAGGGTCAGGCTTCAAACTCAGGTCTGTCTGACACTAAAGTGTTCTGACCCTCCAGCCCACATATTTCTAATGAGAAATAAATTCTTGTGGAGAAGGAGAAACCAAGGTTCAATATGTCTTCATGTATCTTACAGTGCCTTACACACAATCAATACCCAATAAGCATGTGTTGAACAAACAGACACATTTGGTGAGACTGGACCACGTGTCAAAACATGATCCACGACTTCACACTTGTGCCTCAGATTTCATCTCTGTGAAATGAAGAACTTGGGCCGAATGATCTCCAGGCTTCCTCCCTGTCTTAGGAATGCGTGTGCTGGTCCAGGAATGACGACAAAGTGGAGTTTAATGGCCCCGACAAGAAGGAAGAGCACGGCGTGAGGAGCATCCCAAGCTTGTGGCATGTTCTTGTGAACAGAATGTTCCCTCTGCCCAAATACACCCTCTCCCTTCGTGCTCGCTTGGCAGATGTCCAGCAGTCAGCTCCACCAGTCTGCCCCCCATGAAGCTGTCCTTGACCTCTCCCCTCACCCTCTGTCCTACACACACATGCGCGCGCGCACACACACACACACACACACACACACACACACACACACATATACACACACCAACACATAGACACACGGTTATTTCCTCCTCAGGGCCCCCAACTACACTGCGTGTCATTTGTGGTTATTTGATTGTGGGTCTGTCTCTCCATCCGCGCTCCACAGACTGTGAACTTCTTAAAAGCAAAAACTGCCTCCTTTTCATGTCCAGGCCCCATCACAGAGCCTGGCATGTAACGTAAGCCTTCAGTAAATGTTTTCTGAGTGGCTGAATGAATTAGCAGGCTAAGTGTAGAGGGAGCAGAAGGGAAACAATTTGACCTTACTAGAGAATTCATGCCAGAAAACAGTGAGAAATTAACTCAGTAAGATAGGGGGAGGCTGGGCTAGAAGTCCAGGAAGGGACGTTGAGGCTTGGTGCCCCAGGTGACACCCCTGTATCATGTTTACATAGGGAGGTGACAGTGAAAAGAAGAATTATATCAGGAAGATTAGTGTAGACACAAGTTCTCATTTTAAAAAATGAGTAAAAATAAGGAACTTGCTTTCTTCCTTAGCATGCTCTAAATAAATTCAAATCTCATTTATTATATCTGACATTTACGTGCATAAAAAACACAGAATAGTCTCATTTAGAGGTGCCCTCCTTAGTTTATTTTAAGTAAATAAATTTTTAACAAATTACTAACACGGTAAACAAACATCTTACCTAGAATAAACCAAGTTTGCATAAGTCCAAACAGTTGTTCATAGCATATGTGCGCCTAACCTAGCTCAGTGCCTGGCACATAATAAGTGCTCAATTAATATTCGTTGAATGTCAAGTTGATACTGCATGGTGGTTGCATTCATTCTGGTTGTTTGCACAAATGGAAGATAACAGCAAGTCCCCAGATCTAAACACGGTGATTATTTTAGAAGATTAAAAGATTAAAAAATAATTAAAGATTGAAAGATCTTTAGCGCTTGTGTTTGGAATATAGAACATATATGTATATTTCTATCAGTCTGTTTGTTTTTTTAATGCTCTGAGCTGTAAAATCATATTAAAATAAATGCATATGAGAGAGCACATGTGAAATGACTACAGTAGATGGTGGCCCAGAAACGCATTCATTACCAGCCAGACAACCCATACCAGGTACAAGCAAATGAAAGGGTGACATTCCTTTAAAAGCCAAACAAGTCCCTTTATGCTGGTGTATCTTAGAGAAGCTGGCCCTGGAAAATAATCCAGTCCCTTCAAGTCCATTGGTGATGGCAGCTGAGCCATGTTTACCCAGGTGGTAGGCCATATTACCATATAATTGCATCATTTTGTAATCTTGGGATTTAAACTCACGAGCAATTTCAGAATGCAAAAATTTCTCACTAATTTAAGAGCAGAAGGGCGTACATTTGCGTGTGCATACGTGTGTGCGTGTGTGTATGTGCGTGTGTGTGTGTGTGTGTGTGTTTCAAAATGATGAGGGCCTAGGAGGGCTCTTCTCTGATATTTGGGATCTGATTTCCTCCGTGACTAAGCATGATGCTATTAGACAAACAGAATGTGATGTTGCCTAATGCAGTGCATAATGATCTCATTTGGACCACCTATGAATCAACATTTATGTCTAGGAAAGGTTGAGGTTTTATCTTGAGTCCCAGATTTTTATAAGGATTTCCATAATTGTACAGCTCTGCTCATCTCGCTCTGTGTGGGGAGCTGCACGCTCCTCCAAAGCTTGGCTTTCTTATGCATATTTATCACTTTTCAATTTATAGCTAATTGCTAGGATATTATTTCAGAAATAAGTGGAAATCAACTCCAGTTTCCTGTGCTCTCATCTACAGCTAATGTGTACGGGAAACGAAGGACTAAGGAGAGGTGGCAGGCTCTTTCCTTATATTCGGAAACCTTGTCGTAATACAAATTTTAGCCAGAAATAGGCTATTACATAATGGGACTTTGAACCAAGTCCTAGTTATTAAAACCCTAAAAGAGCTCATGATAGCAGTGCCTCATTTCTTGTGTGTATTCTACGAGTGCTTGTAAATTTGGTAGGTGTATCTGAATTGTGTCAAAAGGATCCCATGCCTCACTGATGTTCATGTATATTTCAAGGATAACTTATCTTCATTCCTGATTTTGATCTTCCATTGGTAGTGGCTTCTACCTCCCTAGATTTATGTTCCCCTGCCCCGAGCCCCTTCGAAAGTAGTAAATCTTCCAGGCTGGTTTCGAGAAAAGCGTAGTGAAAAAGAACTCGGGCTTTGGAACCTGTGGATGTTCATCAAGATGCTCATTAAGTATTTGATTCTTGTACAGGTGTAGGAGATTTCTACCTCTCTGGCACCCTGAAGGTAAGGATATCCATGTGACTAGTTTTATTCAAGGGCTCAGGCCCTTGGACAAATTCTAGAACTTTGTCCACCACCTCAGAGAGTCACGTGAGTTTTAGAAGTGTGTGAGCAACGAGGTTGGCCCAGAATGCATGTAACAATGTTTATCTCCTTAGTCTTTCCCCTTCTTCCTTTACCTGTGAAGAAGGAGCCAGTACCTTGTTTATAACCTGATTGTGTCACGGAGAAGAATATAGAATAGGATATGGAGGGCGCTTGAATAAATAACACATACGTAAAACATTTAGACATACCTGGAAAGTGTCTTACTTAAGCAATCTATTAGCCATCATTTTGCAATATGAACATTCTTTTGTTCTGCACGTTTCCTCACACCAGGCTTTCTAAGACACAGACAAGGACACAGCCTGGATTAGGGGGAGAGGACACAGTTCTGGGATTCTGACCGCAAATCAGCCTGCTGGTAGTCCAAGTGACCCTGGATTGAGTGGGTTAATTTATAGCATCCTGAGTAGAGGTGACTGTGGCCCCACTGACCACATCATCCAAAGCTCTTCTGGCATCCCAAGCCCTGTTCAGAGGATCACCTCGGGGAAGAACATTGTTGCCCTTGGAATGTGGGTGACGGGAGCAAGAAGGAAGGCAGAGCCAGAAGCTGAGAAGTCAGGAAGCCCTGTTTCCTGCTCTGCAGTCCTTGTGCCGCTGTAAGGCGAAATGAATGCAGAAACTATTTTGTTCTCGGAACTATTTTGTTCTCGGTACTTTAGTGGATAAAGTGAGTAAAAATGTTGCCATCTGATCAGCTGGAGGCTGTATGATGACCCAGGGACATAGCACATGGCATTTTCCCTAAGAGCAGTAACATCCTCACTCCCTTGCTTAGAAATCACAGAGGGAAAAGCCAACCTGAATATCTAGCAAACAGGAAGATGGAAAATCAGGGATATGGAATTTCGTCCCCACCCCCACCCATTTCATCATAGGCAAAGGCAGAAGGGAACAAGCTTTAGAAAGGAGGAAGAGAAGGCCAGCCGCAGGGGAAGAGAGGAGGGAGCCACGCAGACAGGGACCAGGACAGACCTCTTCTGCAGGAGTCTGCCGGGCCAGCGCCTGGAGGAAGCACTGAGGGGGGCTGCGTGCCAGGGTGTCTGAGCTTATACAGACAGAACCGGGATGGAACGGATGGGAAAATAGAATCTCCTCAATTAGTTAGGGATAGAAGGATAGAAGGATCAGAACCAGAAAAATTAGTTTCAAAGGGTGGCCTGAGATCTTGAGACCAAATTTCATCTTAAGATGAAATTTGACTTGACTCGTTAGGCCTACAGTTGTCTCCACTGTAGACTTTGTTCTCTGGGTATCTCTCACATGGTGAAAAGGTAGCTTTTACCACATTCAAGACAAGTGGTCCAGAAAGAAAGTTGTCCAGATGTTTATTCATGAATCTCACCATAAGCACTGAACACCTGTTAGGTGCCAGGCGACAAACTAGGTACTGGTGATACAGAAATTAATGGAAGACTGTGTCCTAAAGGCTGTCACAGGCTAGTGAGGGAATGGATTCAGAAATAGGTAATTAGGCTGTAATGTAGCATGTCAGTAGCAATGATGGAGGTGGGCCCAAGGGATTCTGGAAGCATCTGGGAAGAACACTGGCCCAGGGGAAATGAGGAACAAGAGGTGGGAAGGTCAGAGAAGAGATGACCTTATGAGCAAGTCGTAAAGGATGAACAAAAGTCAGCCAGGCAGCCAGCAGGAGCCCAGCAGGCTGGTGCGTGTGGGTACTCAGGTCCTCAAGGGGTCAAAGCAAGAGGCCGCAGGGGAGACTGGGGAGGGTCCCTGATGGGGCCTGGACTTCATTGAGGAAAACAGGGAGCCATTAAAAAGGCTTTCCTGTGGAGAAGTGACACTTTCAGCTTTTTACAAATATTCTTTTTAGGAACGTGGCTCTGGTGGCCGTGGAAGGTGGATCTGAAGGGGTGAGCGGAGGCGGGAAGATCAGTCAGAGGCTGGGCTGTGGTCCACAGGAGACAGGATGGAGACCGATCTGTAGCCACAGAGCAGCAAGAGATCTTGGACCAAAGTCCCAGAAAGAGTGAGCCTCGGGTCCTTGCTTGGTTTGTTTATCGATCCCATTCTTTCGACAAACCTCTGGAGTGACGCGGTGGGGTGAGGGCATGGGGGAGGGGCAGCTCTGACCAGAGGTCTGGTGTTTGTCACATTTCTCCTCTGCTCGGAGAGGCCCTGAGTGGAATCTTCCTTTCTGATGCAGGGATAGATGGTGGTTTGGGGGGCGGTGGGGGCTGGCGTCCTGGAATATGCCAGGCTTACTCCATGGTTCTTGCTGATGCAACAAAAAATTTCTCTTTCAAAGAGAGTGGCTGGAATGAGTGTTGCATCTCCTTGAAGCTCCCAGGATTTCTCAGGCCCTCAGGCACCCAAGGATAAACATGGCTGCCATCCTTTGGAAGGTGTACGCAGGCATCATTTAGACCCATGCTGATTTCAAACTCAGCTCTTTGGGATCCTGTAACTAGTGTGAAGCCATTAGCACCACCCTCCTGGGGACCGTGTTTCCTTGGGGTGGACCAAGAGAGGGGTAATGCAGTGGCTGCGTCAAGGAGGGAGACACCTTGGGTCTTCTGGCCAAGAAGTAGAGGTAGCCGTGATGGTAATGCGGAGAATGCCTTTGTCTTCTGTAACAAATGCTCGCCATCTGTTTCTCCCTTTTCCTCCTTTGTCTCTCACTTTGCAGGGTGCTTGCACTTAGGAGAGAAGGCGCCACCAGTGGGCACAGGCTCCATGGATGGGCCCCTCTGGCTCCAATGTACACGTGAGCCTGGAGGACCTACATTTAGTGTCGGCTCTGCCCTGTAAGCTCTATTCCTTGGTGCTAGGGTTGGTCCCTGATGGCATTTTGGGGTGCGACCAAGGGAAGTAGTACTACCGCAGAACACACAGAGGTGTGTGTGGGGTGGGGAGAGGAGGAGAATTAAACTAGAGAAGTGAAGGTAGTAGGGGGAGAAGGAAAATGTTTCTTCCCTCTCCTGCAAGCATGGATGCTATGGAATCTTCTGGAGGCCTGGTTGGCAACAGCTACCCAGGCAGTCACTCAGGAAGCGCAATGCTATTCCAGCTCACGCCTTAAAATAAGACCAGTTTCTCCTTGTGAGTAGCTAATCACTGAATGCTGCACTTCTGTGCCCTGAACAGTCCCCAAATGCCTTTCTATTATCACAGAAGCTCAAAGAAGGAATGAGTAGAGAGTCTCTTATTATTGTTAGAGCCAACATTCACTAGCCACTCACTCAGAGCCCCGCATATGAATCTGTTCTTATCAGTGCTGCTAATGACCCTCCTATGCCCAGAGCTGGTGGACACCCCTCTCCGTCCTCATGTCACTTAGCTTCTCAGCAGCACTCGTCAGTGACGCGTCCTGCCTTTTGACAAGGCTCTCCTGTCTGGGTCCTGAGGCTCGGCTCTCTCCTCACCCTTGTGCCTCCTCTCAGTCCATTTGCTTGTTTTGCTTTCTGCACCCAAACTCTGAAACTCCCTGTCTTCTTGCCCCACTTTTTTTTTTTTTGCTAGGCGATGTCATTCCTTTCTCATGGTTTTAGATGACATGAGTGTGGATGGCTCCAGAATTTGGATGTCTTGCTAAGATCTCTCTCTTCTGACTTCCATAGTGACATCTGAGCACCGACTTGATGTCTCCATGCAGGTGTCTCCCCAGTGGATGTTACTTGTCCAAAATCCAACTCTTGATTCCCCTCATCTCCAGACAAGTTCTCTCAGCATGGGCAGCATCTTGACCTCTCTCTGCTCCTCACATCCGTCAGCATGTTTGGCCAATTTCATCTAGACTCTTCTCCATCTCCCACCCCACCCCTTCCCTGCCTCCATCATCTCTTCCCTGGACTTCCGCAGTGGTTTCTGAGCTCCCCGCACCCATCCCTGTCTCCCTATCAGCCATTCTCCACCCAGCAGTCGGAGTGGTTATTAAAATGTGTAAAACAACTCATGTCACTCTGCTGCTGAAAGTCCTCCAGGGGCTTTCTTTGAACTTAAAATAAAATACAAACTCCTTACTTTAGCAACTTCAGAGGGGCTCATGTGTGCCTCTTCTCTTCTGTCCCTCCTCTCTTTGCTCTTTCTGTCCCAGCCATTCACATGCTATTCGTTGCTAGAAGTAGCCATTTTTACTGACCTCAGGGTCTTTGCACATTCCTGGAATGCACCTCCACCTGTTCTTCCCACGCCTTGGGTACTTCTCATGCTTTAGGTGGCAACTTACCTGTCACCTATCCTTAGGGAAGCCTTCCTTCATCTAAAGTAGATCTCTGCTGTCATTCTTTACCAAAGAATCCTGTTTATTTCTTTCATGTATCTAATTACAGTTCAGAATGGTGTTCATCTCTCTGGTTAATTGTCTTCTTTATAAGCCTTGTAAGCAAGGTTGTTCTGTTCACCTTTTCTTTAATCCCCTACCGCTAACACAGTACATGTGATCAGTGCTCAATATACGTTGAATGAAAGAGTGTCAGGCCTGCACTAAGCCCTCTATGTACGTTATTGTAATTAGTGTTCTCAAGAAGTCTGAAAGATAGATGCTGCTCTAGTCCCATTTTATGAACAAGAAAAACAAGGGTTACAGGTGTGAAATAATTTGCCCAAATCCACAGAGCCTATCTATAGGTGAAGAAGCTAGGATTTGAACTTGGAATGTCCAAGTGCAGGACCTGAGAGCTCACTCCCCTCACTTCATCGCCACTGGGGTGTGTGGGTTGTATAAGAGGGAGAAAGGAAGTTATTAGGTCTCCAACATCAGCTCAGTCATACTCTGATTTAGAAGATCCCGACATAGCGATCTTGGCTCCTTTCTCCAATCTTTGCTAAATCACCTGTTTAGTAGATTTTTCTTTTTCTTTTAAATCCACAAAAGGGAGTTCAGTTTGGAGCCAAGAAACCATTTAAACCCATCTTGCCTTTTCTAGCTCCATGTAAGTCCTCTAAGCTGACCACACATTCCCCAGCCTGCTTCTTGTGTTTGGATTCTGCTTCATTTCTCTCTGTGTCCATTGAAAGAAACTGCTCACCCAAATGGGCACTCTGTAATAGATGGTTCCTTGTGACTCAGTGTCCCACAGCTGCGGAGCGAGATGCCTAAAGCATATTTACCTCCAAGATGTCTGCTTGGCTCCAACTCTAGCCCAAAGAACAACTCTGGGCGTATTAGAAAATGGCACCCCTCAGTTTCTACCCAAATGCCAATGATCTTCTTATTGTAGAAATAGGAAAAGTCATTCCTAAAATTCATATGGATTCTCAAGGGATCCTGAGTAGCTAAAATAATCTTGAAAAAGAAGAATAAAGTTGGTGGTCTCACATTTCCTGATTTAAAAACTTACTGCAAAGCTATGATAATCAAAACAGTGTGATATCGGCATAAAGACACACTATAGACCAATGGAATAGACTGGAGAGCCCATAAGTATGCTCTTGCATGTATGATGAAGTGATTTGGGGGCAGAATTTTTTTCCCAGAATGCATTTTGCCTGTGCCAAATGAGAGATACAGCTCCTGGGATATCTGTGGGCCCTGCGATCACGTTTGGGGTCTCCTTCTCATCACCAACAGGGAAGAAACCCTACATGGGGAAGAACATAGGGGGAGCACTTTGCTGTAGACCTACTTCATCTTTCAAATAGTCTAAACCCCAAAGTTGTGCTGGTAGTGAGAGGGGGTTAGCAAAGCATGTCATGTACTTTATCACCTAACACGAAAATCCTCATACTGAAAGAGAAGAAAAGAAAATCTTCTTCCAAGCCTCCTTCCCCCACAAGCCTGCCTTCCTGTCCTTGTCCCATTATCACACCACTCCTCAGATGAGTGTCTATACTCCCTGCTTCTCCTTCCTGGACAGGCCACCCTATCTTCCTGGGACAGTCACGTCCTCCTTCCCACGATTCCATGGGGCTCTCTCAGAGACTGCTGATGACTTTCCAAGAGTCAAATCCAGGGAACTTCTAAATAGTCATCTTATTTTTTTCAGTTCTCTTTCTCTCTGACTGCACTTGCACTACTCCTCAGCTTGTGTCTTCCCTTTAGCACATATCATCACAAGCATGCTAGCTGTTTATCCGTCTGTTTCTATCTTTCCCATAAGAATGGAAGAACGGGGGGGCGCCTGGGTGGCTCAGTGGGTTGGGCCGCTGCCTTCGGCTCGGGTCGTGATCTCGGTGTCCTGGGATCGAGCCCCGCATCAGGCTCTGGAGCCTGCTTCCTCCTCTCTCTCTGCCTGCCTCTCTGCCTGCTTGTGATCTCTCTCTGTCAAATAAATAAATAAAATCTTTAAAAAAAAAAAAAAGAAAAAAAGAATGGAAGAACGGAGGTGAACATTCTGTTTTGCCCACTGCTCTATCCCGTGTCTACAGCGATGCAGGCACTTAGCTGATAGTATTTGTTGAATGAATGAAAGAACTTTGACATCTTCCTCTGCCTCAGAACCCAACCTCCAGAAAGTTCTTTAGTTCTGCTATTTTTGCCTTAGAAATGTTTCTCAAATCTGCGCTCGTGTTGGGCTTTCTTTCCCCTTTCTTTCCCACCACACTACTTAGATTAGGATCTGTCACCCCTTATTGGCCTGCCGCTGTAGCCCATTTTCTGCTTTACCATGCAAGTGGCTCTCTAAAGCACAGTCCCCAGTGGCTCCTTCCTCGGCTTCCCCTGCTGGGTGTTCACACGATGGATGCTTATTACTGCGTGTCTGACAGTCTGGGACACCTGGGACTCCCTCTGGGAAAAGACGTCAGGGGAGGTCCACAATTTGTCCCATTTCAAAGTGAGGTTCAGGGAGGAACTGACACGCAGAGCTCACAGAGGTAGGCACTGACGGGTGGAAAGAGGACGAACTGGAGACAAGTGATGGATCCTGTTAAAAGAACACAGGAGAGACACATGCAGTGTGGACTGTGGGGTAGAATTCTAGAATGAGTCATTACAACAGAGATCAACAGCCACATGGCAGGGAGGGGCTGGAGAGAGAGAGAGAGGAAAAAAAAAAGAAAGAAAGAAAATCATGCTGAAGTCAGATAGGATTTCTACACCTGCCTACGTTTAAAAGCTAAAAATAGGGACATTTGGGGAGAAAAAATAGTGAGGAATCTTTTCATTCTACTGACATGGGCTATAAGAAGGGAGGTTTGCTGAGAAGGGTGTGTCTCTCACTCTTGGTAAAATTAGAATTTTGGTAAAATTAGAATTAGGAAAATTTTATTTTGGGTTATCCCAGCCTTCACTTTTTTCCTTTTTCTCCTCAGGCTTGTTCTCTCCATCTTTCCCTACTACCCAAACCTCTTTTTTAGGAAAGAGTCTAATACATTGGACTTAATGTTATATGTTACAGAAGTAATTTTACATGTTAGTAGAAGCTCATATCTGAAGGTAAAGATGCTTAAATGCAGCCACCATTAAAGAAATCTATATAGTCCACTATATCCAGCACAGGGCTAAAAACAGTGGTTTTTCAATAAATATTTATTGAAAGATGTTCAAAAAGCATTATTTATACAATCAAACTCTGGAAACCATTTAAATACCCAACAAGGGAGAAACCACTGAGGAACCATTAACACCTAGAAATATTACACAGCTATAAAAAATTCAGAAAGCCCTTTTAACATCCTAGGAAAATGCTTATAATGAAATGTTAGAGGAAATAAAGAAGATTCCAATTGCTACTATATGTCAACTCTAAAAATCATATGCATATAGAAAAGACAGAAAATCCATGGATATCTGTGGAATCTGGGATTTGGGGGTGTTTTTAGTTCCTTATTTCTACTTTTCTGTATTTTTGAATCACTTATAGTTGGTATGAAATAAATATTTTAAAAATAACATTGGGAAGATTGATTTGGGAGAGAGAATATTTTTCAGGGCCCCAGAGGGCACAGCGAGTAGGTATGGCCCTCTTGGTCTAACACACGGGAGGAGACAGGGAGGAGATACCAGCCTCTCTAGTAATGGAGGCTGGCTGTCTGGCCAGCAGAGGATGGATTTTTAAAGAGTAATACAGCAGTGGAGAGTCTGACCTTTAAAGAAAAAGGGAGTACTTACTTGGTGATACTGGTGTATTGGTGCTTTGAATGTGGCAGACTTCCTCTGGGAAGGTGTCACTGCGCTGGGCTAATAGGCTCTTCCAGCATCTAGAACATTTGGTGCTCCTGATTCTTCCTCAGCATTTGTTCCTTAAACACTCAAGCCTTGCTCAGGTGCTGAGACATGTCTCCCCGCCCCCCGCCCCCTCCCTCGGCTCTCCTACTCTCTTCTGTAAAAAATACAGCTGTAAGATTTACTGAAAGCCTTTGTGTGTACCTCAGGGACATCCTACATTAATATCTTTAAGAACTGAGGTTATGTGCCATTAAAAAAAATTATTATCTAATATTTTGCCTATAAAGACCTACGTAAAAGGCTCAGTGATCTTCATAAAGGGATCACAGATTTTAGCATTCATAAACAAGGAAACATTTTCTTTGGTTGTTTCTGGAAATCCCTTCTAAACATCTGCGTTTTCTTCGAACTTAAGTAGCTTCCCACCTCCTTCTCCTGAGATCTGTTGCCACTCTGTGGGAGAGTAAACTTCATAACCAGTTACAAACAAACAAACAAAAACAAAAACAAAGCAGAACCCTGCAACAGCAATCCGTCTCCATTCCTCTCCAAATTTTTAATTTCCTGCATTAAAAAAAAAAAAGAAATATCCTAGGCTATACTTGTGTTTCAAGGATCTTAAGATCTAAATGGAGATTCGACAACTTTGAAAACCTAACCAAACCTAAGATTTTGTTTCTTTTATTTACTAGTTATTAAAATATCCGCCTTCCCGATTAAGGAAGGCTGGATGGCAGGAGGGGCCACGGAGGCGTGGGGGAGAAGTGTGAAAAGAAGAAATCCCAGCTCTGCCTGGAAGGCTGCGTGTGAAAGAGCCCGACTCCTCCGGCGGCTCCAGGCCGCGTTTTGCAGGCGGCCGCATCTGCCTCCCCTGTCTCTCTTACCTCCTTGATGTTCGGCACTATTTGTGGCCGGCGTGGTGGAAGGACACAGTGAGGTTCTCACCCCCGCCCCCCGCCCCTCGCTCCCATCCCCAGTTCCATCAAAGCGAACACGGGCCAGCGCAAGGATCTCCGAGTTGCGAGTGTGCTGAGGCTGGGACTGTCACTCATTCTCCGATCAGCGCGTGAACGCAGCTCGGCAGCCGCTGGCAGGAAACAATTCTGCAAAAATAATCATACTCAGCCTGGCAATTGTCTGCCCCTAGGTCTGTTGCTCTGCTGCCGTCCACACTCTGCAAGGGGGGGGGGCACAGAATTTACCGCGGCAAGAACATCCCTCCCAGCCAGCAGATTACAATGCTGCAAACTAAGGATCTCATCTGGACTTTGTTTTTCCTGGGAACTGCAGGTACATTTTGAAATTATGATTATTCTCAGACTGATGTACTGATTGCCCCCTTCCCCCTCCTTCTCCCCCGAGGACACTGCTATCTGGGGTGGCTTTACGTGGAACGCTAAGGGTGGTCGTTGTCGTTGAGCTGAGGAAGGAGCGCGTCGCCCTTGCTGCCCCGCGGAACCCCGCGCTCTCCCAGGCTGCGCCGGACCGGGGCTGCCTCCGAGCGCCGCGAGCGCCCGCCGCGCCTCCTGCGCGCCCGCCCTTCCCACTTTGTGTGCCGGCGGCGCGGGGAGCGGAGTCTCCTGCTCCCGGGGTCGGTCCCGAGAGCGCTACGGCCGCGCGGGTGCTGGGCAGCGCTCCTTCCCCGAAGCGGGCGGCGGGGCGGGGGTGCCGCGGCTCCGCGGTGCCGCCGCGCGAGCTTGGGTTTCGCGGGGAAGGGGCTTGTCAGCCCCGGCTCCGCGACGAGTGAACAATAAGGCCGGGGCAGCCGCCCCATCGTTATTTCCCCGGGTCTAATAAAGTGGGGCTCGCCGCCTTCGCGCCCAGCCCCCCATCCCCGCCCTGACTGAATAACGGTTTGCAAAATGGGGCGAAATGGGCAGAATCTCAGGGCTGTGTGGCCGTTGTTGCACCCCCGTCGATATGACGTTAGTTTTTCATTTGCCAAATTGCTGGTTACTTGCAAAGCCTGCTCTCGGCCGGGAGCACGGAGGGATGGGAGGGCCGAGCGCCGCGTTTTGACAGGAGGAAGTGCGGAGGGGCGGAGGGGCGGAGGGCGAGGAGGGCGTGATCGGGCTGCCTGGTGTGTGTGCGCGTGTGTGTGCGCGCGTGTGCCTTCACACGCACCGCGAGCCCCGTGTTGCACGGTGCGCGAGAAGAATGGCAGGTAGCCGCCCGCAACACCTCGCCCTAGCCTCCTTTCTTTGGGCGAGGTTCCTGATCCTTGCAAAGTGCGAACAATAGGGAACCGAGGGGAAGACAGCCGAGGGATGCTGCCGCGGGTGGCGGGGGCTGCGCCGCCGCCGCCCAGAAAACCTCGGCGTTCCGGAGGTTCATTTCATTTGGTGTATTTCTATCCCGGCCTCCCTGAAGATTTTTCAGTGCGTGCCCACCCTCCCCTCCAGCTGCTCTCCCCACCCCACCCAGGGATTTGCGCTCTGGCGTGGACGGTCGGGAAGGGGGTAAGAAAAGGAGCAGGGGCCGCAGAGAGCTGGGTGGGATGGGCGTACATTCCGGGCAGGGGGCGTGTGCTGGGAAGCGCCCGGGGAAAGCCGGGCGGAGGGGCCTGTGTGTCGCGACTGCCGCTGCCAGGTGCCGCCGCGGGTGCTGCCCTAGACGGCCCATTCCGGGTGGGGGAGCGCGCGGGGCGTGCCCTCCCCGGGCGGCAAGGGAGCAGCCCCGGCCGCCGCCTCCAGCCAAGTCGGGTCCCTCTCCCATGGCGACCAATCAGAGCGAGGCTGGCTGGGCGGGAAGCCGCGAGAGGCTTTTATTGCGGCGCGGGTGGCGGCCCGGAGCTGCCAGGACCGTCTCCCGGTGTTCCAGCCTAACGGTCTCGCTCACCCCCGCCAGGAGAAACCCCGCCCCGTGGCCGGCCCCACAGTCTGGAGGAAAGAAGATGGAGTCCAGGTGTCCCCGGGAGGTCCGTCCCGTCCGTGCTCGCCCACTCGCGCCTCTCTCGCGTAGACCCGAGGCGTCCCTCTCGCCCCCCACCCGGGACGCGCACTCCGCCCGCGTTGTCCCGGCCCGACAGCGTCGCCCAGGAGGGCGCCGGGGCTGGGCGCACCGACGCGCGTGCGCCGACCGGCCGGCTGCGGGCCGGGGGCGAAGCTGGGGGTGGGGACCTAGTGGGGGGTGGTGGGGGAGAGCCCCCAGCTGCGGGCCAGCCCCAGTCGGCAGATCGCTGGGTCCTGCCGCCACCTGGCCGGGGCCGCCCCGGGCTTGCCGTTTTCTGTCGGGCCGGCGCGGTCCCTGCGCGCTCCCGGCCCTCCCGGGGCCTTGCGTTTCTGGGACCTCCTCCCCTCGAGGTGGGGGTGTGGCCATGGAGACCTGATCTTTGGGGGATCGCCGGCCTACCTTTCCGCCACTGTGATGGGTGGAACCTTCGGTGTTCCGATTTGAAGGCAGGCTTAGGCTGGTACACGCCCAGGGAGTCCGGGATTGGGATCTGATGGCCGCCCAGACAAGTGTGGCATTCTGAGCAGTGTTCTCTGGAAGGAAAGCGGCGTCTGGGACCGTGGACCTGGCCCTGGGACCGTGAGGATGGGGCAAGGCAGAACATGAAACGCGTACATGGTTGCTTAACAAAAGAAAGAAGTTGAACCGTTTTCCAAAGAGAATTTTTTGTTAAAGTACTGATAATACCATAGTTTAAAAAAAAAAAAATCGAAGGCCTTAGTCAAAGGGTTAGGGGAAAAATAAAGATGATATATACACACACATCCATGTGTCTGTGTATACATAGTAATAATGAAGTTACTAAAATTATAATAGTAATTATTACTACTATTATTATTTTGTCCTCAAATGTTATATCATCTTCAGGGACAATGGTACTTCAGTCTCTGCACTTCACACAGTGCAAATGAAAATTTAGATACAAGGTATGCTGACCTTATTGACACAAAACAAATCAAGTCTGCAGCCTTTCTCATTTTGGTGTCTTTTGCTGTTTAGGAATAAAATGCATGGTTGTGGAATAGAAAATTTGAGTCTGTTCTAACAGCGATTTTGGATGTTTTGTGGAAAAGTTATTTGAATGATCTGGAATGGTTAAGTGATATGTTTCTTTGACAATTTTACAGTCCTCTGCCAATTTTACTTGCCAGAGTGAAGGAATGAATAGGACTGGTTTTCTAACAAGATAGCACTGGATTAAGAACAAAGGGCATCTTTGCTGCCTTACAAAAGCAGCTAGCACCTATATAAGTATACATAATACTCCTCACTAAATGAATTACCAAGAGGTGTTTCAGCCAAGTTTGCTGTAACAATGCTGTAGCAATGCTGAGCTGTATTTTTTCTCATTGTTGATTTTTGTTTTAAGACCAAAAATGTGTTTCTGAACAGAGCTGTAACTGAATGTAATGTAGTCGTATTCAAGAATGTGGTACAGCTTTCATGACTCTGTCCCAAAACCAAAGGCTAATTTTCTTTCAACAAATATTAGCCAACATTAAAATACTGAAAATAACTCAGAATTTATTTAAAATTCAACAGTTAAACACAAAGAGAGGGCGCCTGGGTGGCTCAGTGGGTTAAGCCGCTGCCTTCAGCTCAGGTCATGATCTCAGGGTTCTGGGATCGAGTCCCACATCGGGTTCTCTGCTCAGCGGGGAGCCTGCTTCCCTCTCTTTCTCTGCCTGCTTCTCTGTCTACTTGTGATCTCTGTCAAATAAATAAATAAAATCTTAAAAAAAAAAACACAAAGAGAATATAAGCCAGATATTGTGGAAGTGTGGCCTGTCCTTTATTTAATAGTTTTTGAGTTACTATCCCTGCTGTGGAGCTTCCCAGGATCTACCAATCACGCTGTTTCCTTTAGTCTGGCAATTTACATTTCTTTTAAAGTCAGTTTTTCATGAAACTTTCCCCTTTTTCCCCCAACAGCTTGAACTTGACGACATTTAACCAGGGTCTATTTTTTTAAAAATAATGCTGGAATAGCAGGAAATAGCAGGACATATTTTTGTTCAATAAAGAAGGTTCATCCAAGTCTCTATGCTAATTGATTAAGGATTTGTTGATTTAACTGGTGACTATTTTTTGAGCACCATAGTTCAAGAATTAAGGCAGTAATTGTTTGCAAAAATGCTCCCAAGCCCCAAAATTATGGTGGACGTGCTATTCTCGTGGGCTGTGGGTGCTTACTCAAGGCAGAGATAAGAGAGAGCAATTAGTCACATGGAGCCCCACAATTCAGAGTTTTGCATAGTACTTCTCTTTGGAATACATTCATCATTAATTGACTACCTCAGATCGGTAATATGTAATTTAATATAAGTAATCTGCATCTATATTTTTCTGTCACAGGGAACAAGGTCTTAATTTCCTTTCAAAATAAATAGCACCATTTTCTCATTCAAAGCCTAATCTTTAGGCATGACAGATATGTTTGTTTGCTATGGAACTCAGTTTCTTAAATTATAGACAGCATCTTGTAAACTTTACGTTGCTTGAAGTATGGACTTTGGAACTTCTGATCCAACCACTTAAATGTTTTAAGGTGACAAAGTCTCTATTTAAAATGAGTTTGATGAGTTCCCCATATTTACATCTTCAACGTGAAGGAAGTGTGGCTATTCTCCAGACAGAAAGTGACTTTAATACTACTGGCCGACCTCCAGAGAGATTTTACAGACAGTCCTTCCTGTCTCTGTGCGAAATAAGTGATTCATTACCTGTTGCTAAAGAACGGTTTGAACTTTCCCTGCCGATCTTGGGTTTGTGGTGATGGAGAGCAGAACCAATGGGCAGGGAGGGGAGAGGAAGGGACCGCACCTGCTGTCATCAGTCTTCTGGGAACAGACAGCCTGAGAGGAGACAAAGGCATTTGGAAAAGGCTCTCCAGTACTGTTGAAGTATTGAGTTTTAAGCACACAAATGTTTTATGGTGTCAAGATGAATATTTCAGTGTAGCTTCCATAACCGATAATTCCTCAGTTTAGGGATCTGACAAATATACAGGCTAAGAAACATCTGGAACTTTAAAAGAAATGGCAGCAAATTACAAATAGTGTTTTACTAGTCTTAAAAATGGGTTACAAATTAGACAAAATTGGAACCACAAATCAACTTGGCTATGTAGTCATAATGACTACTTGACTTTTGAATTAAAAAAGACTTAAGTAGTTAAGGTCCCTTTAGTTAAAAAAGAAGAAATGAGAAAAATTCAGAAGAACATTTTATACATGTCCTAAAATAGTAGGTCTCTGAGCAATACTGTAAGAGACATCCTCTTAGCAAGAGGGAGATGGCCAGGGATCCCTCTGAATCCTAGGGAGTTGGTGTCCACGAGGGTCCCAGTGTTTACTGTGAGGAAACAACCCTGGCAAGCCTGTTATCAAGAGTACAGGTACATGTGCTCACTACTGTAGCGCAGTAAAATCCACAAGTCTATCTGAAGGTCACAGTCATGTCACCTTTAAACTTTTCCCTTATGAATATTAACTCTTGGTGCCAAACCTTAAAACCATTTGCCGATGTAAAGGGATGTAAATTATTTGGCATTGCTGCTGGTGCCATTGTACCCTTTCATTTCAAGGTGTTGAAACGCTGTCTCTCAGCTGAAGATGCTCATTAGGGGCATTGCCTTCTGATGTTGGTCTTGGTGCCAAATGGCACCTGTTCAGGCAGTTTCAATACATTACAGTTAAGACGGCTTTAGGTCACGTCTATATGCAGCCATGTAGTTAACTGCTTTTAGTTAGGATGGCACACTTCTCCCTTCTTGGGTGTTCATGTAGCTTCTAACCAGGAAGCTTGAGCAGGTGGTGGGGAGGCTCAGAGGACTACACCGAAGGATAAGCCATTTGCTCCATCTTGGGTACATGTGTTTTGGGGGAAAAAAAAGGTTTTAATAAACCTGTTGTGCATTCCTTTTCTCCTATACAGAAGTAAATACGTTTTCCTTTGGATTCAAAGACTGATTCCCATCACTGATGGGACTTGAGAGGCTACCGTGTAACCTGTACTCTACTCTCTCCTCTCACCCGGGACTTTCTGATTTGTAGCTGCAAACACTGGCAACATCTGGCCCTGTTTTCTGTCTGTGTCATTCCTGGGATCACATGCGAGAAGCCTTTGGTATCTGATTACCTCATCGTTGAGGAATATCCCTAGTAATGTCACAGTGTTTGGGATTGTGTTACATTAGGTGTTCTCTTAAAAGTTGATCAAATGTATTTATTGAGTGCCAGCTTTTTATCATCAGCTCCGTGGGGAATTACAAAAGACTGAGATGACATACTTTCTGCTGTCAAGGAAGCTGGAGGGTAGAACTGCGGAGAGATTAAGAGTGGCCTGCAACCCCAGGTTGAAAGCCCAGCCATGCCGCATGTATCCCTTAATTACTGTCCAGTCTTGCTCGAGTCATTCAGTTTCCCTAAGCTTCAACTTCCCCAAGCTTCAACTTCCCCTTCTGCAAAATGGCAAAATTAGCAATGCCTCCATTTTTGAGCTGTGAATGTTTTAGAGATCACGGGCCTTTAGTGCATGCAAGCTCTGTTATTAATGAGAAAGAGGGATGTACTCTGGATCTAGAAAAAAAATGATGCTCTGATGTAGTGCTCTTTTCAGGAGGACATAAAAAAGGATATTCTGAGAACATGACTCCTTCAATGATTAGAACTTGACTTAAAAAAAAATCTTGTTAAATACACCTGAATTGTCATCTTGGTTGTGAATATGTTAGAAAGGTAATCTCATTATGAGGTTGAAGACATTAGCACAAGGGTTGGTGTGGGTTTCATGGGGCCTGAGGGATGTACAATTTGGAAGGCCCTCCTTAAGGACAATACAAAATTCTTGCTTCTGGAAAATGTAGAAGATAAATGCCCATGGAACACATGGGCAGGTCCCCAGCCCACAGAGCCTTGGCAGGAGCCCATGCAATGTAGGGCCCTGCAGATCTGACCCAGTGTTAGCAGCCGTGTCTTGGTCTGCTTGGGTCCACTTGCTTGAGAATAGAGACTAATCGTTCCGGTTTGTTAAGTATGTATCTCATAAAGGTTGCTTTGTGCTTTGAAGATCAGAATCATACATCAAAATCAAAATTATTTTTGGAAAGAGGAAGCCATTTGACCTTATTTTATAGAAAATCTTAAGTAAGGCCTCAGGTGATTTAATATTTCTCACTGCTTATATTTTTGTAAATTACTATCTGGAATAAAATAAAGTAATTGCTATTATTATTCAAATGAGTCAGACATAAGTGCCCTACTGGCAGGACAGGAAGTAGTTTTGCCAACTGCAAGGCATATGTTGTTTTGGAGAGGAGACTCAGATTTTGTGTCAGCTATCTAAGAGGAGAGAAACCGCATTGATAATCCCAATAGTTGTGTCTTGATCATCATTAGCCAGTCCCAGAGTTTTGATTTGCATTCTGTCATTTAATCTTCATATCATTTGTTCACTAAACATTTATTGAGTTCTGTGTTCTGAGAACCTAGCGGTAAGCATATATCATCTCTGTCTTCCTGGAGCGTCCAGTCTAAGTGTGGAGGAACACAGACATGAAACAAGTCACACGCACATATATTTATAACCCCATGTCCTGATTGAAACTCAGGAAAAGAACAGGCTACTATGATTATTGGGGGGAAACCACCTTTGACTGCATGGTTGGGGTGGGGTGAGGAGGTGACATTTAAAGAACTCCGTGAAATAGGAAGGACAGATTGTATTCTCGTTTAAGGCATGGTTGATTGCCTAATTCAACAGACAGGGAATCACAGCAAACACTCTCGAATTCCTCAATTCAGCAAACTTTCCTGAAATCTGAGAAGGTTAAGTTGCTTCAGGAATTGTTCTGGGTTTCAGATTATAAAGTCAAGTAAGCTCTGCTTCTGGCTCTAGAGTTTACGTGGGAGACAGATATACTCTGCGTAGAAATAGAGATGTGGATCAAATGCCATCGGAGTCCAAGGAAGGAAGCACTTAAGTCTGCGTGGGCTTCCTTGAGCTGGGCGTGGGGCACGAGTTGGCCTTCAGTCCGTGGAGCAGGACGATTCGGGTGTTTGAGAGAGGAATGCCTACACTGATGCGGATGGAACAGGGTGTGGGGACGTGGTGAGAAGCAGCCCGAGACCGGCGGTGGGGGCGGTGGGGAGAAGCTCTATGAGGCCACATCGTGTTAGGTCTTGATATAGGAGCTGGCGCTGAGAAAGGGCTAAGTGACTTACACGGGTGAGGCTGGGACCGTAACCTGCTTCGGTGGGTTGCAGCCATCACGTTCTGCAGTGAGGATAGTTTGAGTACACATAGCATCAGAGGCGCACTTGCTTGTTGTCTGCCCAGGTGCGGGAGGAGTGACACAGTGGAGGGGCGAACCGAGAGCGCTGGGGGCTGATAGTCTAGGTTGAGTCCGCTCACTGTGGGTGACGGCCTGCGGTTAAGTGTGATTCTTGATTCCTGCTCAGGTCCTGATCTCAGGGTCATGAGATCGAGCCCCGTGGAATTTGCTTAAGATTCTCTCTCTCCCTCTCCTTCTGCCCTCTCCCCTGCTTACACACACACACACACACACACACACACTCTCTCTCTCTCTCTAAATAAATAAATAAATAAATAAATAAAGGCTACACATTATTTCAAAAAAAGTGCATCTTGAGTGGAGGTTTTCTTTGAGATGTTACAAAATATGTGTCCTGGGAATATGATACACAAAGTTCTGTGCTGCAGGCTGAGGGAGAAAATGAAATAAATGGAAGAATGCTATACCAGGCCTGCAGCGGCTGTCAGATGGGTAGAGAGGAAACACTTAGTTCAGACGGTTAGGAAATCGTGAGAGGTACTACATGAATCAGCGCCTGAAAGAATGAGACAGGTATTAATTGTAGGAATTATTAAGTACGACAAAAAAATCATCTCAGGTGCTTTTGGTGTGTACAGAAGGTGTGGACGAGCTAGTGATGGATGTGGACCCCCAGGGGCGTAAGGACAACTAGGGAGAGGGAGGACAGGACGAATCTAGCTGGAGAACTGAAATCTTAAGTGCTAGACGAGGGACAGGGACGTTGGAGAAGTCTTCTAAAACATTTGAGAAGATGTTCAGTGGTAATGCTTGATCAGGTGCTGTGCTGGGCTGTGTGTTCGATGCTAGCCACGAATTCCCAGAGTGGGAAGTGGGAGCGGACTGCTGGGGTCAGTGCAATGGAGTGTCTGTTTCTGTAGTAGCCACGCCAGCGGGTGGACAAAATACCGGGCCAGGAAAAGGATTTTTGCTTCACAAAAATAAAATTTTAGACCATTTTATAAAAAGCAAATTTTTATGGTTCCAGAGGGGCTTGTTAAAGGATTCCGGTGGTGATACAGTTTGTAAAACAGATAATCTTGGAAAGATACCCTTGTAATGGTTTTGGATAAGGTTTAAAAAATGCACACAGCTGACATGTCAGAGATGACAAAGCGAAAAACTGGAGTAGTTGAGAGGTCCAACATGGGAGGTGACTGGGAGAGAGAACAATATTGAAGTCACAAACCCAAGGGAATGAAATCATGGAACAGTCAGTGTGATGAGGAGACTGAGAAAAGGGGTTACCTTGAATGAAAGGTAGATCTCAGTAAAAACACATGAAGTTTTAGGGGAAAAAATTGGGCATCTTGGTATCTTACCTTCTAGGTCAGTATTTTTCAGCTGTGGGTGCTGATAACTATTTAGTAGACTTCTGCCAGCATTAAAAAAGAGGAAAAAGAAGGAAAGGAAAGAGGGAAGGGGAAATGGAGGAAAGAGGAAATGGAATAGAATGGAAAAGGGAGTATGTATATCTTATGTAGCAAGGGTAAGTGTTATTTTGTGGAACTTTTTATTGACCCGGTTGTGAGGGTAAACATGCCTAATTATATGGCTCAGATCAAAATAATATCATAGATATTATGGGACTAGACAGAGGCTAAACCAATGTGTGGTGCAGAGAAGGTGTAGGGCAGAGAGCTAATGGATTTGGGGCAGAGGGAGAAGAAGTAAGGGCAGAAATCCTTACTGAGCATGTGTGCGGTCTGTTAGCTGCGGGTGTAAAACAAAGCCCCCAAACTCAGTAGTACAATACCTTGACCTTGGAAAGCCTACTCTCTAGTGGAGCCTACATTCTAGTGGAGAATGGAAAGACAACTGGGAATATCGGGTAGCATCTAAAGCCAGAGACGTGGCTGAGATTTCCGAGGCAGAGTATAGATGACGTGGGCAGCAGGGGCGGTTGGAGAACCCTCCCCAGCATGGTGAGAGCTGGAGGCTTTGTAGGAAGGATTTCACAGTGCACAGGGGAAGGCTGGATGAGGTGGTTTATCTGTTGCATGTTTGGGAGGAAGCTGCAGGGAGCCCAGCCAGGGAGACCAGGAAGACTGAGGGATCATAGTCATCTATATTTTTGTCCCTTTTCAGTGGAGAAAAAATACCGTGGGTTACAATCCGTGCATTGTAGAATCTTCATCACACCCAGAAGTATTCATGTGGTAGTATTTATGTAGCATTTAGAACGGCATCTTGTCCATAATTCGGAAGGCAATATTGAACAAAAAGGCAGGGACGGGGCAACCGGAGCCTGCCTAGTGGCATGGATGCTTCGGTTAGAGAAGAATAATGTTAAGTGGACAAAAGTTGGAAACAAATGGTATATATAATACCGATTTTGTTTTTTAAAACATTCCTTTCACTTCTTAAGCCTGGAAGAAGACACATTTTTTTAATGCCATCTGAGTTTTCTCTAATGAGCATATCTTGCTTTGTATTTGCATTACAAAACAAACACTGTATTAAAAAGAGGGCAGTGGTTACTGTGGGTTATGCGTGTCAGGAAGATGAGGCACAAGTAGAAACTTGGAATTTGTTTCAGAGGAGGATCTTTCGCGGGGGGGGGGGATCTTAGAGAATTTTAGTTGGATGGTGGATTCATGTTCTTAGAGTCAGGGACTGACAGAAGCCGATATTCAGCATACTTGACCACAAAGAAGGGAAGAATGGGGTGTTGGGTTGGGGGAAGGCTTCACACCGGGGGGCCATCTGGGCACATGTATCTGCACAAAGGAAAAGACCCAGGCGATGAACAAACCTTGCAAAGGACAATGAGATGGGCTCATCTGAGAGGAAGTGAATAATGTTAAGAGGGTTTTCTCCCCAGGGATTTCATTCATCATGGCAGGCGCTGCATTTTAGACAGTTTTGTTGTCCTTTGCATCACTGCCCATGATACTCATACTTTCATTCTATACCTCTAAAAAAAAGTTTGTTGAGAGCAACATCTTTTGAACATGTTTGTTCAGTTTGTCGCAGTGTAGATGGGTCGTTTTTACCAGATCGGCACAAGAGTGGACACGGGCGTGACTGACTACTGGTGCTCTTTTACTCGTGCTGCGTCTGCGAGTGTCCCTTCTGTCTGTGAGATGCTGCCAATCGCTAGTTAGCTGCAGTTGCTGTGTGAGAACTGGCTTCAGGGTACAACTTGGTCACTGCTGTCAGGAGCATGAGAAGATGCAAATCCCGTGCAGGCTCTCCGATCTGAGTTATAATACAATTTATCTTCCTTTCTTAATTTACTGTCTCCTTTTGGTGTTGTTGAGCAATGCACTCTGTAGGGGGCGCCTCGGGAGCCTTTGGCATCAAACTTGGCATTTTGTAGGGTGGCTCTCGTGCTTTCATGACCTTGAGCCGGTTATTTTATCTCTCCTATGCTCAGTTCATTTCCCTGTGAAACAGGAATAATAATACCCCCCTAATAGGGTTATTGTGAGGATGAAATGAGGTAATTTATGCAACTGTCTGGCACACAGTAAGCTCAGTCATTTTTTCCCCCATTTTCCCTTTTTCTGTTAAAGTTCACAGTGAAGGGGTGTACAATTAGTGTTGGATTTAAGTATTGATTATAATTAGAATCACATTTTTTCCCATTTAGTTTTCATTCTCTGACAGTTCAGGATCACCATGAATTGCAGCTGAGTTAGAAACACCACAGCCAATGGCTTAGCTTTTTCAGCTCCCGTGGAAGCAAAGTCTAGTAGATCTTGGTTCCGAAAAAAGTAGAATTTTATAAAAAATAAATTGGTTTATATAGATTTATATTTGCATAGGGTTTCTATTTGCATAGGGTTAATATTAAATCTGTCAATTCACCATAATGGTAGAGCCATAAAATTTAGTGTACTTAAATAATGGTTGCTGCTAAAGATCATATTGGTGACACTTCATTAATCTGGAAGTCATTTGTCTGGCAACCTTAAATCTTTGGAACATGAAGCATGAAGAATAAGGGGAAAGAATGAAGAAGTGAGGGAAAGACGCCTTTGGATAGCCAAAATAGATATCCCAAATTTCATTGTATGCATTTGACCGATAGGGAAGCCCTTTAGCCCCCCCCACTTTTTTTTTTTCCAGAAAGAGTGCATATATTCTCAATTAATTTCCAATTTCCTTCTACCACATTTAGAAGGGGTCTTAGATTAGAATCAAAGAAACATGACTGCTAGGTACAGGTACATTGATAGTAAGATATAATAACTTCAATGGATGGAAAAATTAGGAAAAACAGATTCAAGAACACAAAAAACATGTCAGTCTCAGCCATTTAGTATTCAACTGAAAAACTAGCTCTATATATCTCAAAATGCCAAGGGATTGTCTATAACACAGTGTAACATGAATAGTGGGTCTTCATAATTAAACCTCATTTGGAAGAGACAACTCTGGCCCGTTCAAGCAGCGGCAACGCTCGTATGGATTAGTTTATGCAGCATATGTCTTTGGTGTTCAGCACTGTGCTAGGTACCGAAGGAAGTATGATTTCAAGAAGTTTCCATATAGTTGCAAACATAAAACAAACACAAATGTAGATACCATTGTCTTCACCAGTGGTAAACTGGAATGAAAGAGGTGGTATAGTGTTGCTCATATGGAAAATTCAATCATGAGACGTTCTAATCCCCAAGGATTTAGGACAAAGGAGATTTCATGTTTCGTTCTTATAGAGTGACCTTGTTAAATATAGCTTCTCAGCTTGGTTTGAATTCCATAGCTATTTATTTACCATTAAGAGAAGTTGTGTCAGGGCACCTGGGTGGCTCAGTGGGTTAAGGCCTCTGCCTTCAGCTCAGGTCGTGATCTCAGGGTCCTGGGATTGAGTCCGGCATCGGGCTCTCTGCTCAGCAGGGAGCCTGCTTCCTCCTCTCTCTCTCTGCCTGCTTCTCTGCCTGCTTGTGATCTCTGTTGAATAAATAAATTCATAAAATCTTAAAAAAAAAAAAAGAGAGAAAAGTTGTGTCACCCATTTTCTCTCTTCTCCACCAAGTTTCTCTCTTCTCCACCAAGTTATAGTAAGTACATATTGAGATTAAAGATCTTAACTATTCAATCAATTGGAATTCATTTGTTGTCATTCCTCCCTTTCTTAAATTCAGTTTTTTTCTTATAATTTAAATTCACATTTTAAATTTTAAATGTCATGTCCACATTGTTTAAAAGGTTAAATCATTTTATAAAACTTGAAACACAGAACATTAGTCCTCTGCCCTGACCCTTAGTACCCCTTCTTACCCCTCCCTTGTTCTTCCCACCTCTGATTTCCATTCCCCTGAACAACCACTTTCTACTCATTTAGTTGTTTCTATATTTTTTTAATCTCCATATTTTTACTTTCTTACTTTTTCAGTTTTTGATATTATTTGTTGATTTTTCTCTTACACACTCCCCATCCCCTTATTTCCTTTACCCTGGCGTCCTCATATAATAATTTTTCTATTTTTGATTTAAACAGTATTTAATGTTTACATTACTATGACCATGTAAATATTCACAGCTGAGCCTTGAGCAATTGTATGATTTTATTTTCTTTCTTATATAACTTTCTGTCTTTCCTGAAGTTTATGATGGCATCAGTTTTTTTCCTTTGCATGGTTTTCTATATACCTATCACTAATTCATTGTCCAGTTCTCAGACTGATGTGTAAATTTCCTCTCACGGTGCTCAAACATGGCTATTTTCTTTCATCTTCAGGAGACATATATCCTAGATCTTTCTCTCAGTCTTCAGTCTTAACTGTTGATTTTCTAGGCTTGCAGCAGTTAATTTATATTTGCCTGGTATACAATTCTCTAGATTGGAAATTTTTGTCTCCCAAGAATTTTGAAGATGTTACTTTGTGTTTTCTACCTTTCACTGTTGCATTTGTGAAGTCTAGTGCCTTCTGATTTCTGATGTTTTGTATGAAAGTTGCTTATTTCTCCTCTAGAAGATCTTAGGATCTTCCCTTTACAGTATTCTGAAATTTCACAATGCTATGCCTTGTTGTAGGTCTGTTTTTTTATTTATGGGGGTAGATTCTCAGTGGGCCACTTTGCTGTGGAAATTCATGTTTTTATGTGCCAGGAAATGTTTCTACATTATTTATCTGATATATTCATATCTGTTTTCTCTCTCTTTTTTCTGGAGTTCTTATTCAGAAGTTAGATTGCTCTATTTGGGGGGGGGGGGTGTCTTCTCTTTCCTATCGTTCATTTCTTTTTTCCTCCAACCTCTCACCCTTTACTTTCTGGGAGGTTTTATTGGCTTCTTGCCCATTTTATATTGAATTTTCTATTTTGCTAACATATTTTTGATGCCTAAGAGTTCCGTTTTATTGTCTGAGCATCTTTTATATCTCTGAGTATTTTTTTTTTAAGATTTTATTTGTTTATTTGACAGAGAGAGAGAGAGAGAGAGAGAGAGAGATCACAATTAGGCAGTGACGCAGGCAGGGATGGGAGAAACAGGCTCCCCGCTGAGCAGAGAGCCTGATTGGGGGGGGGGGGTTGTCAATCCCAGGACCCTGGGATCACGACTTGAGCCGAAGGCAGAGGCTTAACCCACTGAGCCCCCAGGCGCCCCGTCTCCAAGTATTTTAGAAAAATTTTCTTGTTTGCTGCATTTTCTCTTTATCCTCTGAATTTCCCTTTATTGTCTGTTTTATATCTCCTCTTGTGTCTCATATCGTTTCATTTCTCAAATTATAATGGCCCTTAGCCGTTTATTAGGAATTGGGAGCGAGGCACTGAAAAGCTGTGGGGAATCTTTGTGGGGGTGGACCTCACTGCGGCTGATCCATTGGGTGGGGGGCACCCACCTCCACTCAGCACCTGCATTTTCTCTTGGGCCAGTCAGTTTAAGGGAGCCCAGTATTTTGCAGCCTGGGGGGTCTAAGTCAAACTATTGTCTTACTCTGAGATGAATGGTTTGGGAGCATTTTATCCACTAGCTGAGATTTCATGGGATCCCTCTATTTTCAGGGAAGGGTTTCTGCCCTCAGCAATGCCTGGCATTCCCCAAGAGCAGATTCCCTGTGATTGAACTTCTCCAGCTAATAAAAACTCAGTCTCTTCCTGGAGTGAAGAAGAATTCAGGGTGGGAGAAGAGATACATGGCCCCACCGTCCTGCGGCTTACCGTTGGGTGCATGTGTGTTCAGTTGAAGTTAGTGGTATGAGAGGGAGTGGTGATAGGAGAAGGGTTGTTCGATTTCATTCTGAAGGAGGCTGTGAGAACCCTCTGATGGCCCATCTCTCTCAGGGTTCATAATTGCTTTGAGCCAGAGCACACGTTTCATCTCACATGTTTCAGTATGGAATTTTCGAGATTTAAAGAAGCTTGCAGAATTCTTTTTTTTTTTTTTAAGATTTTATTTATTTATTTGACAGAGAGAAATCACAAGTAGGCAGAGAGGCAGGCAGAGAGAGAGGAGGAAGCAGGCTCCCCGCTGAGCAGAAAGCCCGATGTGGGGCTTGAACCCAGGACCTGGGATCATGACCTGAGTCAAAGGCACGGCTTAACCCACTGAGCCACCCAGGCGCCCCAAGCTTGCAGAATTCTTAAAGGAAAAGGCTAATGTCCCAGGAGTGCCTCCTAAGAAAAGACCTAAGAACGTGCCTCTTAACTTCAAGGGAATTGACAACTCAGGGACTTAGGACCCGTTGTGAAGAACCTATTCTGTGTTGAAGAATCTTTTCTCAACTAAGAAGTCCTCAAAAGATTCCGGGGTGGGTGGCCTGAGATCCCACATTTCTTGGATATAAAGACAGGGCTTGGCAGGGACGCTGAGAACCAGAATAAGAGCAGTTTCATGAACACATTTGCAAATGGCTGTGTCCCAGCCTTGTTGGGTAGCAAGAGCATTTATTAGAAACAGTCACTTAATTCCAGGATTTATGGAATAACTCCAGTGTTCCATGTAGTTGGGCTGCGAGTTGGAGATACAAGATGAATGCGTTCAGTAGCTTTGTAAAAAATTCTAGACCACTTTTTAAATTGTTTTTGGTTACATTTATAATATTTATTCCTTTGGAATGACACCAAAAACAACCTTGAAATGCCGGAAAAAGATAACGAAGAGTTCTTTATTCCTTTCTCTGATTTTTCCCTTTTGTGTATGTAAGTTAAAGTTATGCATGACATGTTTAAAATTTAAAATTTTCATTAAAGAAAGCCATCTGTCATAATGAAGCAAAAAAGGGACATCATGTGGTATTCTTTGAAGATAAGAGATTGAAAATGAGTCTGTTAACCGCCCTAGATTACAATTTGAGGTCATTTTGAGCTAAATTGGCTTTGGAATCAGAATTTAAATTATCGGTCAGACTCAATTAAGATAACTGGTCATGCAGACAGTTTATTCTCCTTCCTCCCCTCTCATAAAAAGAATATTTTTATTGTTTTTAAATACTTCTTCACAGCTAAGTTAGATATGGGGATTTTTTTTTTTTTTAGGAGATAAACATTTTGCACATTAATTGATTTGGGTATCTAATTGTAATTTTATTTCTAAATAAGAAACCCAAATGATCATTTATTATTTGGTTTTCTAGAGATATGCACAGTAGATCCTTCTGAAGTCACTGAGAGGTAAATCAATACATTATTCTGTGTTATATTGCTGCTGTCCTGTGCGATATTAAGAGAATAGCTATCACAAAGTCAGACAGTTAAATTACTTTATTTAAATACAATAACAATAAATGTATAGTGTGGGACATTTCAGAAAACATAAATTTTAAATATGGGTAATCATTTCAATAATTTATGTATGCATTTCTAAATATTAAAGTTTTTGTTTGTGATAAGTGAGTTTAAAATTGCATTATTTGAGCGAACTCAGCATGAGAAATTTAAAATGATGAGTTCCATTGTTAATTTGGTCTTCACTTTCATCTCTTTTACTTATTTATAGACTAAAACAAATAAATCAGTTCTTTTTCTCTTTTGTTGTGAATTTTTTCATTTAGAATTTAAAAGTTGTTACAAAAGAAAACAACGTAAGCCTACAGTGAACGTGCGATTTGACATTTGGGGCTGGTTATGTATCTCATGCTGTCTGGAGACCCCAGGTGTGTGAGTGACTTGAACTGGTAGGACCCTAGAACTTCACAAGGAAACAAAAATATCCTGAATGATTTACTGATGTCCCCGAAATGATGGCAGTATCTCTCCTGGGGGCAGAAACTGATGGTACGCAGATGTCATGGCTGGTTCCTCATTGGTAGACAGAGTCACATGTGCTGGGACCAGGGGCTGCTGGCAAGAAGATGGGTTTGATGTGAACCATAATCACTATTGACCTACATCTGTTCTCGAAATATTTTCATTGAAATTAAATTTGAAGTCTCATCTGTATGTGACATCTCATCTTAAAACTGTCGCTATAGAGGATTTCTTTAAGAAGAACATAAAAATCAAACTTACATCTTAATGTTTATTACATGGATTAAAAAAATTCATATCTAGAGCAAAATGTTTGAATCATTGATGATTTTTTGTTTGTTTCGTTTAAAACATTGGGAAATGTTGGGCAGTTATGTGATTAGAACCTCTTTGTGAGACTTTGTAGCTAGAGATAGGCAAAAACAAGAATAATGTGACAAGCGAGGTGTTTATTAAGGCAGATCTAACCTCATATCCAGTACTTGACATTTTCTTGGAAATTTTAGCAAAAAAATCACCAGGGAAATGTGTGATTGGAAATGCTTCTTCAGTTATTTTACTGAGATTTGATGTCACATGGACATAATTTGTAGTGCAAAGATTCCGTTTTCTTTGTAACATTACATCTGATAAACTTTACTAAAGAGATTTCATTTAATTTTCTATCAAAACACAGCCTTATGTTGAATTTAAGAATAATTTGGAAAAGTCACAAGAATTATAAAGGTGCACATAAGCTGGAGGAGGTACCATAATGATGTAATTTCTTAGTCTTATTTTGGAATTTATAGTGAATCTTAAAAGTTACAAGCTTTCAAAAGGCACATGCTAGACAGATCATTCACTATTTAAAAAATGAAGTGTAGTTTCTTAAAAAGAATGTAGAGCTTGAATCTTGCTTCATACAAATTGGGTTTCTTAAATTTGGGAAAAAATTAATATATTAGAATCGATAGTTGACCATAGCTTTAAATATGACACAAAGGGTTTAAAAATCTAACTTGTCATTGTTTACAAAATATTGGCAATCTGGAGCTAAAGCGCTTGGTGTTATTGTGTAATCTTCTGTTTAAAAATAAACAGTGGAAATAATTGTAGAAACCTCTGGGTTTAGAAAGGCTTGTTGGTGGTTCTTCACATCCTACTAAAAAAGCAGGCTGTCTTTGCATATTAATCACTCTGTGAAAGGAAGCTTGCCTTATTTGCATTGTGCATGCACTAAGAAGTCCAATAGTGCGCCTGAGAAAAAAATGGGGGGATTGTAATTGTTGTTCTCAAAAGGGTTTTTATTCCATTCAAGTGGAAAAGCTGAATGCTGGAGAATTAGTGCAGTGTTTTGTGGAAGAAGAGTCCCTTTTGGTCACTGCATTTCGGGTGGTGCAATCCCAGTGAGTCAGGATCCTGATCACTGGGGTGAAGAAGGAAGTGTGTCCTCTACCTAGACCAAACCTTGTTCCTGTAGAGAGCTCTAAGCTTGGAAGCACCTCTGCTTGTTTGCATCCAAAAGAGTTAAATTCCAATTCTGGTGACACCCAGGGTGTGGGAAATCTCAGGATAATTAAATAGGAACTAAAAAAGTCTGGGGGCGCCTGGGTGGCTCAGTGGGTTAAGCCGCTGCCTTCGGCTCAGGTCATGGTCTCAGGGTCCTGGGATCGAGCCTCACATCGGGCTCTCTGCTCAGTAGGGTGCCTGCTTCCCTTCCTCTCTCTCTCTGCCTGCTTCTCTGCCTACTTGTGATCTCTGTCTGTCAAATAACTAAATAAAATCTTTAAGAAAAAAAAAAAAAGAAAAATGGTGAAGATAACATTTGGTTACCTATGCAAGAACCAGTATTTAAAAAAAAAAGTCTGAATCTTTGTAGTTTCTGTCTTAGGGTTATGTTGGGGATACAGAATATGCAACTAAGTAGATGATGTAGTAGCATTTTTTTTTTTTTTTGAGAAAACGTGTGATTTAGTTAACACCTTGCAGGTAGAACTTGCCCCCCAAATTGATTTTCGATGATATAGTTGAAATTACCTTAATATCATGGTACCTTTTTTGCTTCGTTGTATTTTAAGACTCAGTGGTTGAATATGAACATTGAGGATAAACAGCAGAAATGTTCTTAATGTTATCGAGGCTTTCTTTTCAAAAGATCTCACAGGATGAGAGAGCTCCTTCCAACACGTTTCTCTTCTGACATGGTGGAACACATGTTCACCAAGCCTTTTTCTGATCTTGAAATTCTAGCTACTTCCCTAGGCAGTGAGCCAGTGTAGTTTCCAAACTCTCAGCATGTACATTGATTAGTCTGGAGGTGTGTTACTTTGTACTGGTCTATATACTTTTCATGTTTTTAGCATCTGTCAGACATTTCTGCACAGTATGTGGCCTTTGGAGTTAAACCTTGAATTTTACAGGGGAGGGAATGTGTCATTATCTGTGTACACGTATTTTGACAACATGATTGTGTGTCATCATGGAGACAACGCCTGCTGCTCTAAATGATTGTATTAGATATTAGAAGGTAGTTAACTGATTTAAAAGGTTAGCCACAGATTTTTCTGAAAACCATTTGGCTGAAGTATATTTGACTATCAATGTAGCTACTTTTTGTTGCCCTCTTTCATATTATATGGACTTGGTTGTCTGATGGTTGCACACAAATCCTCTGATTGAAACCATTTATATTTTATTTGAGTTACTTTCTGAAATATTCATGTATAGAAAATTGTGTGTAATTTAGGCTTATGCAGAGCATTCCATAGGCTCTAAGTGTGTATTTGGGTTGCTGTTCTAAAGAATGGAAGTAGCCAAGATGTAGTTTGAGAAAGTAGGACCACAGAAGTTAGGCTGATAGAAGAAAAACACATACACTCGCCATGGTTTCTACCATTCAAAAAAGACCTAGATAGATTTCATAGTGACTTTTCTTCTAAGATAAATATATTAATGATATGCTTCTCCATAATTTTTGTTGTAGATATAGTTTTTAGAGTTTATAGTTAATAATTTAAATTTGAACCCTTTAATAAAATATGAAATGCATTACACATTCATTGGATTGTAGAAATTTCATAAGTATGAAAAATCATTTACCAACAAAAACAGCTGGTATCAAGAACTGCATGATCATCTCAATAAAGGCAGAAAAGCATTTGATAAAATGCAATACTCATCCATGATAGAAACACTCAATAAACTAGGGATAGGGAGGACTTCCTCCATCTGACAAAGGGAATCTCTGAAAAGCCCAGAGGTAGGAGTTAGACTTTGCAAGTTGGCCAAAAAGCACAGGAAAAGATGCTGGGCATCATTAGCCATCAGGGAAATGTAAATCGAAATCACAGTAAGATACTACTTCACACTCGCTACAGTGGCTATTATCAAAAAGACAGATAGTAACAAGTGTTACTGATGATATGAAAAGATTGGAACCCTCCTATGCCACTGGTGGGAATGGAAAATAGTTCAGCTCCTTTGGAAAACAGTCTGGCAGACCTTAAACAGAGTTACCATACATACCCGAAATTTCATTCCTTCAAGTGTGAAAACACACATCTCTATAAAAACTTGCACATGAATGTTCATAGCAACATTAAGAATGATCAGAAAATAGAACCAGCCCAAACCGTTAACAGTTAACAGTTAACCCAGTCCGTTAACTGATGAATGGATACACAAAATGTGGTATATCCATTCAATGCAGTATTATTGAGAAATAAAAAGGACGGAGTACCAATATGGGCCACCACATGGATGAGCCTTGAAAACACTGTAAGTGAAAGAAGCTAGTCACAGAAGATCACGTATTGTGTGACTCCATCTATGTGAACTGTGTGGAATAGGAAAATCCATAGAAACGGAAAGTAGACTGGTGTTTACCTAGGGCTAGGGGACTGGAGGGAGATGGGAAGTGACTGCTAATAGGTAAGGGGTTTCTTTTTGGGGTGGTGAAATGTATAAAAATAGATTGTGGTGATGGTTGCATAATTCTGAGCATATACTAGAAATTATTGAATTGTATACTTAAATGTATATTTAAAATGAATTATTGTATGGTATGTGAATTATATTTTGACAAAGCTAACATATATACATACATATACACATATGTACATACAGAGCTGTTATATCCTGTCTTTTGGAAAGAAATAAGCAAACCATAGATTTTTTTTTCCAGTGGAATCTATGAAAGCCAAGGTGAAATTACCAAAGACTTAAACTATGCCATTTACTTAAAATTAATTGTTACTGTTTGGTAGGTGGAACAGAAGAGGGTGTAAAATACAGATCTGTGACACTAACACCAACTACTACCCAATACATTTGTTGATGATATGCCGTGAGAGCCCATGCATGACAGCCAGAACTTTGCTTTATTCTTTGATAAACTTTTATTTGCCTAAGATGGAACTCTTTATTTTTCAAAGAAATAGAGACCCTCTTAAATATAATTGCCTGAAAGAAAGAGGTTGTTAGGGGAAAGGTCATATTGAAGGCTTCCGGGGGGCTGACGATATTCTAGTTCTTGTATTAGGAGGTAGGTCATTGGCATTTCTCATATTAATTCATTAAGCCATGTAGTTCCTGTTATGCATTATTCTATATTTCATAATAAAAAAGGTTTAAATTAGATTTAATCACTCTCCTTGAGACATTCCCAGGGAAAGAAAATGTTGACTATGGTATTTTGTAATGTTTTAATAATGAAAAGCACATTTTTACACTAGAATTTCATTACACTAACTAGATGAAACTTCCTTTAGTCTGTTTGACCTTGAAATTTTATGCCAGTGAAGTTTTGTTTTCAGACTTTCTTGAGCTTTTATATAGTGCAGGCCTGGTTGATGGCGGAGTATGTGAGACAAGAGCAGCCAGAGTGGATTTTATCCTTTGAACAATTCAGGATGGTGATAATTTGTGCCCTTTTGGTGGATAGTAGGTGCCGTGGGTGACCAGAGGGACTTGAACAGTTTCTTCTAGCAAGAGTATGTAAAAGAGAGAAAGAAAGGGCAGGTTTGGCATATACAGAGGCATAGCCATCACTGAATCACATGGGTTCTCCGTGGTCAGAGCATAGGAGAGGAGGGGAAGGTGTTAGGAACGGGAGACAGAGGGGCCAGACCTCAATCGGTCTTAACATGTGGGCTAAGTCCTGGAGTGATTCTCAAGGGAGAGAGTCCAGCAGGGAGTGGGGGGAAGATGAACAAGTAACACATAAGGGTCTTCCAGTAAGTGTGAAATTTTTGAGAACAAAAGGCTAAACATAGAATTATGGTATGAGCCAGTAATTCTACAATTAGGCGTATACACAGAAGATTGGAAATAGGAACTCAAACAAATACACGTATGCCAATGTTCATAGCATCCAACGTTCCTGTTATTCACCATCACCAAAAGGTGGAAACAACCCAAGTGTCCATCAACAGATGAATGGATAGACAAAACGCGGTACATCCGTACAGTGGAATACTAGCCATAAAAAGAGATGAAGTTCTGGTGCGGGCTACAACATGGTGAACTTTGAAAACGTTATGCTAAGAATGGGAGGTCAGACACAAAAGAACAAATACCCTATGATTCCACTTAGCATGACCTTTGTAGAATAGGCAAATGCATAAGGACAGACGGTAGTTCCTGCCCTTGACAGACAGCAAATTGAAGAAGCTGGGCTAGAGGGAGTTATTGCCTAATGGGTAAAGAACTTCTTTTGGAGGTGATGAAAACATTTTGGAAATAGATAGTGGTGATGGTTGCACAACACTGAATATAATTAATGCCACTGAATCATACACTTAAAATGTTTGAAACAGCAAGTTTTATGTTATATATTTACCGCAATCAAAAAAAAAAAAAAAAAAAAGGAAAGGGGCGTGTGCTAGGGAAAGCAGCTCTGGGAAGTCCTCGGAGGAGTTTAAGCTGGCGATGAGTGCCTGGTGCAGCAGAGACACGGGAGCTGGAAGGAATGTGGAGAGAGATAAGAGGAAGCAGGGCAGGCAAGGCTCTGCGGAGAGGGGAGGACAGGAGCAGGTTGGCAGGAGGCTAGAAGCAGCGCGGCCAGCTTGCTCAGGGGTGTGTGTCAGGAGTATTAGGATGAGGGAATGGCATTGAATTATATATTTTATCCCCCAGGCAAGGAGATGGGATTTAAGTAAAGGAGAGATACCATGATTCATTTCTTTAACTACTCGTCTATACTGCAAACCTATCTTATGGAAAAAAGCCCCCCCACCATACCACTAAATAAACAAAGAGTAAGAAAGCCACTATGATAAATAACTATCATAGTCTCATTGCTGAACATACATTGTCCCAGAATCTATTCAGACCCATCTTCTTTTATTTGTTCATTCATTCAGTCATCGTCCAACAAATATGAGTGCTTATTCTATTCACAGCGTTCTTCTGTAAGAACAAAATAATGACGATGGCTACCACTTGCTGTGCGCTCTCTTAAGTAGCAGACTCAGTCTTTATGGGTATTTTCCCATCAGCCGTTTCCGGGGGCCATATGTGAAAGAAGTCGTATTACCCCTTTCACAGATCAGGAAGCTTGCTTGATGTGTCCGTGAATGGACACCTTCCATCCATCTTCTACACCCTGTATAGACCAACCTTCTGTAGCTAGATACATTCCTCTTACTTCCTGTAATGTACGAATTAACAGTTCTTACTAATTCTACTTCCATAACATCTCTGGAGTCTATATGTTTACCTCTGTCCCCCTGCTGTCTGACTGGTTATGTCCCATCGTGTCTCCTGGGGACCAGGGACTCCCTCTCCCAGCTCATTTCCCACTTTTCAGTGTTGCCCCCTCTGATGGGAGCCATGTCTGGACTCTGAGCACTCCCTCCCCCCATCTCAGCAGAGGACCTTTCCCCTTGTTTGACAGGGAGAGGCACTCAGATGAGAATTCTCTCCCCAGCACACCTGCACCCACACGCATCTTTGCCTTCCTCATGCTGTGACTCTGGTTTTGTCCAAGACTGACCCTGTGCACCCAGTTCCTAGATCACATCCCCTTCCCCCTCCTTACAGAGTTCACCCTGCTGGCTGTTCCCTCTGTTGGCTTCTGTTCAGAGTCATCTGAACATGGGCAAGTCTTCTCCAACCTAAGAATACTCTCCCTTGCTGCCTGTCCTCTTTGGGCTGTTTTCTGGTCTCTGACCTCGCCACAGTCAGGCTTTAAGCCCCATCCCACTAAGACTATTCTCACCAGAGTCACCCGTGACCTTCTCATGCTGAATCCAAGAGAGATGCTTCTCAGTCCTAGACTTACCCGATTTTACTGACTTGCCCCAACTAGGGCCTGCCTTTGGCTTCCACAGTCCCACATTCTTCTCACCTCCTCTGCCCATCTCTTAAACACTGGTGCTCTCCAGGGCTCTCCTTGGCCCTCTTCTCTTCTCTGTTACACCTTCTCTGGGTTATCCCACCTATTCTCAGTTACCATCTCTGTCCAATGCGTAATAATCACCTGGAAAGTTTATTAAAACACAGATTTCTGGGGTGCCTGTGTGGCTCAGTTTGTTGGGTGGCTGCCTTTCCGCTCAGGTCATGATCCCAAGGTCCTCAGATCGAGCCCTATGTTGGACTCCCTGCTCCCCCGGGGAGTCTGCTTCCTCTCCCTCTGTCCCTTCCCCCACGTGTGTTTTCTCTCTCACTCACCCTCTCTCTTTCAAATAAATAAGGAAAATCTTCAAAATCAACAACAACGACACAGATTTCTGGGCTCTACCCCCAGAGTTTCTGATTCTCTAGGTTTACAGTGGGGCCCAAGGGTTTCTATTTCTAACATATTCCCAGGGGTTCCTGAGGCTGCTGATCCAAGCACCAGGCTCTGCGAACCACTGATCTCATGCAGTAACCACATTATAACAGGTGTGATCTGAGGAGGTGACCTCCCCTACATGGGCCTCAGAAACTACAGGAGCTGCATACAGCTAAAACCCAACCCCCAGCGTAGCTTATAAGGTCCTTCATAATCAGACTTCTCTTCCTCTTTCCAGTCTTACCAGTCTCCACCCATCGGCTCCAGCCCCAGCTCCCACGGGCTCTGTGTAGCCTATAGCCATGTTTCTTCTTACTTCCATGCTTTGTCTCTGGGCTGTCACCTGTACAAGAGATCCCGCTTTACCTGGCAAAGCCTCACTAACCTCTGTGGTCCTCTATTATAAATGTGGCTTCTTTGAGGAAAGTGTTCTCTGACCTGTGAAGTCTGGGTTAGGTGTTGTCTCTTCCTGTCTGCTATGCCCTTCCTGTCATCTTTATTATAGTACTTCTCCGTTGTACTGTAATTGTTCACTTGCTTCATTGTTAGCAACCACCGGACTGTTCTGAGAAGGTCGATATCACACAAGTCTTGGTCATCATTATTAAAGTAGCAGAGTGCATGATACACAGTAGGTGCTCAGTAAATATTTTTTGAATGAACAAATGAAGAAAGATTGGGAATGTTTTTAAGTGTCTTAAAAGACTACATTGGATCCTCTACATAGTTCATATGATGTTTTAAAATGATCAGAATGCTGTTATGTAATATTTAATAGCAGCATATACAATACTTTTATGATATAGTGATTTAATACTTTTATGATATCTCATAAAATTTTTCAGAAGAACATTAGATTGTTTATGCTTCTACTACATGTCGTCACCATGCTAGGAAATAGGGATCAGATATGAGGAAGAGGGTTCTGGCCTCAAGGAGCTCACAGTCCAATGGAGGAATCTTTTGCAGGATCCTTAACCGCCCTAGCTATTTATTTGCTTGTAACCATGGAATTTTATTTGAATCCTAGTAAATCCCAGTACTTGTTCATATTTATCCTTTATTCCTGTTAACATTTAGGTTATGTGCGTTACATCCCCATGAGAATAGTTAAAATAATTTTATTTGGATATTCTTGAAAGGACTACCTGTTAAGAGCACGCTAGGATTACACCCGCCACAGTGAAAAGCACCTAGCCCCCGAAAACATCCACGTCCGTCTGCCTTCGAGGAGAGGAGAAACACTCATATCTTCTCTTTATGTCTTCATTGACGGGGGTACATTTTCCTCTCATTCTGTGAACTGGTACTCAGGGTGGCAGAAGACAGACGGTCACCTCTGCCCCATACCTCATAGCTTCACAGTGGTGCCGTGTACTGTCTTAGGCCGTATGTGGAGACTCTCACCAACCCCCACCCCCGCCACGCACCATGATGATAGTTCAAGGCTTATTACCCGTTCTTTGTGTATGGAGAAAAATGGAGCGGTATGTTTTCCAGAATTTTCTAATCTTTCATCCATGGGTTGCCGAGAAAGGTGTTCGTTTGTTCTTAGTCCCGTTAAGCACAGAGCAATACACAACACATATTGTTGTGTTTTAAAGCCAGGCTAAGATGAATTTCAGACGTATTTCCTGGCATGTGGTACTTGCTCATCTTAAATAAGATGTTAATTAGAGAATGCTGTGGTGATTAATATGGAGATGGTGAAATAATTCTTAGATGGCCTGTATTGTGTTTGGCAAACACTGCGTTGCTCTTCCAGAACAGTGGTGAGAATTCTGATACGACAGCTCTTTCCGCAGCAGCAGCAGCAGAAGTCTTCGCTAGAGAGCTTGAGCTACCTGGAACTGCTCAACTAGCTTGTGGACTTTCTTCCAGAAGCCTTGGTAAAGATGCATTTGGCCCGGTCCTTCCCATAATTACTAGAGGAGCCATGGGAGACAGTTAACCCTGGGGGAATTAAGGAATTTGAAGGATCTTTGAAAGTTCATCTTAGGTTATTTCTTTAAAGTGAAATTCCCAAACATTTCAGATAAGAATCTGTCTTTAAAAATCAGACAGACATGCAGATGAAGGTTAAAGATCAAAGTTTATTTGAACTGTAATAAAATGAGTTGACTCCCATTAGGTGGTCATCATTTTTTAGAGTGAGTTTAATATTTAATGGAGAAAACAATGAAGTTTTACGTGTCTTTTCAGAGATACTTATTTAACGATAAGGGCAGCAGTCAGCCTCTAGTAGGGTTATTTCTCCCCAAGAGGTGTATGACTTATTTTGATTGGAAATTGGGATGCATTTTTTTTTTCAGATGTTTGGATGTGCTGCAAATCTTTATATGCTCTGCAGTACCCAGTAAGCTCCCATTTGGCTCCCTTTCCATTCCAGTCTCTCGTAGGAGGCGCTCATTCATTCCTGCATTCTGCGTGTATTTATGTCTTCAACTGAGAGGCAAGCTGCAAAGGATTTAAAGATTTAAATAGATATTACCGAACTGAATTGTAGAAAGCATTCCAGCTGGCGGTGCGTGTGTAAAGGTTTCGTGGCAGCGGGGAAACAGGAATGCTGGTCTGGAAGGTTAAACTGTGGGTGGTCTTGTTCATCCCATGGGGAAGCGGGGAGGTCACTGGAAGAGCTAGAGCCTGGGAATGACGTCATGAGAGCCTGTGTCAGAGAGATGGATCTGGTGTCCTTCTCCGGGAAGCTGCGAGAGATGACAGCGGAGTGGGGAGAAGCAGAACGAGCTGATAGGAGGTTGAATTCGAGTTTCTAAATTTTTTATTTTTTCATTAAAGTGTAGTTGACACACAATGTTACATTAGTTTCAGGTATACAACGTAGTGGTTGGTCAAGTTTATACGTTACTTTATGTTCACCATAAGGATAGCTACCATGTGTCACAATGCCATGCTATTATTACAGTACCATTGACTGTACTCCCTGTGCAGTTCCTTTTTTCTTGGTGACTTATTCCTTCCACAACTGGAAGCCTGTATCTCCCACTCCCCTTCACCCATTTTGCCCATACCCCCCCACTCCGCTCCCCACTGGCACCTATCAGTTGTTCTCTGTATTTATGGCTCTGTTTCTGCTTTTTGTTTATTTTTTCATTTGTGTTTTTTTGTTTGGTTTGGTTTTTGTTTTTTTTTTTTAGAGTCTACCTATAAATAAAATCATATGGCATTTGTCTTTCTCTGATTTATTTCACATAGCATAATTCTCTCTAGGTCCATCCATGTAATGAGGAATGGCAAGATCTCCTTTTTTTTTTTATGGCTAATATTCCGTTGTATATATATGCCACTTCTTTATTCATTCATCTATGGGTGGACACTTGGGCTGCTTCCATATCTTGCCTATTGTAAACAAGGCTGCTATTAACATAGGGGCACATAGAGCTTTTCAAATTAATGTTTTTATTTTCTTTGGGTAAATACCCAGTAGTGGAATTACGGGAACATGGTATATCAACTATTTTTTTTGAGATTCATTTTATTTATTTTATAAGGGTGGGTGGGTAAGGATAGAGAGGAAAGGAGAGAGAAGCATAAGCAGACTTTGGGCTGAGCATAGAGCCCCACACCAGGCTTGATCTCACCACCCTGAGATCAGACCCGAGCCGAAACCAAGAGTCGGATGCTCAACCAACTATGCCCCCCAGGCACCCCAGGTATTTCTGTTTTTAATTTTTTGAGGACCCCCCGTACTGTTATCCACTGTGGCTGCATCAATTTGCATTCTTACACACAGTACATGAAGGTTCCTTCTTCTCCACATCCTCATCAATACTTGTTATTAATTGTTTTTTGGCTGTAGCCGTTCTGACAGGTATAAGGTGATACCTCATTATGGTTTTGATTTGTATCTCCTTGATGATGAGTGATGTTGACTATCTTCTCCTGTGTCGATCAGCCATCTATAGGTCTACTTAGAAAAATGTCTCTTCGGGGGTGTCTGGGTGGCTCAGTGGGTTAAAGCCTCTGCCTTCGGCTCAGGTCGTGGTCCCAGGGTCCTGGGATCAAGCCCCACGTTAGGCTCCCTGCGGAGCAGAGAGCCTGCTTCCTCCCCCCTCTCTCTGCCTGACTCTCTGCCTACTTGTGATCTCTCTTTCTGTCAAATAAATAAATAAAATCTTTTAAATAAAAAAACAGAAAAAAAAAAAAGAAAAATGTCTCTTCAGGTCCTCTGTCTATTTTTAATTGGATTATGTGGTTTTTTTCTGGTGCTGAGTTGTTTGTTGAATTTGAGTTTTGATTGTGTGAATTAAAAGAAGAGATTGTGCAAGAGACACTACAACAGCGGGCGCCTGGCTGGCTCAATGGGTTAAGCCTCTGCCTTCCGCTCAGGTCATGATCTCAGGGTCCTGGAATAGAGTCCCGAGTCAGGATCTCTGCTGAGCAGGGAGCCTACTTCCTCCTCTCTCATTGCCTGTCTCTCTGCCTACTTGTGATCTCAATCTCTGTGTCAAATAAATAAATAAAATCTTAAAAAAATATTTTTAAATAAATAAATAAATAAATAAAAAGAGACACTATAACAGGAAGATTGATGCACTCGGGCACTCACTTAGACAAGTGGGAAGACTGGCCATGATTTAGGTTTCAGTAGTGATTACTTAGGGTAGCAAGAAGAATGAATTGCACTAGCAACAGAAGCACGGAAGGGGAAGTAGGGGAATTTGCATTTTTTCAGAAGGTGATAGTTTGGCTTGTAGCAAGTTGATACTGAGGTTAAAGTGGACTGTCTAGGGAGAAAAGCTGAACAGACAGCTGGAAATATGGACCCGGAATTCTTAAGAGGTTGGAGACACAGATCTGCAGTCATTTAAATAGTAGATGAGTCTCTGAGAGGGAGCCCATTTGGAGATAGAAGCAGAGGGGACCAAGGACAGAGCCTAGGGACACACCCACACTCTAGGGATGGGCACATTTTATATATAGTGTTTACTAAAAATGGTAGCTGAGTCATTTAAGCAAACTGTATATTTTTTGCACATTTCCAAAGAAAGTAAAACCACATACATATTTTTCATATGTTTTGTATATTTCCAGAAAAGCTAAACCACAGAACTATCATTTTTATATCAAGCTCCTGCCTTGGATTTTTATTTTCTTTTTATCTGTTCACTTTGGCTTCATTTTAATGAAGAAATTGGTTTCCAGTCCAGACCAGTTTCTCATTGGGATTTTTAGATGTTAATGTTGGTGATGAGTAACACGACTGATGGATGAGAGAGTATTTAGCTTTACTTGATCTCAAATCCCTTGGCATTAATGAAATTAGATTCCAGGATACTGAAAGTATACTGTAAATAAGATTTTGGGGCAGCTCCAGAAATGACCTTGAGAAATAATGAAAATGAACACAATTCTGATTTTTTTTCCCCCAAATGGAGAAAAGATAGATTCTATGTACTACTTCATACTGGCAAATGTAATGTCCACCTTAGACACGCTTTAAGGATATTTTAAGAATTAAGAAAGTTTTCAGGGGCGCTGGGTGGGCTTAGTCAGTTGAGTGTCTGACTCTTGTTTTTGGCTCAGGTCATGATCTCAGGGATGTGAGACTGAGCCCTACATCAGGCTCCACGCTCAGTGGGGAGTCTGCTTGAGATTCTCTCTCTCTTTCTCAAATAAATGAGTCTTAAAAAAAAGTATTAGGGGGCGCCTGGGTGGCTCAGTGGGTTAAAGCCTCTGCCTTTGGTTCAGGTCATGGTCCCAGGATCCTGGGATCGAGCCCTGCATCAGGTTTTCTGCTCAGCAGGGAGCCTGCTTCCCTTCCTCTCTCTCTGCCTGCCTCTCTCCCTACTTGTGATCTCTGTCAAATAAATAAATAAAATCTTAAAAAAAAAAGGATTATGAAAAATTTCAAAAACAAGCATGCATATGAGAGCCCAGTGACGAGGGCCACCAGCTCATGGAGGTTTGCTATGAGCAGATTATGTCAGACCTCAGATCCTTCTCTTGCAGGATTTCTAGATTGCAGGTAAGAGTTTGTATTGGCTTGTCACGAGAGTCACATGGAGAAATGAAAGCTAGGTGCAAGGAATTAGTCAAATGACCACACCATCCGTAGCTTGGACAGAATGTCCAGGTTAGGTCCTGCATTTGCAGGACTTTCTTCAAAATTTTTTAAAAAACATTTTATTTATTTATTTATTTATTTGAGAGAGAGAGAGAGGGAGAGAGAGAGAGAGAGAGAGAGAAAGAGAACATGAGCAGGGGGAGAGGCAGAGGAAGAGAGAATGGCAGAGGGAGAAGCAGACTCCCCACTGAGGAGGGAGCCCAACTTGGGGCTCTATCCCAGGACTAGAAGATCATGACCTAAGCTGAAGACAGATGCTTAACCAGCTGAGCCACCGAGGTGTCCCTCTTCTTCAACTTTTTCGTGAGTATTTGACATGGAAATGCTGCATAGGTAGTTCAGGGATGGCTGCTAGGACCAGAGTCCACTATCTTGGTAGGCTCGACTAGAGCTAAATTTAGCGTGATGAAATTTCACAGGAATCTCTTACTCACTTATCACACTTGGATCCCAAACGGAGTTCATAATTCCCCTTTCTCCTTTCCTACCCCCTTTATACAACTCTTAGCAGAGCTAATTATTCTCTGTGCCATTAGCACCATAGGCTTAATTCTATCAAAGCCCTTTTCACCTTGTGCTGTTCCCATTTACTGGTCACTTTCCCCCTCTACATAACAGGAACTGTTATGCGGTATTTCCTGTACATCGGATGATTGCTTGAATACGTAAACTAGAACTCAGTGACAGCACTCTGATAGAGGCTTAGTGACTTCCCTCAAGGTCAACAACGTATGCGATTGACAGATTATACTTGGTCAAGCCCTTCTCAGATCTGGATGTTAATAGTTATGGATGAGCTGTATTGACTAGGTGATCCTTTCTACTAAAGGTTCCCTAGTGCATGACCTGAAATGGAAAGTGGACGAAGTGGCTGGAGCTGGCAGGGATCTTAGGGATTATTGAGTTTATCTAACTTACTGTACAGAAGAAGAAGTGAGGACGAGTGACTTTGCCAGCCTGGCGCAGCTCATGGGGCTGGAGGAGGCTCTGGGGCTCCTGACTCTTGATTTCCCCTCTCAGTAGGAGTAGTTTCATAGCTCATGTTTGTAGGAAAAAGTATTTTTGGTCATTATTTTGGACATATTTTGAAGTTTCATCAGTTAGTAATTATGCATAATTATGATTCACATAAATTATCTGTAAAAATGGATAAAGTAGCGTCAGGCTTGCATTTCTTTTACTGATGAGGAATGCCATGGCTGCCATCTGTTTGTCTCACAGAAGTTTTAAGGTTCCCTCATGTCAGTTAACTTTTCTTAAGTCTTTAACACATGAAGTATATTTATGTGTTATTTTTAATGTTAGAGCATCTTTTCTTGGAAATTCCATTGTTAGTATGAGACGTTCTTGGGAGGGGGAGGGAGCCCTGCAGAAAATGGGGCAGGGGGTTGCAGAGGGTGATCTGTTCTTTGTTTCCTCATGTGGCAGCTGCTTCCTCCTCAAGGCATCTTAAAGAAAACTTTCTCTCCATCAGACGCTTTTTGTTTATTTTATGTGTTCAACTTTTTAATAAAAATTGATATACCCAAATCGTTAAAAAAAACATAGGTTTTTAATGAAAAGCACTAGTTGTGTAATGACTTCTACCATCTGTAGGAAGAACCCTCTTTACATCTTTAATTGTTTCTCTGGTGTACTTGTCTCCTTATTGCTGAGGAATATATTTTCATGTTTTAGATGTTAACATATTTCATCATTTGAAAGGTGGTTCGTTTGACATGTTTCAAAAATGAAAAGTGTGGAAATGTATGTAGTGAAAAATCTTCTCACCACCTGGGTCCTATTCCATAGAATCGCCACAGTGAGAAAAATCAGAAAAAAAAAAAAATCAGTTAACTCTCATCACTTCTAGAAAATCTTGATATATAAACAAATACAAAAATATACCTTTCCTTTTTATCTAAATTTGCACTGTTATTACTTGATTACTTTTAGTCACTGTTTATTGACTTGCCGCTATGATAAGGGTATCCACCTGTTCTCACCGCGTAGCTCACCTAACTCCCATCTTCCAGAACAGGTCTGTCCCTACCCCTGATTCCTGGGTGTTGAGTCCTGAACTTTTAAGCAGTTCAGCTGACACTTCACACTCTTTGTCATGCCAGCTTTGGATGGTTTTTCTTGATTCTCCACTCTGTGAGGTGGGAGTCAACGGCACCCCAAATCAACTCTCCCCGTTGTCTTTCTTCTCTTTACAATCTGCCCTTTTCCTTTTATATTCTTCTCAGTGAGGTTAACACTTAACTTTCTTTTTTTTTAAACCCATAATCAAATACCCCATGAGTTCTTTATAGCTTTAATAGTTGAAAATCAAGACGAAGTTTCTACATTATGCTGACCATGTATATATTGTTCACTGAGGGGCAAGTGGAGTGCTGGGATTATCTATCCTTTCCTACATACATTTCTTAAAGCATGTTGGCGTTGGCTTTGCATTGTATTCCTTTATCGTTGGCTTTGCATTGTCTGCCTTTATCACTGTGTTAAGTTTATCCCATGTGTCCTGGCACCCAGGATGGCCGGGAGTTCTGTGGAACCCCCTTCTCTGAGGAGGGATCCCTGGTTTCCCACATCTGCTGCTGCTTTCCTGGGTTGTTTGACCCCAGATGGGCTGCACACCTGTCCTGCTGGATGACCCTTCCTTGGTCTTCTTGGCTGAATCCAGATTTTGGAACTTCATATCTTTTTTCTTCTTCTTTGTTTACTATCTAGCTTCTTTTGATGCATTTTCAAATAATTTCCTCAGGAAGGGTGAGTGAAAGGTAAACTTTCTGCATTGTCAGTTAGCCCATGCATTAGAAAAATGACATCTGTATTCTGCCCATGCATGTGTGGTAATGTCTTTGTTCTGTCCTGTGAGTTACAGGATTGACCAGATAGTACTTCTAGACTGAAAATGCTTTTCCCATCAGAACCAGAAAGCGTATCTCATTGTCTTTTAGCCTCCATGATTTTCATGAGAAGTCTGATGCCAATCTAATTTTTCATTCTGCAAAAGTGTCTTCAATTTTTTTCCCTCTGGAAACTTCTGGGATCTTCTGTTCATCCTTGTTCTGAACATTCTAACACAACACAGCTAAGTGCGGAACCTTCAGAATTCATTTCCCATGATTACTTGATGGGTCATGTCAATGAGAAGACTTAAATCTGGGGTGCCTGGGCAGCTCAGTCGTTAAGTGTCTGCCTTCAGCTCAGGTCATGATCGCTGTGTCCTGGGATTGAGCCCCGCATCTGGCTCCCTGCTCAGCCTGGAGCCTGATTCTCTGTCCCCAACTCCCTGTGCTTGTGTTCCCTCTCTTGCTATCTCTCTCTGTCAAATAAATAAATAAAATCTTAAAAAAAAATAAAGTGGATTTCTAAAAAAAAAAAAAAAGAAGAAGAAGAAGACATATCTCTCATTTTTGGGAAATCCTCTTGTATTGAGGATTATTAGGTTCAGAAACCTGAACATTTATTTATTTTTTATTTTTTGAAGATTTATTTATGAGAGAGAGAGAGACCAAGCGTGAGTGGGGAGAGGGGGAGAAGAGAATCTCAAGTAGATTCTGTGTTGAGCGCAGAGCCCAACACAGGCCTGGATCCCACGTCCCTGAGATCGTGACCTGAGCTGAAATCAAGAGTCGGATGCTCATCTGACTGCGCCACCAGGCATCCCCAGAAAACCAGACATTTAGCCCTCAGTGACAGGATGTTGGAGAAGAGAAGGCGGTACAGGCTGTGATTCTTCACTAGTCACCACTGACGTCAGCTCTGCCTCTCATGCTCCTTCTCCAGAGTGCCCGGCGGTCCTGTACCCGTTGTCTGTCTGGGTCTTTGCAGGGCAGGTCAGCTCCCTCCTAGGCTGCGGGTCCCACAAAAGTGCATTTTCTGCAGAACTTCCTTTGCCTTGCTCCTTCAGGCACCATTTTCTACCTGCTTTTGTAGAGCTCTGTTACAGTCCTTGTTTGTTGATGCTCCCCTCCTATTCTCTGTTCCTGTGCTTTCATGTTCCTGCTATCCCTTTATTTTAACTGTAAGGAATATTAGAATATCCCTTTGCAGTAATAGAGACTTGAGTGGCAGGTGAAATAAACTTGTGTCTTCCGTCATCCCAAAGTTAGAAGGGCTCAGACGCAGAGTTGGAGCTCAACCTCAATAGGGCTGTCCTGTGGCTCTGCCTCAGTCCCTAAAGCTAGGGACCTTGTCTTACTCATCTTATTATACAGCCTGGAGCTTGGTGCATATAGTCAAGCCTGCATAAATGTCTGCTGAATTATAACAGGTGTGAAAATTGAATTGTTGTGTGCAGGAATGATGAAATGACCTCTTTATGTTCAACTTTGGACAGACTTTTAATAGAACCAGTAAATTGTGCCTCACCCCCAACCCCAGACTCCATAAGTGTTAAAAAAGATGTGTGAAAAATAATGAGATTTTATGGTGAATTTGATACCCGCCCACTTAATTTTGGATTAAAAGAATTGCTGGCTTTAGTGATTTCATTTTCCATATCATAGCTGAGAAGTGGCTCCTCTAAGTACACGGCTTTTAAACGCCTGGTTTTTCCTTGCAATTATTTAATGTGAGCTAAGCTGAATTTTAACTAACGTAAGGATGCTGTGGTGGCATAAACTAGTGTTTACAACAGTGTTTTATATACTGTAAAGTGCTATACACGTTTGCATTTTTGTTGGTATTATAATGTGAGAAGTGCCAGAATTATTTTTTAAGCTGTGCTGTTTTGAGCAGGGATGAAGGCACTATTTAGCATGGTGCTGATGTCTATTTTGTGCTTTAAATGGTGAAGGGATGATCTTGTAATATGTGGTGGTGAACCTTAAGTAGCAATGGGGGAGGTGGGACGAGTCCGCATGGTGTATAATTATTTTCTAATTTATTTGGCTAGTGTGGACCTATCTTAGGGAAATGCAAAAGACTGAGCTGCCACGAGCTGCCACGAAGCTCTTTGGACATCTCTCAAATATAAATGTAGTCCAGAGGCAAAAATCTACTGACCCCTATCTGGTTCTGTTTGGCTAGTTCTGTTGAAGTAATCAATCAACCTGGCCTGGCTGGGTGGGAGCGTGGTGGATCCTGATGGCCAGAAGGGCCCAGGCACTGTTAGAGAATGTGAGAACGGTGCTTTCTTTGTGCAAGTCGAGACTCCTGGTGGCATTTGTACTTGACAATCCACCTATCCTCTTCCTAACTTTATCTACTTTTTTCATAGTAAAAAAAAAAAAAAAAGGTCATTATACAGTAAATCAAATTATAGACAGAAAGGGAATATTGAAATCTATTTATAACTTTAAATTTACTCCCAATTTTTATCTGTGTGTATGTGTACACTTTGTGTAGTTCTAAGAAGTAAGCACGTAGTGGTCTACTTTTCCTACTGAATACTATGTTAAATATAATTTGTAAACTCTGTGCTTACATGTGGACTGGTTTCTTTCTTTTTTTTTTTTTTTAATGTAGTAAGAACACTTAACCTGAGATCTACTTTCTTAACAAATGTTTAAGTGTAAGCTGTAGTCTGTTAACCACAGGCACAGTGTCATACAGCAGAGCTCTGGAATTTACTCATCTTGCATAACTGTAACTTCACACGTAATATTTTTAACAGTGATAAAGTATCCATAACATCGATACACTGTAACATATTTAACCTTTCTCTCATTGTTATGAATCTGTGTGTTTTAATTGTTTATCATCATAAACAGTATTGATAGAGACATCCTCACACAAAACACTATTATGTTTTTGGTTTATTGTCTTAGCATATATCCTTTAAGCAGGATTATCAGGTTTTATGTTTTATACCTCTTCTTTATGGAGACATTTTGGTGTCTAGAAAGACAGGACCATGCAATTGTTTTCTTCTCTATTTCTGCCCTGGGGAGGCTGGGCATTTTCTCCTGTAATGATTTACAATTTCTCTTTGTTTTGAAAGGGAGAGCTCATCCTGCTGTACTTTTAGATGAATTTGTTAATTGTAGCAAGAGAGTTTGAATGTGGGAGATGAGCATCTTAATGATTTGATGATATACAGGTAAATTGTGAAAAACACACCACAATCAAGCTAATTAACATATGCTTCACCTCATATAGTCACTTTTTTTTTTGGTGGTGGTAATAACACTTAGGACCTACCTTCTTAGCAACTTTCAATTACACAGCATCTCGTAAGGATGCACAGTCATTTCTAGCCCTGCGCATCACACAGTGTGTTTCTAGAGTAGATTTCTCCAGCCAAAGTGCAGACATTGCTGGTAAGAGTAACTCATAACTCAGATCGAGTTTTTGGTGGCAGACCCTATGATAAGTAAGGATTAGTTTATCAGCCCGATGTCCAATCCTAACAGCTAGCTGAGGGCATTCTGTCCCAAGAACAGGACACAGGACAGGCTCTGCAGGAGTGGGAGTGGGCACAGAGGCTTGGGTTGGCTCTCAGAACCAGAGGTGGGGGCCGTAAACTAGGCACATTCCACACCTTTCTCTGGTCTCCTCCTGTTTATGCTGAAGTTAATCAGAAAAAAAGGGTAATTACTGAATTGGGCTATGGGTGGTAAAGAACAATGACTCGGTTGCGGAAATGATTATTTTGAGAAAATAGCTATTCAGAATTAAAAGGCTACTTTATTTCCACCAAAGTCAAACATGAAAACCAGTGATAATTAAAGTGAAGGAACATTAATTAATTGCACAGTATATTAATTCACCACAAAAATAGATTTATAGGTGTTGTCATGTCTTCTTGGTTTTTAGGGAGTAGCTTTTCAAAAAAGAAGTTAATGAGGCCATGTAAAATGGTCATAAGAAGACTGGTTTTACATTCTTTGGTAAAATTGCTGTTGGAACATTGCCCATTATTTCCAGTTGTCTTTCTGTGGAGATCCAAGTGATAAAGTCATCAGAGTTCAGGGCTAGGAGAGAGTTGATTTTTTTTTTCCCTGAAAAATACAATTTATTTTATTAGATAATAAGATATATGTAAACATATGTAAGTCTCTCCCTTTCTTTCCCTCTCTCTCTTTTTCACTCTCTCTTTCTTTGTGCCTGGAAGATAAATGGGAAATAAATGAATGAGTCAAAAGGGAGTTAAGACATAAAGGAATTATTTAGGGCTGTTCATTCCTGGAATGTCTCTCATAAGAACCATAATTAAATTAAGTAATAAAGAAGTTATCCCATCAAAGATTATTTTCATGTCTAAAGCAGTATATTTTGGTTGTAGCTAATTGGTGGTTCAGCTTTAAACAGTATAGCTTTGTGGATATTTGATTCTATTCTTATGAAGACTTAAACAATTATTCTTTTCTTGTGAAGACTCTGCTCCTTCTAGATCCTTTCCAGTGTTTGCGCTAAGAGGTGGGTGGGCTTTCCAACCTTAGCCCACATGTCACGAAGAAAGAAGGGCCAGTTTGGGTGCTCAGCAGAGAGCAGAGCTGGGCTCAGATTTCCTCCTCAAGCCCCACAGTCCTCACGTGCTAAGGGTGAATGAGGAGCTTGAGGCTTAGGGAGGACACACGCCTGCATCAGCGTATGCAGTTCATTAGTGGCACAACCGACTCAGTATCTGACTTGCCATCTGATTCACACGCAGGCTCTCTTCACCCTGCCATGTGATGTTTTCCTCATAAAAGAGGTTGAAATTACAAGGTCGGATCTCCTGAGCCCTGGATCCTTCACCAAGACACATCCCTGTAGGACCAGAAACTGACATGAGCGGTGTCTGATGAGGAGGTCTGGAGGCAGTTCGACTTCTTTAAGGATGGATGGGAGAGAAAGGGGGATTCCTACTTGTTCATCTGATTTTTCTTTTCTTTCATTATTGGTTTAATAGTGTAAATATTTAACCTTTATGCTCTACTAACAAATTGTGGCGAATCCCAGTTAGGAAGAAAGGGAAGAAAAATCCCAGATACAAAGGTAGTCCTGGCTCTCAAGTTCTCCAAATATTTGCTCCGCCTCACTTCACAATCCTGGCTTCCGGACCCTGCTGTTCTCACTGCCGTTTAGAGCTTCGGTGTTTCCTAGTTTCCACACGCTTCTCTACATTCAGGCGCTTTCATTTTCTCCCAGTTTTAGGTTACCGCATTTTAGCCAAAAGCTCAAAACAAATATGTTTAGCCAAAAGCTCAAAACAGATTCTTGCAGGCAATTCTGAATGCCTCTCATGCACACATACTGGGCATGCCCCCATCTGGTCTTTGCCTTCTCACTGAGGACTTCCCTTTCTGAGGGCGATAGCACATTGGTCAAAATGCCTTTCAGTATTTGGAGTCTGCCAAATAAAACACCATGTCCTAAAAGCCAAGCTAAACAGGTTTCTCTACTCCTCAACCTCCTCAACAACCCATAACATCATGATTTCATTCTTGGCGGGCTGGGCCAGAAATTAAAACAAAAATAAACTCCCTTCATTTTAAGTCCTCATTGAACTACAGATGAAATCCCACATCCTCTGGTACTTCTTTCAAAAGGTACGTTTTGGATAAACCATCAGGTTGGTATGAAACAGGTATTCAAAACAGAGGCAAAATATTAAAAAATATGTGGTACAATTAATAGGCCTCTTCCTCTGCTATTTTTATGTAACATCGAGTATGTTGTGCTAGTAATTGTACTAAAAAGGATCTACTGAAGGCTTTACCTCCTCCAAGTGAAACATGCACCAGTACAAATAAAAATAGGGTCTCTTCATTTTGAGGCTAATGGTCATTTTTGTAGTAACTTTTATTTCACAACGTTCAAAGGAAAAAGGTGCCACCAAAAATGTAACAGTAAAGTTTAAAACATAGATCACATTTTCTGGAATACTTACAAGATCTATACACTGTACATTTTAGAAAATGCTTTAAAAAAAGTGAAATAAAATATCCTTGCTTGTTTTCTTTTTTCTCTTAACTCTCTGGGTATTCATCTTTAAATTACTGAGCTTTGAGTTCGTCTGCATTTCATGTTTTTCAGGAGAGTTGTTTTTTTTTTTTCCCATAAAAAATTAGAAGAAAGTGGGTAACGCAGATAACCCCAATTAAGAGGAAACTAGGTCTCATACGGATATTGTCTGATTCATTATAAATTACAGCTTTAGAATTTAGAAAATTGTGTTATAAATCATGATGTCATTTCCAGGTAATCACATTCTGGGCAATGTTTCCCTTGAGACTGTCCCTGTCACCGGCAGCTATGTCATCAGCGAGAACTTGGTGGTGGTGGTGGGGGGGTTCAGAATTATAGTATGCATTGTGTGTTTATTGTGTACTTTTAACCTTCATTATTGCTCACTGTAAGAAGTAAGGACAGTTTATTTAAATTAAAACACCAACGTATGACTAAAGAAAGTTTATTTAAATTAAAACACCATTTATCACTATGGCAATTAATATATTTTCTATTTTAAATTATATTCAAATAATTGAAGACTCAGGTAAATAGGAAGCCTTGTGGCATGGATGCCAACCTGATTCCCCGCCACAGTTAAATAGCGGTGTGGCCTTCACTAGTTTACTTGACTTTTTAAAAAGAACTTAATATCACTATCTGGACATTCTTTTATTTATTCAGTAAAAATCGTGGCGTCTCCACTACGTACCAGGCACTTTGCTAGGTGCCAGGGATAAAGTAGAGAGTAAATAAGAGACAGTTCTCATCTCCTGAGCTTACAGTTTTGTGAGAGAGCTCGGTATTAATGATATGCCTGCCTTTGTGCCTTTGTGTAGAGATAGCGAACAGACAGGCTGTGGAGCTATGTAGTGATATCGCAATAATATTGTCTCCTACCTCAGTCTCTGGCACAGAGCGAGCACAGTGAATGGTCAGAGGACTGTTGGACGTGTTCTTGGTATTAGCGTCATGTCCTCCCTCACCAGAACGTGAACGAGGAGGTCGGCCAGTGCGGATAACTCATTGCAGGTTAGGTGATGAGCTAATGAAATGTGGTGAATTCAGGTTTGGGAGGTTTAAGGCATGACTCCGTGAATTGAAGTGCAGTCTTCCCACACCAGAGTTGTCATCTTCTAGGTGTTAGAGTGGGTGTTACCTTGATGGATCTTGGAGTGTTGCCTAGTTAATGCTCTGTTCCTGGAAGGTTGATGGGTCCGAATTCCTGCAAGAAGGTTGTGTTCTAGTGGTTTCCTTTTAAAACTGCTTTTATTTTCAGCTCTTAGCTGTTTGGGGGCCAACCCTACAGAATTCCATATGTATGTATATATTATATATGTACAAAGCCCATACGTATGCATACAAATCACATAAACATCTACATTTATTTATATTTATATTAATTTTATTTATATATCTATGCATAAGCATGTGTATATGTGTATGATTGTGCCTCCCTCCATAGGAACTAGATACTTAGCTTATAATTGTAGGAGAGATAGAATTTTCCTAGGTCTGCAACCAGAAGTTGGGAAGCAGGCTGCCCAAATCCAAAAATAGAAATTCTCTAAAGAGGTCATGTAGAGGTGAGAGGATCTGTGAGTCCTCCGGTTCCTTTTTACAACAGCAGTTCTGTGCGTGTGCACGCGTACATGCACGTGCCTGCACATTCTTGATGTGACAAGGCGGTGGGATGAGACAGTGCCCTAGATGTTCTCCTAGGTCTGCAGTGGTGACCTCATTACGATAGAGTACACCCCACACAAACACTGTGGGCAGCAAGCGTGTGGACTCTTGGCTGATGAATGGCAGTGTTTCCTGGAGCATAGACATTATCCTGGCAATGTTTGCCCCATGCTGGGAAGCATTGTACACAAGGGAGCGGAATTCTCTGCTCAAGTGACAGGGAATGGCAGGCGTAGATTTCAGCCATGTTTCCCTTGTTAATAACAGTCATGTTATTGGGAGTTTTAGTATGTGCTGGTAACTGAGGAAAGTGATTTACATCGAGAATCTCACGTAATTCTTAAGACGAGCCTCTGAGGTAGGTCTAGTTGGGCCCATTTCATAGACGGGCATGATCCAAGGTGATGTATCCAGTAAATAGCACAGCTAGGCCCTGAACTTGGGGTGTGTCTGATTGTGAAGTTGTTCTCGCCAGATTTTCAGTTGTCCGCACTTGTTCTCTCATCATGGAAGAGGCACAAATACCCACGTACTTGTCACATTTACTGTTATAGCCCCATAGGCTGGCAGGGTGCCCAGCCCTGGTTTAGGTGTCTTAGTACTCTTACGGTTGCGAGTGACAGAAACATAACTCAAAGCTCTGTAAGCGTAACCGGCTGGCTTTTTTATTGGCTTATATAAATACAAGTCCAGTGGTGAGGTACAGTTCTTCAGACGTGGCTGGACACAGGTGGAGCCCCTCTCTTTTTGCGGTCTTTTGGCTGTGCTTCCCTCGGCGTTGGCTTCATTCCCAGGCAGACTCTCCATAGGGAGGCAATTAGAGCGGCCAGCAGCTCTAGACTTCTGAGCCCAGAAATAAGAGCTTGTCTCCTCTGACTGTCCTAACAAAAGCCCTAGGGGTGACTCTAATTGGCTTGGTTTGGGTCAAATGCCCATTTCTGAGACAGTTACTAGGCTAGGGAGGTGGCGTTCCTAACCCTGGGGCTTGGGAGTTGGAGGGTCAGCCTCCCCCAAACCCCATGAATTGATAATGGGGGAGCGGTTGTTCCCTCAGAGACAATGGGCAAGCAAAAACCTGTGTTCCTTGCCAAATGTATTTAGTAAATGTTTGTGGAAAGAATGAATGAGTGAAGGAATGAACTTACCTGCTTTGTTCTTGGGAGACTTCAGAGGGTACGAGAGTATATAAAAATAAGGTGCGACAAATTGGGAACCATAGTAAGCCTGCAGTACATGTTTGTTTAACGGATATAGGAATGAATGGATACTTGTGAGGGAAGATGTTATCTAGATGTATTCTAGAAGAAGCCAGTTAGTACGTGTCCCTTCTTAGAGTCAGGAATGTTTGAAGGGGCTTTCGTCAAGTCATTTCTGTTTCACTTTCTGCTGTGCCCCTCAGAGATTGGGGAAGTACAGGGATATGGAGGAAGAGGAAGGTAAGTAAGGAGGGAATTGCATTTTCCAAGTTGTGTTCCAGCAGAGTCCCCTGTGGCAGAGGGAGTAAACTCAGATACCTTGAGGGCTCCTGAGAGAGGATAGCCAAGTGGGAGGTCTTTGAAGTCTTGTGTTTTATCTTAAGGTTTATGCAAATTTGGGGACTATACTCTATGATATTTACATGATCCTTTTAACAATAAATGAATATTTAAACTCAGTTATCTTGAGAAGAAAACAAAAAATGTTTCCTGCTGGTCATAGTTAAATAGAAAGATGTTATATAATTGAATCCTACCAATTTTGGAAAATGGGGTTGATTGTGGAGAGTTGATGTCACAAATCAGTTTCATGGTCGAGGCCTTTCCTTTTTCCTTGGGTTCTGTTTCCAGATCCATATAAATAGAAGCTTCTTAATCACATAGGAGAAAAGTTGAAAATATTGCTGAAGGGGATGGTGGTGAGAACACATCTCTTCTTGTTGAAGGGGTAAAAGTCATTATTCAGATACTTGTCTGATAAGAAGTTCTCTTTTTCCTATCTCCCTTCATCTCTCTTTTTCTCTCCATCTTAGGGAGACTTGGTCAAAGGATTCCCAATGTCGAAATGTTATTGGTAACCATGTTTTAAATTTCATCACTGATGTTTTCAGTTTTATCACATGTAAATCAACTAAGTAAACCAAATAATTCATAGTCCCCATGATTTGTACTTTCCATCCAGCTTCACACTTCATTTATTTTTGCTGCTGTCCTGTCTTATGTGACAAAAGCTTTGTTGTTCTTTTTTACATTTCAGTTGTTGCTTGAGTATGAGTCTGTTACAGTAGTCAACTCTGGGAGCCACTGTATGTTAAGGTGAAGAGTGAGTTCATTCAACTTCTCCAGATTTTTAATAACAAGTATAGGTTTTTTTCATACAAGCGAAAATAAGAATTAGACCCCAGGTTCAAGAATCCTGATTAGTGCCTCCCTACTAAGCCAACATAAAAGCTACTTACCTGTGCACTTCAGGTTTGCTGTTAAAGCATTCAAGTTACAATACATACATGACAAATAATTTTAACTGTCCCTTTGAACGTGCTGAGCTAATTAGGTATCATATTCGTTGAGGAGGAGAACTCCCAGTGAATGATGCATTGACTGGTATTCACAGAAAGTTTTTCTTCTCATGAATTTGTCCAAATCTGCTTGCATATTGATACATATCAGTATCAGCCTTGGTAAAAACTCCTACATTTCATTTAAGATTTCTTCATCTGATGGTTTACCTTAAGAATTTTTTTTTTTTTTTTTTAATTTGTCAGAGAGAGAGGGAGAGAGAGCAAGCACAGGCAGACAGAATGGCAGGCAGAGACAGAGGGAGAAGCAGGCTCCCCGCCAAGCAAGGAGCCTGATGTGGGACTCTATCCCAGGACGCTGGGATCATGACCTGAGCCCAAGGCAGCCGCTTAACCAACTGAGCCACCCAGGCGTCCCTACCTTTAGAATTTTTAAAGATAATTATCTTCAGAGACCTCCGCTTTGTAACTACACCAGAGAATAAGAAGGTGACCAAGAATCATTGAGCAGGTTTTCTTCCAACCCTGAGAGAAACAATGAAACAAATTTTAATATCTAACTACTTTAAAATTATTTTTTCTCTCTCTTTTTAAGATTTTTACGTTCTTTCTGTCTTTTCCTTTTCTCTCTTGTTTACACACGTGCACACACACTTTTCTTTCTTTCTTTTCTTCTTATTTTTCCCTAACATGACGGTCATTTGAGAGTTGTAGGTTGAGAATTTTCACTTGAAATTTTGAAGGTATTATTTCTTTGTTCTTAGGCTTTCAGTATTGATGTCAACAAGTTCAGTGGTATTCTATTCTCTGCTCATTTGTATGTTCCCACTTTTCCATTTTAAGTGGGTTTCAATATCTTATTTCTGTTTCCAGTGTTCTGAAATTCCATAGTTTTGTGGCTTGATATGGGTTCTTTGCATTGACTGTGTTAAACTCTCAGGCCCTTTATGGTCTGAAATGCAAGACTGCAATTTTGTGAAATTTTCTTGTGCTAATTCTTGGATTTTTTTTTCTTGTTTTCTCTCTCTCCTCTGTTTCTCTTTCTGTCTGTGTGTTTCTTTGTCTCTCTCTCTTTTTTTTTTTTTTTTTTTTTTTTTTTTTTTCTCCTCTGTTTCTTTTTTTGTTTGTGTGTTTCTTTGTCTCTCTCTCTTTTTTTTTTTTTTTTTAATTCTTCTTATTCAGATTTGGAGCCTTTTGGATAGAGCCTCTGATTTTCTTAATATTTTAAACTGTTTATCTTTTTGTTATTCTGTTCTACATTCAAAGAGACTTCTTCCAACTCCAATATTGATTTGTCTTCATTTTTGCTACTGTATTTTTTAATTCTTCAGAGCTCTTTTTTGATGTTGCTCCCCACCCCAGTTCTTACTTCATGAATTTGCTATCCTTTCTTATTTCTAGGGTTTTTAATTATTGTTCCTTTTCCATTTTGTTCTGCTCCCTACATGGTCTCCCTTTATCAGACATCTTTCTGTTGGTGGGCTTGGTTTCTCTCTTTCATGTTAGAGGCTTTCTTCACATTTCCAGTGATCTTGGCTGTCCATTCATAATCATACGAGGTACCAAAAAGCTGTGGGGTGTGGACGGCTATGGGTGCTGTACTTCACCGTAGGGATACGAGTTGCCAGCCTGACTTAGACGAAAAGTCTGTAGATCTCTTCTCACCCAGAGAAAAGATCTGGGTGGGTCAGTTTCTACTGAGTCTAGCCTGAAATCTGTGGGGGTTAGGGAAGAGGGGTTGCTTGACTGAAATGTTGGGATGGGGACATGGAAGCCTAATGGCTCAGTTGCAGACTCTCATCTTCAATATGGAAGTTAAGTGTCTTTCAAACATGTTAAAACATCTTCTTTAACAGTGTCAGTCAACAATGATGCCTTTTTTTCAAGTTGGTTCTTCTTTTTTTTTTTTTCTATTTTTTTCTTTTTTTTCCTATTTTTTCTTTTTTTTTTCTATTTTTTTTTTTTCCTGGAACCTGTTTTGAGCATATCTCCAGTCCAGCACTTCAACAAATTTTCTCTCTAATAAGGCAGATTTGAGTAACCTTTTTTTTTTTTTATTTGTTTGCTAGATTGGGATTCATGTTGTATTGTTCCTGGCTAACACATGTCACTTCTTGGTCTTAAAAAATTCTGGCAGTTTTCCTTCTGACTTTGTAGGATTGTTTGGAAAAAATGTTCTAAAAGAAACGACTGTGTGCACTTCTTGCCTGTGTTTTCATAGGAGTTACCAAATTGAGCTTCATTTGCATCTCCACATAATAAAACCCATATTTTAAAGAAACAGCCTATGCTTTCTTGATTAGCTATTGCTACTCACTATGGAGTCATGAATGGCGGTCGGGGGAATCCTGTCACTATCAGCTCATTGTGGGGACCCTCAGGAACAATGACTTCCACGTCTGTGTCAATCCTCAATAACTTCAGGTAGTTATTAATTTTAATCATTGTACTGCACATTTGCATGGTTTTAAAACCTCTATTTCTCATTTCCTGTTTCAAGCCCACAGTTGGAATTCCCAGATTGCAAATACAATTTTTAAATCGTTGTATTTTAAACACGTACATAAGTAATTATCACAAAAGAAAAAACACCATGTTTTTGTTACTTTTCAGTTGAATTGGAGAGTAGTTTTATGTTTATTTAAACAGAGCTTTTGATCAAGTGTAATTATGGCAGAGAGTTGAATCAGTGGGTTGTTGTAGAGTCAGAAGTGAAAAAACAAAAGACACAATGCTTTGTAAGGTGGTAAGACAAACATAATTTTCAAAAAATTGGCCCTCTAGGGGCCAATCTGAGCTTTCACAGGCTCTCAGCATGGGATGGCTGGCGGGCAGGGCTGGCTTTGGTGATTTCTTGCACAATAGAACCTTACTAAAGTACTCTGCCGTGTACACTATAAGGGGACTGCAGCTGTGGCATAGACAGGGCAGTAAATTTTCCCATCTCTTATGACTCCCATGAAGAAACAAAAAGATCTCAAACAAATTACCCACTATAAAAGAATGGATTCTGCTTACCTTCATGAGCATGACAACATGTAAGAGTACAGAAATTCACAACCTGCTCCCCTTTTTTGGTCATTGAATAGGAAGCATTGCATCAATCAAGGCAGCTTTTCATTTTTTTCTTTTCTTAGTTTAAATTCAATCAGCCAACTTATAGTACCTTATTAGTTTCAGATGTAGATTTCAGTGATTCATCAATTGCATATAACACCCAGTGCTCATCACATCATGTGCCCTCCTTAATGCCCATCACCCAGTTACCCCATTCCCCCAACCACCTTCCCCTCCAGCAACTCTCAGTTCGTTTCGTAGAGTTAAGAGTCTCTCATGATTTTTCTTCCTCTCTGATGACTTCCTGTTCTGTTTTCCCCTCCCTTTTCCTATGGTCCTCTGCCCTGTTTCTTATATTCAAATAATTATACTTCAGGTCGGGACCTAGGATTTCAGGAAGAATTTCACAGAATGATGCCATCGAGGGGAACATTTACTGAGTATACTGTATGCTAGACTTCTGGATGTTGCACCATGTGTGTTTCTTGAAATAACCTGAGGCAGAGATTACCTCCATTTGAGAGAGTCATGGAGATGTTTCATAATTGTCTGAGCTTATGGAGCTGGTCAGTGGTGGACCCATGAATGGAACCCAGGTCAGTTTGGTTACAAAGGATATACTTTTCCTGCTAGTAAACGATTCCTCTTCCTTGTGGTGCCCCATCCCTCCCCACCAGGTACAGTGCTTTCTTAGAGACCAGGTAAGTAGATATCCTTAAGCAAAAATCTCTGCAGTGCTGCTCAGGTTTGGGGCACGGTATCTAGAAATAATCTGTAAGTCTTATTAGGGAACAGGAGCATTTAAGATCTCTCTGTCGTCTCAAATTGTTATCAAATAATCTAAAAGCATCCTGTGATTCTTTGGAATGTATCTGCCTAAACAGAATGGTGCAAATAAAGTCAAAGAATCTTTTTTTTTTTTTTAAGATTTTATTTATTTATTTGTCAGAGAGTGAGCACAGGAGAGCAGCAGGCAGAGGAAGAAGCAGGCTCCCGAAGAACAAAGAGCACGATGTGGGACTCGATCCCAGGACCCTGGGATCATGACCTGAGCTGAAGGCAGATTTTTAACTGACTGGGCCACCCAGGCATCCCAAAGCCAGACAGTCTTAAAGCCCTAAGAGCCTTTCCTGCTTGTCGAGGATACTCTTTTTGATTAGCAGACAGACTACGGGACTTGCCCAAGGTCACAAAACTACCATGATGTATTGATTCCAAGATGCACACGTTTCCATTTTACCAGTTCTGATATAGGATTGCTTCTTACGGTCCATGGGGTCTTGTAAGGGCTCTCATCATGCAGCATTTGGGATGTCCTTGTGACTGCCCGTGCATGTGCAAATATCCAAAGCACCAGCAGAATGGTTTATGACGTTTGGGTGTCAGCAGCTTGGAAGGAAATCCCGGACCATGGTGGAGCACTTTCACAGAACGCTGAGTCGTCAGTGCTCTCCATGTCCCCGAGGTGGTGGTGTGTGGGAAAACACGAGCCTCAAAGGCTGGGAGTCAAAACACAATTCGGAGCTGGATTCCGAATGTGAAGAAGTGTTAGGCATACTTAACTCATTTATTGTTCAGGTATTTTCCTTTGTACTTAGCGCAAGGGTGATATATGGTTAAAATCTGTGTATAAAAGAACTTCCTTAATAGGTGCAAAATAATAATCTGGAGTGGTAAGGCATTATTATGTCATAATTTGACAGCTTTTCTTTCTTTATTAGTACATGGAATAATGGAGATTTAGAGTTCACGGATTAGGAAAGCCCCTTCTTCATACTCTCATTACAGTGTGCCCTCAGCACCATGGGTTCTGAATGTGAAGGGAGGCATTTTTTGATGGAGGATCAGTACACTTACCCCAAAGTTAGGCCTTCATATTATGATGTCCTGATACTGGCTTTATGAATAATCACTGAATAAGTTTTATGTGGCCATTTCCTGTAGGTTTCCCTCAGGACAAGCTAAGAGGATTTCTCCAAAGCACACCTCAGTAAAAGCAGTTTCATTGGGGTGGGAACACAAGGCGATGAGTTTAGCCAGGACAGTTTCAGAACACAATCTCTTCACTCACTTCAACCACTGAAAATATCTCATTGGTTCATGTGTCTAATTTTATTTCCTGCAAAACTCTCCCCACAAATTAGTTGCAAAATGTATCCCTAAACAGGTTGCTGATTATCAGCCAGTTAATATTGGAGGACTACTTCCCAAAATTATGATCCTGAGTTGAGAGTTTAGGCTGAAGCCATTCTTCCCAGTGGTAGTTCCGCAGGATACCAGTTGTCTGTCTGAGCAGTGATCTGCGAGCATGTCATCTGGAGATGACTTCTCTCTCTGTTCTCTATCATGATTTTAAATCGGTAAGTTAAAAGTTAAGAAAGAGAGCAAGAACGCTTTCTGGTTTTACACACTGGAATGTTTTCTGATCCACTGGGAGATCATTCTTGCTGGTCTTCCTTGGGGGATGGTGTTAGGCAGCAGACTTCCCATAACAGCTGCAGCCAGGGTCGGCGTGGGCCCGCTGAGCTCTGTGCACAGGGGCCCCCACCAACGAAAGGTCAACACAAGCTTCAGACTATCTTATGTTGTCCTGACGGGTCTCTCATGGGGCAATGTAGGGAGGTGGTCACAGTGGAAGAAGATAGTAGCCCGCTTTGGCTATCCATGAACAGGCTGGGGTAGACTGAGACACTCAATCTTGAGCTTCATAAAGGAGGAAACTGGTAGACATTATGGTTGACACGCTAGTCTTTTCGATTTGCTTTCTCTTTTTAAGATAGACTGCACCCATAGAATTCTTAAAACATTGGCAAAAATTGTACCTGCTGAGTCAGAGTAGACGGTGAAATTGTGGGGACAGGAGGTCTTCATTGGGCTTAATCGGAAGGTCTTAAACAACCGCTGTTGACGTGAAGGCAAACGTAACTAGACATCCAAAAGAGGATAGAGGCTCAATAAATACGTAACTAAATGTGACTTAGTGTTTCTCCCTCTCTAGGACTCATTACTAAAATATGCTCATAAATCAGAAAGCACCGTGTCATTGATGGGATATATCTACATTTTGAAAAGTAAGATCAGGGTCCTAGAGATGCTTTGGGATTGTAGAAGATAAAACGTTCAATACCAGGTTGGAAGACTGAATCATCCGCGACAATTTAAAAAGGGCTACGGTGATGCTTACTTCTGTATATCGATGAAAAAGGGGCCCATTGAGATAGGAATGAAGGGAACAAAAGCAGAAGGGAACAAGATGACTTCCCTTCAAGTGCATGAGGCTCAGTTGCACAGTCCGTAGTTTCCAGCATAAACATAGGCCAGCAGATAGGCCAAGATGCCAAGGCTTTCTTTGACTTAAGAAATTTGAACCACATTTTGAAACAAAGTTGAACTTTTAATTCACTTTAAAAAGGAAAGCCAAATCCACCTAATGAGCTGATTTCATATTTTCTGGCAGTATGAAATTGGAAAAAAACCCAGATGTCAGAGCATTCTCTGATTCGGTCCTGAACCAAATTAGTTTTCTGTTTGACTCATGTCTCTGGCTGTGAAGGGCTAATTACAGACCCTTCTTATATATTTATTAAAGCAGGATCTCATTCGAGCAATGCATTATGAATTGGTTTTAAAAAATAACTCTTTATACTTGAAAGAATTAAACTGCATTTCCTCAAAAACATTCTATAAATCAAATTTTTCTATTTTAGTCAGATGGGCTTTCAATAACGTAAACACAAATGAGTGAGGCTTGATTCTAATCGCTTCATTTTCCTTGTTCTGATGAATATCAGGATCATATAGCTTTTCTATACAATAGTTGATAATAAACCACCTTACCTATTATTTATGATTTCTACTCTGTTTGCTGGGGTGCATTTTTCTAATGAGCAAACATCAGCCATAAACTGACAGAATAATTGTTCTTATGGAAGTAATTACAGATTTATAATTACTGACTTTTCCAAGATGGAAAGATCCACTTTTTATTACTTTCTTCTGTGTTATATTCAAGTCAAGCAGGAAAAGTCAGTGAGTGAAAGTACCAAGTGTTTAATTGTATAATAAATTACTGAGAATATTAACTTAATTAAACTCAAGTGATGGATGTGTTGACAGAGTACTAGTTGTAAGGAGGACTTTGATAAGATGGGACACATGGGTATGAAAAGTCAAATGGCAATGAAGTCAGGTTATCATTAATTGTCAAATGAATTCTTGAGACAGTCGCTGTTATAGAATTCTGGAAGAGGGAGGAATGACATGACTGGAGGTAGATAAAGGATTCCTGGTGGAAGTAGGCCTCAGTTTGGGCCTTTAATTAGGGGAAGGACTTTTAAGGGGGTGAGGAGATGTGTGGAAAAACAGAGATGTTGGTAGTAGTGGTACGTAGCAAAGCAACAGTACAAGAAAATGTATGTTCGGGATCTTAAGCTACTACTTGGTCCACAAACAATTGGTGTGTACGAACCAGAACTATGAACATGTTGAAAGACAAGGAAACGAAGAGCTGATCGAGGTGGAAGGAGACTCAGGAGGCTCGCGTTGCTCAGTGCAGTGTGTGATCCTGGACTCAAGCCCGGTTTGGGGTAAAAAATTTTATAAAGGACATTATTGGGAAAATTTATGAAATTTGAATGCAGGCTATCTATTAGATACTAGCATTGTATCCATGTTAAATTTCCTATAACTTTTTCAGTGCATTGTGGTTATGTATTAGTTCCCCAGGACTGTTGTAACGAAGTTCCCCGAACTGGGTGGTTTAGAACATCCAAAGTACACTTTTTCTCCCCGTTCTGGAGGCTAAAAGCCTGACATCAGGGAGTCAGGAGGGCCGTGCTCCCTCTGGAAGCACTAGGAAAACACTTCTCCTTGCTTCTTGAAGCTCCTGGTGGTAGCTGGTCATCCTTATCTTCCCTTGCCCTTAGTTGCCTCACGGCTGTCGGTACCTCTGGCATCACGTGGCATTTCCCCTGTGTGCCTGTGTCTTCACATGGCCTTATAAGGACACTAGTCATTGGGGTTAGGCCGCACCCTGACCCAGTATGACCTCATCTTAACTAATTGCATCTGCAGAGATCCTGTTTCCAAATAAGGTCACGGTCTAAGGATCCAGGTGGACATGATTTCTCTCTGCCTGACTCTCTGCCTACTTGTGATCTCTCTTTCTGTCAAATAAATAAATAAAATCTTTTAAATAAAAAAACAGAAAAAAAAAAAGAAAAATGTCTCTTCAGGTCCTCTGTCTATTTTTAATTGGATTATGTGGTTTTTTTCTGGTGCTGAGTTGTTTGTTGAATTTGAGTTTTGATTGTGTGAATTAAAAGAAGAGATTGTGCAAGAGACACTACAACAGCGGGCGCCTGGCTGGCTCAATGGGTTAAGCCTCTGCCTTCCGCTCAGGTCATGATCTCAGGGTCCTGGAATAGAGTCCCGAGTCAGGATCTCTGCTGAGCAGGGAGCCTACTTCCTCCTCTCTCATTGCCTGTCTCTCTGCCTACTTGTGATCTCAATCTCTGTGTCAAATAAATAAATAAAATCTTAAAAAAATATTTTTAAATAAATAAATAAATAAATAAAAAGAGACACTATAACAGGAAGATTGATGCACTCGGGCACTCACTTAGACAAGTGGGAAGACTGGCCATGATTTAGGTTTCAGTAGTGATTACTTAGGGTAGCAAGAAGAATGAATTGCACTAGCAACAGAAGCACGGAAGGGGAAGTAGGGGAATTTGCATTTTTTCAGAAGGTGATAGTTTGGCTTGTAGCAAGTTGATACTGAGGTTAAAGTGGACTGTCTAGGGAGAAAAGCTGAACAGACAGCTGGAAATATGGACCCGGAATTCTTAAGAGGTTGGAGACACAGATCTGCAGTCATTTAAATAGTAGATGAGTCTCTGAGAGGGAGCCCATTTGGAGATAGAAGCAGAGGGGACCAAGGACAGAGCCTAGGGACACACCCACACTCTAGGGATGGGCACATTTTATATATAGTGTTTACTAAAAATGGTAGCTGAGTCATTTAAGCAAACTGTATATTTTTTGCACATTTCCAAAGAAAGTAAAACCACATACATATTTTTCATATGTTTTGTATATTTCCAGAAAAGCTAAACCACAGAACTATCATTTTTATATCAAGCTCCTGCCTTGGATTTTTATTTTCTTTTTATCTGTTCACTTTGGCTTCATTTTAATGAAGAAATTGGTTTCCAGTCCAGACCAGTTTCTCATTGGGATTTTTAGATGTTAATGTTGGTGATGAGTAACACGACTGATGGATGAGAGAGTATTTAGCTTTACTTGATCTCAAATCCCTTGGCATTAATGAAATTAGATTCCAGGATACTGAAAGTATACTGTAAATAAGATTTTGGGGCAGCTCCAGAAATGACCTTGAGAAATAATGAAAATGAACACAATTCTGATTTTTTTTCCCCCAAATGGAGAAAAGATAGATTCTATGTACTACTTCATACTGGCAAATGTAATGTCCACCTTAGACACGCTTTAAGGATATTTTAAGAATTAAGAAAGTTTTCAGGGGCGCTGGGTGGGCTTAGTCAGTTGAGTGTCTGACTCTTGTTTTTGGCTCAGGTCATGATCTCAGGGATGTGAGACTGAGCCCTACATCAGGCTCCACGCTCAGTGGGGAGTCTGCTTGAGATTCTCTCTCTCTTTCTCAAATAAATGAGTCTTAAAAAAAAGTATTAGGGGGCGCCTGGGTGGCTCAGTGGGTTAAAGCCTCTGCCTTTGGTTCAGGTCATGGTCCCAGGATCCTGGGATCGAGCCCTGCATCAGGTTTTCTGCTCAGCAGGGAGCCTGCTTCCCTTCCTCTCTCTCTGCCTGCCTCTCTCCCTACTTGTGATCTCTGTCAAATAAATAAATAAAATCTTAAAAAAAAAAAGGATTATGAAAAATTTCAAAAACAAGCATGCATATGAGAGCCCAGTGACGAGGGCCACCAGCTCATGGAGGTTTGCTATGAGCAGATTATGTCAGACCTCAGATCCTTCTCTTGCAGGATTTCTAGATTGCAGGTAAGAGTTTGTATTGGCTTGTTACGAGAGTCACATGGAGAAATGAAAGCTAGGTGCAAGGAATTAGTCAAATGACCACACCATCCGTAGCTTGGACAGAATGTCCAGGTTAGGTCCTGCATTTGCAGGACTTTCTTCAAAATTTTTTAAAAAACATTTTATTTATTTATTTATTTATTTGAGAGAGAGAGAGAGAGGGAGAGAGAGAGAGAGAGAGAGAGAGAAAGAGAACATGAGCAGGGGGAGAGGCAGAGGAAGAGAGAATGGCAGAGGGAGAAGCAGACTCCCCACTGAGGAGGGAGCCCAACTTGGGGCTCTATCCCAGGACTAGAAGATCATGACCTAAGCTGAAGACAGATGCTTAACCAGCTGAGCCACCGAGGTGTCCCTCTTCTTCAACTTTTTCGTGAGTATTTGACATGGAAATGCTGCATAGGTAGTTCAGGGATGGCTGCTAGGACCAGAGTCCACTATCTTGGTAGGCTCGACTAGAGCTAAATTTAGCGTGATGAAATTTCACAGGAATCTCTTACTCACTTATCACACTTGGATCCCAAACGGAGTTCATAATTCCCCTTTCTCCTTTCCTACCCCCTTTATACAACTCTTAGCAGAGCTAATTATTCTCTGTGCCATTAGCACCATAGGCTTAATTCTATCAAAGCCCTTTTCACCTTGTGCTGTTCCCATTTACTGGTCACTTTCCCCCTCTACATAACAGGAACTGTTATGCGGTATTTCCTGTACATCGGATGATTGCTTGAATACGTAAACTAGAACTCAGTGACAGCACTCTGATAGAGGCTTAGTGACTTCCCTCAAGGTCAACAACGTATGCGATTGACAGATTATACTTGGTCAAGCCCTTCTCAGATCTGGATGTTAATAGTTATGGATGAGCTGTATTGACTAGGTGATCCTTTCTACTAAAGGTTCCCTAGTGCATGACCTGAAATGGAAAGTGGACGAAGTGGCTGGAGCTGGCAGGGATCTTAGGGATTATTGAGTTTATCTAACTTACTGTACAGAAGAAGAAGTGAGGACGAGTGACTTTGCCAGCCTGGCGCAGCTCATGGGGCTGGAGGAGGCTCTGGGGCTCCTGACTCTTGATTTCCCCTCTCAGTAGGAGTAGTTTCATAGCTCATGTTTGTAGGAAAAAGTATTTTTGGTCATTATTTTGGACATATTTTGAAGTTTCATCAGTTAGTAATTATGCATAATTATGATTCACATAAATTATCTGTAAAAATGGATAAAGTAGCGTCAGGCTTGCATTTCTTTTACTGATGAGGAATGCCATGGCTGCCATCTGTTTGTCTCACAGAAGTTTTAAGGTTCCCTCATGTCAGTTAACTTTTCTTAAGTCTTTAACACATGAAGTATATTTATGTGTTATTTTTAATGTTAGAGCATCTTTTCTTGGAAATTCCATTGTTAGTATGAGACGCTCTTGGGAGGGGGAGGGAGCCCTGCAGAAAATGGGGCAGGGGGTTGCAGAGGGTGATCTGTTCTTTGTTTCCTCATGTGGCAGCTGCTTCCTCCTCAAGGCATCTTAAAGAAAACTTTCTCTCCATCAGACGCTTTTTGTTTATTTTATGTGTTCAACTTTTTAATAAAAATTGATATACCCAAATCGTTAAAAAAAACATAGGTTTTTAATGAAAAGCACTAGTTGTGTAATGACTTCTACCATCTGTAGGAAGAACCCTCTTTACATCTTTAATTGTTTCTCTGGTGTACTTGTCTCCTTATTGCTGAGGAATATATTTTCATGTTTTAGATGTTAACATATTTCATCATTTGAAAGGTGGTTCGTTTGACATGTTTCAAAAATGAAAAGTGTGGAAATGTATGTAGTGAAAAATCTTCTCACCACCTGGGTCCTATTCCATAGAATCGCCACAGTGAGAAAAATCAGAAAAAAAAAAAAATCAGTTAACTCTCATCACTTCTAGAAAATCTTGATATATAAACAAATACAAAAATATACCTTTCCTTTTTATCTAAATTTGCACTGTTATTACTTGATTACTTTTAGTCACTGTTTATTGACTTGCCGCTATGATAAGGGTATCCACCTGTTCTCACCGCGTAGCTCACCTAACTCCCATCTTCCAGAACAGGTCTGTCCCTACCCCTGATTCCTGGGTGTTGAGTCCTGAACTTTTAAGCAGTTCAGCTGACACTTCACACTCTTTGTCATGCCAGCTTTGGATGGTTTTTCTTGATTCTCCACTCTGTGAGGTGGGAGTCAACGGCACCCCAAATCAACTCTCCCCGTTGTCTTTCTTCTCTTTACAATCTGCCCTTTTCCTTTTATATTCTTCTCAGTGAGGTTAACACTTAACTTTCTTTTTTTTTAAACCCATAATCAAATACCCCATGAGTTCTTTATAGCTTTAATAGTTGAAAATCAAGACGAAGTTTCTACATTATGCTGACCATGTATATATTGTTCACTGAGGGGCAAGTGGAGTGCTGGGATTATCTATCCTTTCCTACATACATTTCTTAAAGCATGTTGGCGTTGGCTTTGCATTGTATTCCTTTATCGTTGGCTTTGCATTGTCTGCCTTTATCACTGTGTTAAGTTTATCCCATGTGTCCTGGCACCCAGGATGGCCGGGAGTTCTGTGGAACCCCCTTCTCTGAGGAGGGATCCCTGGTTTCCCACATCTGCTGCTGCTTTCCTGGGTTGTTTGACCCCAGATGGGCTGCACACCTGTCCTGCTGGATGACCCTTCCTTGGTCTTCTTGGCTGAATCCAGATTTTGGAACTTCATATCTTTTTTCTTCTTCTTTGTTTACTATCTAGCTTCTTTTGATGCATTTTCAAATAATTTCCTCAGGAAGGGTGAGTGAAAGGTAAACTTTCTGCATTGTCAGTTAGCCCATGCATTAGAAAAATGACATCTGTATTCTGCCCATGCATGTGTGGTAATGTCTTTGTTCTGTCCTGTGAGTTACAGGATTGACCAGATAGTACTTCTAGACTGAAAATGCTTTTCCCATCAGAACCAGAAAGCGTATCTCATTGTCTTTTAGCCTCCATGATTTTCATGAGAAGTCTGATGCCAATCTAATTTTTCATTCTGCAAAAGTGTCTTCAATTTTTTTCCCTCTGGAAACTTCTGGGATCTTCTGTTCATCCTTGTTCTGAACATTCTAACACAACACAGCTAAGTGCGGAACCTTCAGAATTCATTTCCCATGATTACTTGATGGGTCATGTCAATGAGAAGACTTAAATCTGGGGTGCCTGGGCAGCTCAGTCGTTAAGTGTCTGCCTTCAGCTCAGGTCATGATCGCTGTGTCCTGGGATTGAGCCCCGCATCTGGCTCCCTGCTCAGCCTGGAGCCTGATTCTCTGTCCCCAACTCCCTGTGCTTGTGTTCCCTCTCTTGCTATCTCTCTCTGTCAAATAAATAAATAAAATCTTAAAAAAAAATAAAGTGGATTTCTAAAAAAAAAAAAAAAGAAGAAGAAGAAGACATATCTCTCATTTTTGGGAAATCCTCTTGTATTGAGGATTATTAGGTTCAGAAACCTGAACATTTATTTATTTTTTATTTTTTGAAGATTTATTTATGAGAGAGAGAGAGACCAAGCGTGAGTGGGGAGAGGGGGAGAAGAGAATCTCAAGTAGATTCTGTGTTGAGCGCAGAGCCCAACACAGGCCTGGATCCCACGTCCCTGAGATCGTGACCTGAGCTGAAATCAAGAGTCGGATGCTCATCTGACTGCGCCACCAGGCATCCCCAGAAAACCAGACATTTAGCCCTCAGTGACAGGATGTTGGAGAAGAGAAGGCGGTACAGGCTGTGATTCTTCACTAGTCACCACTGACGTCAGCTCTGCCTCTCATGCTCCTTCTCCAGAGTGCCCGGCGGTCCTGTACCCGTTGTCTGTCTGGGTCTTTGCAGGGCAGGTCAGCTCCCTCCTAGGCTGCGGGTCCCACAAAAGTGCATTTTCTGCAGAACTTCCTTTGCCTTGCTCCTTCAGGCACCATTTTCTACCTGCTTTTGTAGAGCTCTGTTACAGTCCTTGTTTGTTGATGCTCCCCTCCTATTCTCTGTTCCTGTGCTTTCATGTTCCTGCTATCCCTTTATTTTAACTGTAAGGAATATTAGAATATCCCTTTGCAGTAATAGAGACTTGAGTGGCAGGTGAAATAAACTTGTGTCTTCCGTCATCCCAAAGTTAGAAGGGCTCAGACGCAGAGTTGGAGCTCAACCTCAATAGGGCTGTCCTGTGGCTCTGCCTCAGTCCCTAAAGCTAGGGACCTTGTCTTACTCATCTTATTATACAGCCTGGAGCTTGGTGCATATAGTCAAGCCTGCATAAATGTCTGCTGAATTATAACAGGTGTGAAAATTGAATTGTTGTGTGCAGGAATGATGAAATGACCTCTTTATGTTCAACTTTGGACAGACTTTTAATAGAACCAGTAAATTGTGCCTCACCCCCAACCCCAGACTCCATAAGTGTTAAAAAAGATGTGTGAAAAATAATGAGATTTTATGGTGAATTTGATACCCGCCCACTTAATTTTGGATTAAAAGAATTGCTGGCTTTAGTGATTTCATTTTCCATATCATAGCTGAGAAGTGGCTCCTCTAAGTACACGGCTTTTAAACGCCTGGTTTTTCCTTGCAATTATTTAATGTGAGCTAAGCTGAATTTTAACTAACGTAAGGATGCTGTGGTGGCATAAACTAGTGTTTACAACAGTGTTTTATATACTGTAAAGTGCTATACACGTTTGCATTTTTGTTGGTATTATAATGTGAGAAGTGCCAGAATTATTTTTTAAGCTGTGCTGTTTTGAGCAGGGATGAAGGCACTATTTAGCATGGTGCTGATGTCTATTTTGTGCTTTAAATGGTGAAGGGATGATCTTGTAATATGTGGTGGTGAACCTTAAGTAGCAATGGGGGAGGTGGGACGAGTCCGCATGGTGTATAATTATTTTCTAATTTATTTGGCTAGTGTGGACCTATCTTAGGGAAATGCAAAAGACTGAGCTGCCACGAGCTGCCACGAAGCTCTTTGGACATCTCTCAAATATAAATGTAGTCCAGAGGCAAAAATCTACTGACCCCTATCTGGTTCTGTTTGGCTAGTTCTGTTGAAGTAATCAATCAACCTGGCCTGGCTGGGTGGGAGCGTGGTGGATCCTGATGGCCAGAAGGGCCCAGGCACTGTTAGAGAATGTGAGAACGGTGCTTTCTTTGTGCAAGTCGAGACTCCTGGTGGCATTTGTACTTGACAATCCACCTATCCTCTTCCTAACTTTATCTACTTTTTTCATAGTAAAAAAAAAAAAAAAAAGGTCATTATACAGTAAATCAAATTATAGACAGAAAGGGAATATTGAAATCTATTTATAACTTTAAATTTACTCCCAATTTTTATCTGTGTGTATGTGTACACTTTGTGTAGTTCTAAGAAGTAAGCACGTAGTGGTCTACTTTTCCTACTGAATACTATGTTAAATATAATTTGTAAACTCTGTGCTTACATGTGGACTGGTTTCTTTCTTTTTTTTTTTTTTTAATGTAGTAAGAACACTTAACCTGAGATCTACTTTCTTAACAAATGTTTAAGTGTAAGCTGTAGTCTGTTAACCACAGGCACAGTGTCATACAGCAGAGCTCTGGAATTTACTCATCTTGCATAACTGTAACTTCACACGTAATATTTTTAACAGTGATAAAGTATCCATAACATCGATACACTGTAACATATTTAACCTTTCTCTCATTGTTATGAATCTGTGTGTTTTAATTGTTTATCATCATAAACAGTATTGATAGAGACATCCTCACACAAAACACTATTATGTTTTTGGTTTATTGTCTTAGCATATATCCTTTAAGCAGGATTATCAGGTTTTATGTTTTATACCTCTTCTTTATGGAGACATTTTGGTGTCTAGAAAGACAGGACCATGCAATTGTTTTCTTCTCTATTTCTGCCCTGGGGAGGCTGGGCATTTTCTCCTGTAATGATTTACAATTTCTCTTTGTTTTGAAAGGGAGAGCTCATCCTGCTGTACTTTTAGATGAATTTGTTAATTGTAGCAAGAGAGTTTGAATGTGGGAGATGAGCATCTTAATGATTTGATGATATACAGGTAAATTGTGAAAAACACACCACAATCAAGCTAATTAACATATGCTTCACCTCATATAGTCACTTTTTTTTTTGGTGGTGGTAATAACACTTAGGACCTACCTTCTTAGCAACTTTCAATTACACAGCATCTCGTAAGGATGCACAGTCATTTCTAGCCCTGCGCATCACACAGTGTGTTTCTAGAGTAGATTTCTCCAGCCAAAGTGCAGACATTGCTGGTAAGAGTAACTCATAACTCAGATCGAGTTTTTGGTGGCAGACCCTATGATAAGTAAGGATTAGTTTATCAGCCCGATGTCCAATCCTAACAGCTAGCTGAGGGCATTCTGTCCCAAGAACAGGACACAGGACAGGCTCTGCAGGAGTGGGAGTGGGCACAGAGGCTTGGGTTGGCTCTCAGAACCAGAGGTGGGGGCCGTAAACTAGGCACATTCCACACCTTTCTCTGGTCTCCTCCTGTTTATGCTGAAGTTAATCAGAAAAAAAGGGTAATTACTGAATTGGGCTATGGGTGGTAAAGAACAATGACTCGGTTGCGGAAATGATTATTTTGAGAAAATAGCTATTCAGAATTAAAAGGCTACTTTATTTCCACCAAAGTCAAACATGAAAACCAGTGATAATTAAAGTGAAGGAACATTAATTAATTGCACAGTATATTAATTCACCACAAAAATAGATTTATAGGTGTTGTCATGTCTTCTTGGTTTTTAGGGAGTAGCTTTTCAAAAAAGAAGTTAATGAGGCCATGTAAAATGGTCATAAGAAGACTGGTTTTACATTCTTTGGTAAAATTGCTGTTGGAACATTGCCCATTATTTCCAGTTGTCTTTCTGTGGAGATCCAAGTGATAAAGTCATCAGAGTTCAGGGCTAGGAGAGAGTTGATTTTTTTTTTCCCTGAAAAATACAATTTATTTTATTAGATAATAAGATATATGTAAACATATGTAAGTCTCTCCCTTTCTTTCCCTCTCTCTCTTTTTCACTCTCTCTTTCTTTGTGCCTGGAAGATAAATGGGAAATAAATGAATGAGTCAAAAGGGAGTTAAGACATAAAGGAATTATTTAGGGCTGTTCATTCCTGGAATGTCTCTCATAAGAACCATAATTAAATTAAGTAATAAAGAAGTTATCCCATCAAAGATTATTTTCATGTCTAAAGCAGTATATTTTGGTTGTAGCTAATTGGTGGTTCAGCTTTAAACAGTATAGCTTTGTGGATATTTGATTCTATTCTTATGAAGACTTAAACAATTATTCTTTTCTTGTGAAGACTCTGCTCCTTCTAGATCCTTTCCAGTGTTTGCGCTAAGAGGTGGGTGGGCTTTCCAACCTTAGCCCACATGTCACGAAGAAAGAAGGGCCAGTTTGGGTGCTCAGCAGAGAGCAGAGCTGGGCTCAGATTTCCTCCTCAAGCCCCACAGTCCTCACGTGCTAAGGGTGAATGAGGAGCTTGAGGCTTAGGGAGGACACACGCCTGCATCAGCGTATGCAGTTCATTAGTGGCACAACCGACTCAGTATCTGACTTGCCATCTGATTCACACGCAGGCTCTCTTCACCCTGCCATGTGATGTTTTCCTCATAAAAGAGGTTGAAATTACAAGGTCGGATCTCCTGAGCCCTGGATCCTTCACCAAGACACATCCCTGTAGGACCAGAAACTGACATGAGCGGTGTCTGATGAGGAGGTCTGGAGGCAGTTCGACTTCTTTAAGGATGGATGGGAGAGAAAGGGGGATTCCTACTTGTTCATCTGATTTTTCTTTTCTTTCATTATTGGTTTAATAGTGTAAATATTTAACCTTTATGCTCTACTAACAAATTGTGGCGAATCCCAGTTAGGAAGAAAGGGAAGAAAAATCCCAGATACAAAGGTAGTCCTGGCTCTCAAGTTCTCCAAATATTTGCTCCGCCTCACTTCACAATCCTGGCTTCCGGACCCTGCTGTTCTCACTGCCGTTTAGAGCTTCGGTGTTTCCTAGTTTCCACACGCTTCTCTACATTCAGGCGCTTTCATTTTCTCCCAGTTTTAGGTTACCGCATTTTAGCCAAAAGCTCAAAACAAATATGTTTAGCCAAAAGCTCAAAACAGATTCTTGCAGGCAATTCTGAATGCCTCTCATGCACACATACTGGGCATGCCCCCATCTGGTCTTTGCCTTCTCACTGAGGACTTCCCTTTCTGAGGGCGATAGCACATTGGTCAAAATGCCTTTCAGTATTTGGAGTCTGCCAAATAAAACACCATGTCCTAAAAGCCAAGCTAAACAGGTTTCTCTACTCCTCAACCTCCTCAACAACCCATAACATCATGATTTCATTCTTGGCGGGCTGGGCCAGAAATTAAAACAAAAATAAACTCCCTTCATTTTAAGTCCTCATTGAACTACAGATGAAATCCCACATCCTCTGGTACTTCTTTCAAAAGGTACGTTTTGGATAAACCATCAGGTTGGTATGAAACAGGTATTCAAAACAGAGGCAAAATATTAAAAAATATGTGGTACAATTAATAGGCCTCTTCCTCTGCTATTTTTATGTAACATCGAGTATGTTGTGCTAGTAATTGTACTAAAAAGGATCTACTGAAGGCTTTACCTCCTCCAAGTGAAACATGCACCAGTACAAATAAAAATAGGGTCTCTTCATTTTGAGGCTAATGGTCATTTTTGTAGTAACTTTTATTTCACAACGTTCAAAGGAAAAAGGTGCCACCAAAAATGTAACAGTAAAGTTTAAAACATAGATCACATTTTCTGGAATACTTACAAGATCTATACACTGTACATTTTAGAAAATGCTTTAAAAAAAGTGAAATAAAATATCCTTGCTTGTTTTCTTTTTTCTCTTAACTCTCTGGGTATTCATCTTTAAATTACTGAGCTTTGAGTTCGTCTGCATTTCATGTTTTTCAGGAGAGTTGTTTTTTTTTTTTTTCCCATAAAAAATTAGAAGAAAGTGGGTAACGCAGATAACCCCAATTAAGAGGAAACTAGGTCTCATACGGATATTGTCTGATTCATTATAAATTACAGCTTTAGAATTTAGAAAATTGTGTTATAAATCATGATGTCATTTCCAGGTAATCACATTCTGGGCAATGTTTCCCTTGAGACTGTCCCTGTCACCGGCAGCTATGTCATCAGCGAGAACTTGGTGGTGGTGGTGGGGGGGTTCAGAATTATAGTATGCATTGTGTGTTTATTGTGTACTTTTAACCTTCATTATTGCTCACTGTAAGAAGTAAGGACAGTTTATTTAAATTAAAACACCAACGTATGACTAAAGAAAGTTTATTTAAATTAAAACACCATTTATCACTATGGCAATTAATATATTTTCTATTTTAAATTATATTCAAATAATTGAAGACTCAGGTAAATAGGAAGCCTTGTGGCATGGATGCCAACCTGATTCCCCGCCACAGTTAAATAGCGGTGTGGCCTTCACTAGTTTACTTGACTTTTTAAAAAGAACTTAATATCACTATCTGGACATTCTTTTATTTATTCAGTAAAAATCGTGGCGTCTCCACTACGTACCAGGCACTTTGCTAGGTGCCAGGGATAAAGTAGAGAGTAAATAAGAGACAGTTCTCATCTCCTGAGCTTACAGTTTTGTGAGAGAGCTCGGTATTAATGATATGCCTGCCTTTGTGCCTTTGTGTAGAGATAGCGAACAGACAGGCTGTGGAGCTATGTAGTGATATCGCAATAATATTGTCTTCTACCTCAGTCTCTGGCACAGAGCGAGCACAGTGAATGGTCAGAGGACTGTTGGACGTGTTCTTGGTATTAGCGTCATGTCCTCCCTCACCAGAACGTGACCGAGGAGGTCGGCCAGTGCGGATAACTCATTGCAGGTTAGGTGATGAGCTAATGAAATGTGGTGAATTCAGGTTTGGGAGGTTTAAGGCATGACTCCGTGAATTGAAGTGCAGTCTTCCCACACCAGAGTTGTCATCTTCTAGGTGTTAGAGTGGGTGTTACCTTGATGGATCTTGGAGTGTTGCCTAGTTAATGCTCTGTTCCTGGAAGGTTGATGGGTCCGAATTCCTGCAAGAAGGTTGTGTTCTAGTGGTTTCCTTTTAAAACTGCTTTTATTTTCAGCTCTTAGCTGTTTGGGGGCCAACCCTACAGAATTCCATATGTATGTATATATTATATATGTACAAAGCCCATACGTATGCATACAAATCACATAAACATCTACATTTATTTATATTTATATTAATTTTATTTATATATCTATGCATAAGCATGTGTATATGTGTATGATTGTGCCTCCCTCCATAGGAACTAGATACTTAGCTTATAATTGTAGGAGAGATAGAATTTTCCTAGGTCTGCAACCAGAAGTTGGGAAGCAGGCTGCCCAAATCCAAAAATAGAAATTCTCTAAAGAGGTCATGTAGAGGTGAGAGGATCTGTGAGTCCTCCGGTTCCTTTTTACAACAGCAGTTCTGTGCGTGTGCACGCGTACATGCACGTGCCTGCACATTCTTGATGTGACAAGGCGGTGGGATGAGACAGTGCCCTAGATGTTCTCCTAGGTCTGCAGTGGTGACCTCATTACGATAGAGTACACCCCACACAAACACTGTGGGCAGCAAGCGTGTGGACTCTTGGCTGATGAATGGCAGTGTTTCCTGGAGCATAGACATTATCCTGGCAATGTTTGCCCCATGCTGGGAAGCATTGTACACAAGGGAGCGGAATTCTCTGCTCAAGTGACAGGGAATGGCAGGCGTAGATTTCAGCCATGTTTCCCTTGTTAATAACAGTCATGTTATTGGGAGTTTTAGTATGTGCTGGTAACTGAGGAAAGTGATTTACATCGAGAATCTCACGTAATTCTTAAGACGAGCCTCTGAGGTAGGTCTAGTTGGGCCCATTTCATAGACGGGCATGATCCAAGGTGATGTATCCAGTAAATAGCACAGCTAGGCCCTGAACTTGGGGTGTGTCTGATTGTGAAGTTGTTCTCGCCAGATTTTCAGTTGTCCGCACTTGTTCTCTCATCATGGAAGAGGCACAAATACCCACGTACTTGTCACATTTACTGTTATAGCCCCATAGGCTGGCAGGGTGCCCAGCCCTGGTTTAGGTGTCTTAGTACTCTTACGGTTGCGAGTGACAGAAACATAACTCAAAGCTCTGTAAGCGTAACCGGCTGGCTTTTTTATTGGCTTATATAAATACAAGTCCAGTGGTGAGGTACAGTTCTTCAGACGTGGCTGGACACAGGTGGAGCCCCTCTCTTTTTGCGGTCTTTTGGCTGTGCTTCCCTCGGCGTTGGCTTCATTCCCAGGCAGACTCTCCATAGGGAGGCAATTAGAGCGGCCAGCAGCTCTAGACTTCTGAGCCCAGAAATAAGAGCTTGTCTCCTCTGACTGTCCTAACAAAAGCCCTAGGGGTGACTCTAATTGGCTTGGTTTGGGTCAAATGCCCATTTCTGAGACAGTTACTAGGCTAGGGAGGTGGCGTTCCTAACCCTGGGGCTTGGGAGTTGGAGGGTCAGCCTCCCCCAAACCCCATGAATTGATAATGGGGGAGCGGTTGTTCCCTCAGAGACAATGGGCAAGCAAAAACCTGTGTTCCTTGCCAAATGTATTTAGTAAATGTTTGTGGAAAGAATGAATGAGTGAAGGAATGAACTTACCTGCTTTGTTCTTGGGAGACTTCAGAGGGTACGAGAGTATATAAAAATAAGGTGCGACAAATTGGGAACCATAGTAAGCCTGCAGTACATGTTTGTTTAACGGATATAGGAATGAATGGATACTTGTGAGGGAAGATGTTATCTAGATGTATTCTAGAAGAAGCCAGTTAGTACGTGTCCCTTCTTAGAGTCAGGAATGTTTGAAGGGGCTTTCGTCAAGTCATTTCTGTTTCACTTTCTGCTGTGCCCCTCAGAGATTGGGGAAGTACAGGGATATGGAGGAAGAGGAAGGTAAGTAAGGAGGGAATTGCATTTTCCAAGTTGTGTTCCAGCAGAGTCCCCTGTGGCAGAGGGAGTAAACTCAGATACCTTGAGGGCTCCTGAGAGAGGATAGCCAAGTGGGAGGTCTTTGAAGTCTTGTGTTTTATCTTAAGGTTTATGCAAATTTGGGGACTATACTCTATGATATTTACATGATCCTTTTAACAATAAATGAATATTTAAACTCAGTTATCTTGAGAAGAAAACAAAAAATGTTTCCTGCTGGTCATAGTTAAATAGAAAGATGTTATATAATTGAATCCTACCAATTTTGGAAAATGGGGTTGATTGTGGAGAGTTGATGTCACAAATCAGTTTCATGGTCGAGGCCTTTCCTTTTTCCTTGGGTTCTGTTTCCAGATCCATATAAATAGAAGCTTCTTAATCACATAGGAGAAAAGTTGAAAATATTGCTGAAGGGGATGGTGGTGAGAACACATCTCTTCTTGTTGAAGGGGTAAAAGTCATTATTCAGATACTTGTCTGATAAGAAGTTCTCTTTTTCCTATCTCCCTTCATCTCTCTTTTTCTCTCCATCTTAGGGAGACTTGGTCAAAGGATTCCCAATGTCGAAATGTTATTGGTAACCATGTTTTAAATTTCATCACTGATGTTTTCAGTTTTATCACATGTAAATCAACTAAGTAAACCAAATAATTCATAGTCCCCATGATTTGTACTTTCCATCCAGCTTCACACTTCATTTATTTTTGCTGCTGTCCTGTCTTATGTGACAAAAGCTTTGTTGTTCTTTTTTACATTTCAGTTGTTGCTTGAGTATGAGTCTGTTACAGTAGTCAACTCTGGGAGCCACTGTATGTTAAGGTGAAGAGTGAGTTCATTCAACTTCTCCAGATTTTTAATAACAAGTATAGGTTTTTTTCATACAAGCGAAAATAAGAATTAGACCCCAGGTTCAAGAATCCTGATTAGTGCCTCCCTACTAAGCCAACATAAAAGCTACTTACCTGTGCACTTCAGGTTTGCTGTTAAAGCATTCAAGTTACAATACATACATGACAAATAATTTTAACTGTCCCTTTGAACGTGCTGAGCTAATTAGGTATCATATTCGTTGAGGAGGAGAACTCCCAGTGAATGATGCATTGACTGGTATTCACAGAAAGTTTTTCTTCTCATGAATTTGTCCAAATCTGCTTGCATATTGATACATATCAGTATCAGCCTTGGTAAAAACTCCTACATTTCATTTAAGATTTCTTCATCTGATGGTTTACCTTAAGAATTTTTTTTTTTTTTTTTTAATTTGTCAGAGAGAGAGGGAGAGAGAGCAAGCACAGGCAGACAGAATGGCAGGCAGAGACAGAGGGAGAAGCAGGCTCCCCGCCAAGCAAGGAGCCTGATGTGGGACTCTATCCCAGGACGCTGGGATCATGACCTGAGCCCAAGGCAGCCGCTTAACCAACTGAGCCACCCAGGCGTCCCTACCTTTAGAATTTTTAAAGATAATTATCTTCAGAGACCTCCGCTTTGTAACTACACCAGAGAATAAGAAGGTGACCAAGAATCATTGAGCAGGTTTTCTTCCAACCCTGAGAGAAACAATGAAACAAATTTTAATATCTAACTACTTTAAAATTATTTTTTCTCTCTCTTTTTAAGATTTTTACGTTCTTTCTGTCTTTTCCTTTTCTCTCTTGTTTACACACGTGCACACACACTTTTCTTTCTTTCTTTTCTTCTTATTTTTCCCTAACATGACGGTCATTTGAGAGTTGTAGGTTGAGAATTTTCACTTGAAATTTTGAAGGTATTATTTCTTTGTTCTTAGGCTTTCAGTATTGATGTCAACAAGTTCAGTGGTATTCTATTCTCTGCTCATTTGTATGTTCCCACTTTTCCATTTTAAGTGGGTTTCAATATCTTATTTCTGTTTCCAGTGTTCTGAAATTCCATAGTTTTGTGGCTTGATATGGGTTCTTTGCATTGACTGTGTTAAACTCTCAGGCCCTTTATGGTCTGAAATGCAAGACTGCAATTTTGTGAAATTTTCTTGTGCTAATTCTTGGATTTTTTTTTCTTGTTTTCTCTCTCTCCTCTGTTTCTCTTTCTGTCTGTGTGTTTCTTTGTCTCTCTCTCTTTTTTTTTTTTTTTTTAATTCTTCTTATTCAGATTTGGAGCCTTTTGGATAGAGCCTCTGATTTTCTTAATATTTTAAACTGTTTATCTTTTTGTTATTCTGTTCTACATTCAAAGAGACTTCTTCCAACTCCAATATTGATTTGTCTTCATTTTTGCTACTGTATTTTTTAATTCTTCAGAGCTCTTTTTTGATGTTGCTCCCCACCCCAGTTCTTACTTCATGAATTTGCTATCCTTTCTTATTTCTAGGGTTTTTAATTATTGTTCCTTTTCCATTTTGTTCTGCTCCCTACATGGTCTCCCTTTATCAGACATCTTTCTGTTGGTGGGCTTGGTTTCTCTCTTTCATGTTAGAGGCTTTCTTCACATTTCCAGTGATCTTGGCTGTCCATTCATAATCATACGAGGTACCAAAAAGCTGTGGGGTGTGGACGGCTATGGGTGCTGTACTTCACCGTAGGGATACGAGTTGCCAGCCTGACTTAGACGAAAAGTCTGTAGATCTCTTCTCACCCAGAGAAAAGATCTGGGTGGGTCAGTTTCTACTGAGTCTAGCCTGAAATCTGTGGGGGTTAGGGAAGAGGGGTTGCTTGACTGAAATGTTGGGATGGGGACATGGAAGCCTAATGGCTCAGTTGCAGACTCTCATCTTCAATATGGAAGTTAAGTGTCTTTCAAACATGTTAAAACATCTTCTTTAACAGTGTCAGTCAACAATGATGCCTTTTTTTCAAGTTGGTTCTTCTTTTTTTTTTTTTCTATTTTTTTCTTTTTTTTCCTATTTTTTCTTTTTTTTTTCTATTTTTTTTTTTTCCTGGAACCTGTTTTGAGCATATCTCCAGTCCAGCACTTCAACAAATTTTCTCTCTAATAAGGCAGATTTGAGTAACCTTTTTTTTTTTTTATTTGTTTGCTAGATTGGGATTCATGTTGTATTGTTCCTGGCTAACACATGTCACTTCTTGGTCTTAAAAAATTCTGGCAGTTTTCCTTCTGACTTTGTAGGATTGTTTGGAAAAAATGTTCTAAAAGAAACGACTGTGTGCACTTCTTGCCTGTGTTTTCATAGGAGTTACCAAATTGAGCTTCATTTGCATCTCCACATAATAAAACCCATATTTTAAAGAAACAGCCTATGCTTTCTTGATTAGCTATTGCTACTCACTATGGAGTCATGAATGGCGGTCGGGGGAATCCTGTCACTATCAGCTCATTGTGGGGACCCTCAGGAACAATGACTTCCACGTCTGTGTCAATCCTCAATAACTTCAGGTAGTTATTAATTTTAATCATTGTACTGCACATTTGCATGGTTTTAAAACCTCTATTTCTCATTTCCTGTTTCAAGCCCACAGTTGGAATTCCCAGATTGCAAATACAATTTTTAAATCGTTGTATTTTAAACACGTACATAAGTAATTATCACAAAAGAAAAAACACCATGTTTTTGTTACTTTTCAGTTGAATTGGAGAGTAGTTTTATGTTTATTTAAACAGAGCTTTTGATCAAGTGTAATTATGGCAGAGAGTTGAATCAGTGGGTTGTTGTAGAGTCAGAAGTGAAAAAACAAAAGACACAATGCTTTGTAAGGTGGTAAGACAAACATAATTTTCAAAAAATTGGCCCTCTAGGGGCCAATCTGAGCTTTCACAGGCTCTCAGCATGGGATGGCTGGCGGGCAGGGCTGGCTTTGGTGATTTCTTGCACAATAGAACCTTACTAAAGTACTCTGCCGTGTACACTATAAGGGGACTGCAGCTGTGGCATAGACAGGGCAGTAAATTTTCCCATCTCTTATGACTCCCATGAAGAAACAAAAAGATCTCAAACAAATTACCCACTATAAAAGAATGGATTCTGCTTACCTTCATGAGCATGACAACATGTAAGAGTACAGAAATTCACAACCTGCTCCCCTTTTTTGGTCATTGAATAGGAAGCATTGCATCAATCAAGGCAGCTTTTCATTTTTTTCTTTTCTTAGTTTAAATTCAATCAGCCAACTTATAGTACCTTATTAGTTTCAGATGTAGATTTCAGTGATTCATCAATTGCATATAACACCCAGTGCTCATCACATCATGTGCCCTCCTTAATGCCCATCACCCAGTTACCCCATTCCCCCAACCACCTTCCCCTCCAGCAACTCTCAGTTCGTTTCGTAGAGTTAAGAGTCTCTCATGATTTTTCTTCCTCTCTGATGACTTCCTGTTCTGTTTTCCCCTCCCTTTTCCTATGGTCCTCTGCCCTGTTTCTTATATTCAAATAATTATACTTCAGGTCGGGACCTAGGATTTCAGGAAGAATTTCACAGAATGATGCCATCGAGGGGAACATTTACTGAGTATACTGTATGCTAGACTTCTGGATGTTGCACCATGTGTGTTTCTTGAAATAACCTGAGGCAGAGATTACCTCCATTTGAGAGAGTCATGGAGATGTTTCATAATTGTCTGAGCTTATGGAGCTGGTCAGTGGTGGACCCATGAATGGAACCCAGGTCAGTTTGGTTACAAAGGATATACTTTTCCTGCTAGTAAACGATTCCTCTTCCTTGTGGTGCCCCATCCCTCCCCACCAGGTACAGTGCTTTCTTAGAGACCAGGTAAGTAGATATCCTTAAGCAAAAATCTCTGCAGTGCTGCTCAGGTTTGGGGCACGGTATCTAGAAATAATCTGTAAGTCTTATTAGGGAACAGGAGCATTTAAGATCTCTCTGTCGTCTCAAATTGTTATCAAATAATCTAAAAGCATCCTGTGATTCTTTGGAATGTATCTGCCTAAACAGAATGGTGCAAATAAAGTCAAAGAATCTTTTTTTTTTTTTTAAGATTTTATTTATTTATTTGTCAGAGAGTGAGCACAGGAGAGCAGCAGGCAGAGGAAGAAGCAGGCTCCCGAAGAACAAAGAGCACGATGTGGGACTCGATCCCAGGACCCTGGGATCATGACCTGAGCTGAAGGCAGATTTTTAACTGACTGGGCCACCCAGGCATCCCAAAGCCAGACAGTCTTAAAGCCCTAAGAGCCTTTCCTGCTTGTCGAGGATACTCTTTTTGATTAGCAGACAGACTACGGGACTTGCCCAAGGTCACAAAACTACCATGATGTATTGATTCCAAGATGCACACGTTTCCATTTTACCAGTTCTGATATAGGATTGCTTCTTACGGTCCATGGGGTCTTGTAAGGGCTCTCATCATGCAGCATTTGGGATGTCCTTGTGACTGCCCGTGCATGTGCAAATATCCAAAGCACCAGCAGAATGGTTTATGACGTTTGGGTGTCAGCAGCTTGGAAGGAAATCCCGGACCATGGTGGAGCACTTTCACAGAACGCTGAGTCGTCAGTGCTCTCCATGTCCCCGAGGTGGTGGTGTGTGGGAAAACACGAGCCTCAAAGGCTGGGAGTCAAAACACAATTCGGAGCTGGATTCCGAATGTGAAGAAGTGTTAGGCATACTTAACTCATTTATTGTTCAGGTATTTTCCTTTGTACTTAGCGCAAGGGTGATATATGGTTAAAATCTGTGTATAAAAGAACTTCCTTAATAGGTGCAAAATAATAATCTGGAGTGGTAAGGCATTATTATGTCATAATTTGACAGCTTTTCTTTCTTTATTAGTACATGGAATAATGGAGATTTAGAGTTCACGGATTAGGAAAGCCCCTTCTTCATACTCTCATTACAGTGTGCCCTCAGCACCATGGGTTCTGAATGTGAAGGGAGGCATTTTTTGATGGAGGATCAGTACACTTACCCCAAAGTTAGGCCTTCATATTATGATGTCCTGATACTGGCTTTATGAATAATCACTGAATAAGTTTTATGTGGCCATTTCCTGTAGGTTTCCCTCAGGACAAGCTAAGAGGATTTCTCCAAAGCACACCTCAGTAAAAGCAGTTTCATTGGGGTGGGAACACAAGGCGATGAGTTTAGCCAGGACAGTTTCAGAACACAATCTCTTCACTCACTTCAACCACTGAAAATATCTCATTGGTTCATGTGTCTAATTTTATTTCCTGCAAAACTCTCCCCACAAATTAGTTGCAAAATGTATCCCTAAACAGGTTGCTGATTATCAGCCAGTTAATATTGGAGGACTACTTCCCAAAATTATGATCCTGAGTTGAGAGTTTAGGCTGAAGCCATTCTTCCCAGTGGTAGTTCCGCAGGATACCAGTTGTCTGTCTGAGCAGTGATCTGCGAGCATGTCATCTGGAGATGACTTCTCTCTCTGTTCTCTATCATGATTTTAAATCGGTAAGTTAAAAGTTAAGAAAGAGAGCAAGAACGCTTTCTGGTTTTACACACTGGAATGTTTTCTGATCCACTGGGAGATCATTCTTGCTGGTCTTCCTTGGGGGATGGTGTTAGGCAGCAGACTTCCCATAACAGCTGCAGCCAGGGTCGGCGTGGGCCCGCTGAGCTCTGTGCACAGGGGCCCCCACCAACGAAAGGTCAACACAAGCTTCAGACTATCTTATGTTGTCCTGACGGGTCTCTCATGGGGCAATGTAGGGAGGTGGTCACAGTGGAAGAAGATAGTAGCCCGCTTTGGCTATCCATGAACAGGCTGGGGTAGACTGAGACACTCAATCTTGAGCTTCATAAAGGAGGAAACTGGTAGACATTATGGTTGACACGCTAGTCTTTTCGATTTGCTTTCTCTTTTTAAGATAGACTGCACCCATAGAATTCTTAAAACATTGGCAAAAATTGTACCTGCTGAGTCAGAGTAGACGGTGAAATTGTGGGGACAGGAGGTCTTCATTGGGCTTAATCGGAAGGTCTTAAACAACCGCTGTTGACGTGAAGGCAAACGTAACTAGACATCCAAAAGAGGATAGAGGCTCAATAAATACGTAACTAAATGTGACTTAGTGTTTCTCCCTCTCTAGGACTCATTACTAAAATATGCTCATAAATCAGAAAGCACCGTGTCATTGATGGGATATATCTACATTTTGAAAAGTAAGATCAGGGTCCTAGAGATGCTTTGGGATTGTAGAAGATAAAACGTTCAATACCAGGTTGGAAGACTGAATCATCCGCGACAATTTAAAAAGGGCTACGGTGATGCTTACTTCTGTATATCGATGAAAAAGGGGCCCATTGAGATAGGAATGAAGGGAACAAAAGCAGAAGGGAACAAGATGACTTCCCTTCAAGTGCATGAGGCTCAGTTGCACAGTCCGTAGTTTCCAGCATAAACATAGGCCAGCAGATAGGCCAAGATGCCAAGGCTTTCTTTGACTTAAGAAATTTGAACCACATTTTGAAACAAAGTTGAACTTTTAATTCACTTTAAAAAGGAAAGCCAAATCCACCTAATGAGCTGATTTCATATTTTCTGGCAGTATGAAATTGGAAAAAAACCCAGATGTCAGAGCATTCTCTGATTCGGTCCTGAACCAAATTAGTTTTCTGTTTGACTCATGTCTCTGGCTGTGAAGGGCTAATTACAGACCCTTCTTATATATTTATTAAAGCAGGATCTCATTCGAGCAATGCATTATGAATTGGTTTTAAAAAATAACTCTTTATACTTGAAAGAATTAAACTGCATTTCCTCAAAAACATTCTATAAATCAAATTTTTCTATTTTAGTCAGATGGGCTTTCAATAACGTAAACACAAATGAGTGAGGCTTGATTCTAATCGCTTCATTTTCCTTGTTCTGATGAATATCAGGATCATATAGCTTTTCTATACAATAGTTGATAATAAACCACCTTACCTATTATTTATGATTTCTACTCTGTTTGCTGGGGTGCATTTTTCTAATGAGCAAACATCAGCCATAAACTGACAGAATAATTGTTCTTATGGAAGTAATTACAGATTTATAATTACTGACTTTTCCAAGATGGAAAGATCCACTTTTTATTACTTTCTTCTGTGTTATATTCAAGTCAAGCAGGAAAAGTCAGTGAGTGAAAGTACCAAGTGTTTAATTGTATAATAAATTACTGAGAATATTAACTTAATTAAACTCAAGTGATGGATGTGTTGACAGAGTACTAGTTGTAAGGAGGACTTTGATAAGATGGGACACATGGGTATGAAAAGTCAAATGGCAATGAAGTCAGGTTATCATTAATTGTCAAATGAATTCTTGAGACAGTCGCTGTTATAGAATTCTGGAAGAGGGAGGAATGACATGACTGGAGGTAGATAAAGGATTCCTGGTGGAAGTAGGCCTCAGTTTGGGCCTTTAATTAGGGGAAGGACTTTTAAGGGGGTGAGGAGATGTGTGGAAAAACAGAGATGTTGGTAGTAGTGGTACGTAGCAAAGCAACAGTACAAGAAAATGTATGTTCGGGATCTTAAGCTACTACTTGGTCCACAAACAATTGGTGTGTACGAACCAGAACTATGAACATGTTGAAAGACAAGGAAACGAAGAGCTGATCGAGGTGGAAGGAGACTCAGGAGGCTCGCGTTGCTCAGTGCAGTGTGTGATCCTGGACTCAAGCCCGGTTTGGGGTAAAAAATTTTATAAAGGACATTATTGGGAAAATTTATGAAATTTGAATGCAGGCTATCTATTAGATACTAGCATTGTATCCATGTTAAATTTCCTATAACTTTTTCAGTGCATTGTGGTTATGTATTAGTTCCCCAGGACTGTTGTAACGAAGTTCCCCGAACTGGGTGGTTTAGAACATCCAAAGTACACTTTTTCTCCCCGTTCTGGAGGCTAAAAGCCTGACATCAGGGAGTCAGGAGGGCCGTGCTCCCTCTGGAAGCACTAGGAAAACACTTCTCCTTGCTTCTTGAAGCTCCTGGTGGTAGCTGGTCATCCTTATCTTCCCTTGCCCTTAGTTGCCTCACGGCTGTCGGTACCTCTGGCATCACGTGGCATTTCCCCTGTGTGCCTGTGTCTTCACATGGCCTTATAAGGACACTAGTCATTGGGGTTAGGCCGCACCCTGACCCAGTATGACCTCATCTTAACTAATTGCATCTGCAGAGATCCTGTTTCCAAATAAGGTCACGGTCTAAGGATCCAGGTGGACATGATTTGTGTGTGTGTGTGTGTGTGTGTGTGTGTGTGTGTGTGTGTGTGTGTGTATTGGTCGGGGGGAGACACTATTCGACCCAGTGTAGATTATATATGAGAACATCCCAGTTTTTAGGAGATCAGCACTGAAGCATTTAGGCGTAAAAGATGATGATGTCTGCAGTATACTCTCTAATGGGTTTACAATAATAATAATAATGTATATATTTATGGAGGGGGACACAAAAAGATGAGAAATAATGTGAACCATCGATGAATTTGAGTGAAGGACGTAGGGGTTGTATAGTTTTTGAAATTATACAGAGGCTTGAAATTTTTCAAAATAAAAAATTTTCTAAAGCAAAAGAAAAAAAAACACACAAATAAGATCATATACCGTTTCCTTTAGACCCTGTCCTGTCTGGAATGTCGTCTGAAACTACTTAATCGATATGACTGCGAATCAAAAGGTGTATAAAAGTTAAAAATATTAGCAGAATTCCGAGGCAGTTTTTCAAATTAAATGCTTGCTTGGCATTTTGCCCAAGATTTTGGTACATAATAGCTGACCTAATTGTCCCTTTGAGTGTCCCAGATTAAACTACATTTCTTAAAGACAAAGAGAAGTCTAGATTTTCCCTCATGTCTTTTTGTTCCCAAAGGAAAGCATGCAGCAGGAATGTGTGTGTGTGTGTCTGTGTGTGTGTGTATTTTGCACGTTTCTAATATTTGAATCTTTGTATATTTATAACATAGCATGTACATGGTATTCTGTGCAGGCCTGGGGAACATTTTTCAAGTAGGTTTTGTCTTTTAGTTGATAATACAGTTTGACTATAAAATGCAGTGGACTTGGCATTTCCTGAAATAAGTAAACCAGAACAGTGCAAAATCCAGTGTGACGCAGCCCTTGGATCCAGACCCATCCTAGCTCAGGGCAGGCGGTTAGGTGGGAATAGCACGCTTTCGAAGCAGATGGCTCTGCCTCTACCACGTCCTGCAGAGGGCCAGGGGGCTTGTTTGGGCTCAGAGCCTCTGAGCCTCCCACCATCTGATGGTGGGAGAGCCAGCTTGTAAAGCTATTCCCATGGAGCTCATTCCCGGCTGCCCAGCGTCACCCCTGGCGGGGAACAGAACAGACGTGTGGCTCCTTCATTTCTGTAAGATGAATGAATGCTGTTGTAAAGAAGGAGTTTTATTGAGCAGTGTGATGTGGTGCAGAAAGAATGCTGTAATGAAATACAAAACTCTCTGTTATAAAAACAGGTAATAGAAGTCGTTTGGGGTGCCTTTTCTAACGTCTCCCTTACTATCAGGTGTTTGGAGGACTAAGTGAGAGCAGTAAAAGGCTACGTCTTCATAGCATTGGCAACACCAGCAGGATTTCTGGGAGACTCTTGGTTGCGGGACAGAAATCCATCCGGGCAAACCTGCACATGAGGCGCGGAGGGAAACAGGAGCCGGTGGAAATCCGAGAGCGGGGGGCCCGGGGCTGGGCCTCGGAAAGCTGGGAGCTCCGGGGTTATTGTGAATCCCGAGCTGCTGGTCCGGGGCCTGCAGCGGCAGGTGTTTCTGGATCTTCACTTGAAGGCTGCGGGGGAATGTAACCTAGCAACCTGGGCCTGGGTGAGCGTTGCCAGCTGGCTTCCTGCCCTTCTCCCCATGGCTACCGCGTGGCCACCGCATGGCCTCCGTGCCACCGCCTCGGTTCCCCGTTCTCTCCACATTCTCCCGGTGTCTCTGGTTCACTGCGGCCCCTCTGCCCGCCCCCACCCCTCTGAACCTTGCAGCTTTTCTTTTTGCTCCTCCTTTTGCTGCTCTTTCAGGATTTCCTTGTTCAGATTCAGAAGAGACAGGCTTACAGCCCCGTGCCCCCAGGCCGTGTCATTATACTGTCCTCCCTGTACCAGGTGGCCCCTGTGGGCTGGCAGGTGGAGCAGAACCTGGTCCCCTAAGGCCGCTTCCTTCTGCCAGAGCTGTGGGCGTGGAAGCCACAGGGGCGGAGACAATTGGCCCCACCCACAGATCACAAATATTTTCATTATGACCGTCTGGCATGCTGGGCACTTTCACATAGATGGGTTAGGTCTCTCCCGATTTCATCTGGACGGTAACCAGAAGCAAGCGTTGCACTTAAACTCTTAATGGTGCAGTCGGTACCTCTGTCTTAGGGTGTTTCTCAGTAAGAGAGGAGGTAGAGAAGGACATTTTTCTTTGAGACGAAGGTGGTAGTAGGAAAGAACTTTGATTCAAAGGCCTGAGGTTATCAGATGCCGAGCAGGCTCCCTAGGAGAAGAGCCAAACCAGGGGAATGGTGCAGGGCCAAGTTCTAAATATTTGATTTAAATTGATTAGAAACCAATAGCAGCTTTAATTGAGGAACTCAAGGAAATGTCCACAAATGGTTCCATTGATGAAGCCCTTTCATGGGTCTCCTGAGGAGTCTGAGCACATGGAAACCACAATGGTCAGTATTGGGATTTCCCCACGATCAGCCCGGTACGAGTCTAGAACTTGCGTGTGTGGTCCTCCGCAATCCCCTGGACAGGCTTTGGAGGACACCTGTCCTTATCGCCTCTGTTTCACAGCGGAAGAAATCAGGCCTTAGGGAGGTTAAGTAACTCCCCCTGGGTCACAGAGGTACTCACCCAGCTGGGCATTTGAATAGGGGTCTCTGTTTCTGGACACTGGGACCTTCTCTTCGAGTGCTGCTCCCACTGCCACCTCCCCCAACCCAAGCAGCTTTTACTAAGTAGTGACACGATGATTTGCCCTCTGACCCCGCTGGTTTTAGGCAAGAATACCCATCGCCGTGGAAAGCTTGTGGGAAGAGCAGCCCGCGGGACAGAAGGAGACACTGGGGGCCAGATGTGGGAGCTGCGTGGGCTGCACTAATTGCTTGTTGTACGACTCTCTCGTGGGAGCCTTTGCTGAGGGCCTGCAGGTACCAAGCAGTACCCAGCTAGAGCAGGGAGGCGATGAACAGGACATTATCTTCTTCCTAACTCTCTGGAGGGTGTCCGCTAATGTACCCGATGGGATGGGGCAGGTCGACCCTTAAGCTTTATAGATCACTTGGAAGAATAAAAGGTTGAGACCTTGATCAGAAAGAAGACAGGGACATGTGTGAAAGCAAGTATTTCTTAATGACAAATTATTTGGGTGCATAACCGGCAAACAGGTGGCACCTGGATGAGTCTGCATCTTTGTTGCTTATTTTCCAGTGACACGGGTTTGTGGGGAGACGGTGCTTCCACTGAACGGTTGTATTGAAGGGAATTGGGGCTCCTGGTCAGCTCAGTCGGTGGAGCCTCAGGCTCTAGATTTCAGCTCAGGTCATGATCTCAGGGTCATGAGGTTGGGCCACGAATTGGGCTGGGTGTGGAGCCTCCTTGGGATTCTCTCTCTTCCTTTGCCCCCTCCTACTGCTCTCTCTCTCTCTCTCAACTAATTAATTAATTAAAGGGAATCAAGTGAGGTACAATCCTAGCACAGTTAAGCCACAGTTTGGAGCATTAGTCCTTCCTTAACTCAGAATTACGCCAGTGCATTTCAGGGACTATGGACCTGGAAGACCCACTTGTTTCCTTCTTTGCATCTCAAGCAATTGGCATGGAGGCAGAGGAAATTGCCCCACTGTCTCTCAGAGGGCTTGAGAGAGCTTCTTCTCTTACAGCGGGAGCGGGTTTGTTGTTGGATGTGTCAGGGCTGGAAGGGGTGAGTGAGGCAGACGGGAAAAAAAGCAGTGATGATACTACGTAAGGAATCGGAATAGAAATTTAATTGTGTTTACATATGTGCAAAGTGTTGTTAAAGCAGACATGCAGTTGTTATGCTTTTCAAATCTTTAGAATTTATTTTCCAAGATTCCCCTTCTCTTACCTTTAAATAGGAACAAGTAGAAATAGTGTCTGTTGCTGTGAGTCCTGGAAAAAACAATGGTTTATATTCCCCTGGTGTCACAGCAAGCTTATTTAGCTAGTGAGTAATTCCCAGGGCTGCGATGACTTCACCAATGGATCCGATGCACAAACAAAAACACCCTTCACTTGTGTCTAAAAACAAAAAAGATGATTGTTGGACCTTTTTGTTGATAGTGAAATCAGCCATGACGTGTGTGTGTGTGTGTGTGTGTGTGTGTGTCTCCAGAACTTGATGACACCTTGATACAGGAATGAACTCCAAGCAGAAGCTTTGGACCTGAAGAGAAGGAATGCACACAAAGCAAACACAAGGCTTTTCTTTTCCCCTTTTGATGTATAACGATGGCATACTACGTATGCTGTATGTGTATCAGATCTTTTTATTGTGCCAACATCCCCATTTATCACAATAAATGAAACTTGCCCAAGATCACAAAGTTTGAAGTAACAGTGGCACTGGCATTTCTAATGCAGGCAGTAAGGGTGAAATTAAGTTAAGCTGGATTCCTCTGATCCCTTCCGTCAAACGGATGTGAAGTATGGACGTCAAAAAAGAGAAGTCAAACTAACCCCCAACTCCCCTGTTTGCACATGCCTGGCCATTTGTACTCATTATACTTAGAATAAGTTTCCACCCGACAAGGGTATGAGTGGAAATATTCCTGAGATTTGGACCTTCTGTCTCTTACGCCTTCCCATTAGCCTATAATGTAGCTGAGCTTATGACTAGGGTAGCAGTCCATGGCTTTGTCTTTCTCTCTCTTCTTCCTTGCATTTTATTTTATTTTTTTTAAAGATTTTATTTATTTATTTGACAGACAGAGATCACAAGTAGGCAGAGAGGCAGGCAGAGAGAGAGGGGGGAAGCAGGCTCCCCGCTGAGCAGAGAGCTGGATGCGGGGCTCGATCCCAGGACCCTGGGATCATGACCTGAGCCGAAGGCAGAGGCTTTAACCCACTGAGCCACCCAGGCGCCCTTCTTCCTTGCATTTTACTGAAAACTTTTAAACATTGTAATAAAAATCCCACATAAAATTTTCCATCTTAATCATCTTTCAGTGTTCAGTAGCGTCGAGCACATTCACATTACTGTGCAAGAGCCGTGCTGTTCTCTTGCTTTGGCATCATCATCACCATCATTATTTCTGTGTGTGCACGTGTGCCAAGAAAAAGGGAAGAAGAATGAAAAGGAGATTTTGGGTGGGGGGTGGGAGATGGAACTTGGATATTCCAGAGAATTCCCTCCTCCGTAGCCTACCCAGCTGGGCACGTGGGTGAACCTATTCAGACAGCTCCTCCCTTGGACAGTCTTTTCCGGGAGTGCGGTGCTCAGAGTGGGCAACGTTTTTTCTGCTTCTGATGACTCCCAAGATGGGAGTCCTGGATGGGGGGCTACTTAGAATTGCCAGATGATTCACCTGGTTTGAGTCACGTAGACCTCAGCCACGCCCATTTACTACACCTGAATCAGCCACTGCCGGATGAACTTGAATTAGTGGCTTTCATTAGTGATTGATCGTGTAGATGGTGGGCCCTGGTCAGTGAACCAACTGAAATATGGTTTTGGTTACGCTCAGTTTTTACCTCTTTCAAAGTCATTTAAAATGCTCATAGCTTTAAATGCTTTATTCCGAAAGGCCTGCCATTGTTGTTGTTGTTAATTGAAATATAGTTGACACACAATGTTACATTAGTCTCAGATGTACAACGTAGTGATTCCACGAGTGTGTGTATTCTGCTGTGCTCACCACAAGTGTAGCTGCCATCTCTGAAAGACAGTGTTTTAATAGAGTCATTACAACATTGCTAAGCGATCTGGTTTTATTAGACTATTATTTTTGGTAGCGAATTTTCAGTACAAAACTTACTGTTTTTCCATATTGGACTCTCCACTATAGATTCCTGTAATGGACAAGCATGGAGAACACGTTTCTGATTTTCAGGAGCGTTAGGAAGTTATTTTACCCCCCTCTGTACTCTGCCCCTAAGGTGAGAGAGGGACCCTCCACTTGGAATGCCCCAAATGAAGCAGGGGTGAGTCATGCAGGGGAGAGGAGATGGCTGATGTGCCATTAAATGGAAGCTCGCTATGAGCACACCCCTGGACTGTTAACCCCCAACCTGCCTACCGAGAATAAACCCAGCCCAGTTGTGTCAATAAATCACACAGGTGTTTTGGAGTTCTACTCTATTTTCAGCAGCCATCTGAGGAGGTCATAGTTCTGATGTTTGCCTGATTTCAGTAGGTTGGGGCCAACTCGGGGCAGATGTCACCTCCTTTTTGAAGACTTGTTCATTTTCACATGTATCCTTGTTAACTAGACACTGTCTCCTGAATAATTCCTAGTTTTCTATTATTTTTTGGTTTCCTCCCCTGCCTCCTTTTCTCTGTCTGTCTTGTAAACATGGACCTACCTTGGCCACTATCACTGTTTTCACAGTCTCCTTGGGCCATCTCCTTGGGCCATGGTGTCAAATACAACTAACATCTTCCTTATCCATCTGTCCCTCAGTCTGTCCATCCATCCATCCACCCATCTTATCTATCTGTCTGTCTGTCTGTCTCCCTACCTGTCTACCTACATTTGGACAGATAACCTCACCTGAGTTCTAGGCCCCATATATTCAACTGCCTCTTGGATGTAACAATCCACGTATCTATACAGATACAGATATATACCCAATTTGTGTATTTGTAATAATTTCATATGCCCCATACAGAATTCATCCATCTGCTTTTCTTCTCTCCTCCTCCCGAACAAAAGTGTAACACACCGAATTCTTACATGTGTTCCTGATCTCTGTGAAGGCAGGATTCTGGAAGCCACCCTTGACTTTTCCATCTCTGTTATTCCCTAGGTTTGCCGGTTGTTATGGACTGAATTGGGTCCCCCAAAATTCATATGTTGAAGCCCTACCCCGCAGCGTGATTGTATTTGGCCTTTTGGAGGTAATTAATGTTAAATAGGTCAGAGGTTCGGGGCCTAATGCTGTAGGACTGATGTCCATATAAGAAGACAGAGAGACACCAGGGTGCCCCTTGAAGATGTAGTGAGGGGAGGGGGGGCCTCTGGAGAAAGCAAGGCTGCCAACACCCTGCCCTTGGCTGCGGCTTCCAGAATGGTGAACAAATAAGTTTCCGCTGTTGAAGTCCCCCGGCCCGTGGTTAGTGCTGTGGCAGTCGCTTTGCCGATTTTCCTTCTGATCCCTCCGCAGTGACGTAATAACGTGACGCGACATCTTCTGCTTCGCGTTTCACCTTGCACTGCCTGGTTCTCAAGGGGTTCGTTTCTGCAGCAGCATTCGAGGGTGCCACCAGTTTCCCGAGGACCCCTAAATCCTCTGGGAGTGTGATCATCCTCTGTGGAAGCAACCGTCCCGTCACTGCGTCAGTTTGAACCCCGTCCGTGTAGGCCGGCCCTCTCCTGTCAACAGCTTTGCTGTGCCCTGAACAGGTGTTCGGCGCTGCTCGGGGCCTTCACGACATACAGCCTCTTTGTCAGCTCTGTGATGGTTTTCACCGCACTTGTGCTACGCCTTGGGTCCCCACCTCACCTGGCAGTCAGGAGGGGACAGACTATGACCCTGGGGGGTGGGGGAGGACCCGAGCACGGGGAAGAGCTGTTTCAGTGAGACTGCTCAGTTACAGTGCTCGGTCCATCTGCCAATGTGGCGCCCAGGCAGCCTGTGCCCTCCCGCCCCTCTCCTAACTGTGGGGACTTGGGTCGTCAGATGACAGGGATCCCTTGCACCTTACCTATGTACTGTCCCTTGGACTTTTTAATGTCATTTAAAATTTTTATTTTGGAGGCTCTAAAGACTTTTTAGTAGCCAAGGATGTGCAAGCGCGACTTCAGATCGCTCTCAGAAGGAGGTGGAGGGCTGTGCCTCTGCTGATGAAGCCACGGTGATGATTTTAAAAGCCTTTCCATATCTATCATTTCGCTAGATTCATGATTTCCTTTCAGGTCATTGGTGATGTATTGCGGTTTGTTATTTTACTAGTCGGTGTCTCCTAACTTAGGAGAAGAAATGAGTGGTGGTGACGGCTATGAGGGTGATGCCGAGCCCAGCACGTGCCGGCGCCAGGCTGAGTGCTTGACTCGTGTTTGCGTGTGTGAACTGAGTGCGTCACACCGTCCCTCCACACGGTCCTGAGTTAGCGCGCTGCGGGCCTTTCTCCATCCGTCCAAATGCGCCGAGCTCCACTGTGGAGGTGCAGGGGACGGGCCTCCGTTGGTAGGCCGGCTTTGCCGAAATGTCTGGTCAGGAGTCCAGGAAGTTAACCACGAATAGAGAAGACGTGACATAAATGTGTCTGAGGACATGTTTGGAAGCCTTATTCTAATAAGAAACAGAACTAAACTGCGTTAACACTCTTTGACTATTCATTTGGGCTTAAGTCGTACAGTAGCTGGTACAGGGACGTGGTCTGAAGAGACAAACTGGAGTATGTTTTCAGCTTTCCGAAACCTCAGACACAGCCAGCTTGAGGAATTTCTGTGAGTTGTGTCCATGCTTAAGGATGTGAAGAAAATATTTTCTATCTCTATATCATTATCAGTTAAATCCCTGAAGAATTTCTCTTTTACACAAAATGCAACTAATCGTGTCATGGTGCTTTTCTAATTGTCATGTCACCGAATAAGTCGGCAGCTGATGTAGGTTTACAAATTGTCATTTTGCATGGTGACAGTATTACAAGAATTCTTTGTGGCTTTTAAAAAGATGACATGGCTTGGCTTGGCTTACCATCAGGATAATAGCACCATTGACTAGACTGCCCTCAACCTCCGAAACAGCAAAGGTAGAGAGAACTGAACAAAGCCACAGCTATAGCAGTGGTTGTTTTCTGAGCTTACAACATGTAAGTCTGCTGCTTGTCCACCAATCTGAAATCTGAGTTTCGAAAATGCATTGAGATGAAGCACATTTTGGAAGAAGTCGGTTTAAGCCAACAGACCTCTGACTGATTCACTTCCTTTAAGATAATGCTTTTGAAGCAAACACACTGTCTTCAGATAGTGAGTCTCATTCTCTGGTTCATAGTTTAGTGAGACAGACATGTGTAGTTCTCAGAAGCAGATACTCTGCTGGCTTAGGAGGCTAATGAAGTGGACAGAACATTACAGAACATGACCAGCAGAGTCTCCAACATGTCGTTTCCATTCTGAGCAGGACAAATCTCTTCTGGGGTTGCATAGGTGATCTCCAGTATCATTCCAAGATCATGCTATGCTTGCCATTTAGACCTGTGGAATGAAGAAATTTAGCTAATGGCTTCATATGAATCTTCCTGATGAAATTTGGAGACCCTGTATTTTTAGAATTGCATATAAATGGGTTTGAGAATAGAATTTGGTAGAAAGATTGCCAGGAAAACCCAAGAAGAATGCTCTATCAGTTAGGATCAGGTTTGTCCACATGTGGCCAAAAGCCTAAAATGACAGTAGTTTCAATGAGATAGTCTATTTCTCTTATAAATAAAAGAAATTCAAAGGAGGGTAGTCCACAGTTGGTGTAATATCTTCACCATGCTGTCAGGACCCAAGATTGTATTACTCTACTCTCAACCCTGATTACTAGGCTTCTACCTCATGGTCCAGTATGGCTGCTAGAGCTCCACCCATCACATCAGATCTGCATTCTAGCCAGTTGAAAGGAGGGAGTGACAAATGGGGCAATCCTTCATCCCCATGAGGAAGATACTTGGAGGTTTGGAGGTTGCACATCTCTTTGACTGAGGCTTGGTCACCTGATCACACCCAGTGCAAAAGAAGCTAGAGAGTGTAGACTTATAGCTGAATGGCAGTGTATCTCACTAAACATCCAATTCTTATTACTACAGAAGACACAAGAGACTATAGGGAGAAGTAGCAGACCCTGGTACAGGTGCTAGATACTCTACTATTGATACAAAAATCAAATCTGGAAGAACTTGAATAAAAGTTGGCACTGTGGATGTGGGTTATCTTTCCCACCATGGACAAAACTGGAAAATTAATTGAAGAAACTCTAATTAGAAAACACATATTCAGTATTTGGTTGAAATTGAACATTAAAACATTGATTCCCTGTTAGCAGCCCGACATTTCTTATGCAAGCAAAAAGGAGCGATGTGGCCCAGGAACAGAGAAACGGAAATGATTAAGTGCCAACTCCGTGACTTTTATAGCGGTTCATTCAGCTGCCTACCCACAAAGCACTTCCCAAGGATATTACAGCCAAGAATTCACTTGGCTGGGTCTGTCCATTTTTTATTCATTTCAATGACCATCTCCAGGAAAAAAAACATTCTGAAAGAAGAAAACCCATTGGAGAACTTGCGGAGTATGAACAGAGGAGTTTTCCTTTAAAAAAAGAGAAAAAAGAAATAGCTTAAAGCCACCTATGTTTGATTAGAAATTTTAGGACTCTGTGTTCTGTGTGTGTGTGTTGTGTATTGTGTGTGCTTGTGTTTGTGCATCTACACCAGTATGATTGGAGTATTTACATACCTATTCAGGATCAAGTTAATAATTTTAGAGAATTAGCATCTTGGTCTCTTTTCTTGTTTTAATGGTGTTGAATGAAGACAGAAACAAGGAGGAAATTCTTTTAAAATATCCTTGCCCAAAACATCAAAAGGCTTTCAGCATTCAGCAAACTACGCATTTCCTCCAATCAAGGGTCAGTAAACTCAGTTGAGTGCTTTGGCAAAATTTTGGTTTAATCTTCTGCAAAAAAAAAAAAACAAAAAAAAAAAACCCAAACCAAACCAAAACAAAATCTAAAAACAACATTTTGTAAACCTGAAACATAGGTGGTTTTTTTTTTTTTTAAAGATTTTATTTATTTGACAGAGAGAGATCACAAGTAGGCAGAGAGGCAGGCAGAGAGAGAGAGGGGAGGAAGCAGGCTCCCTGCTGAGCAGAGAGCTCGATGTGGGGCTCGATCCCAGGACCTGGGATCATGACCTGAGCTGAAGGCAGAGGCCTTAACCCACTGAGCCACCCAGGCGCCCCTGAAACATAGGTTTTTAACATCTTCTTGGTTAGACTTAGTTTTCAAGTTGCTTTCAGGTGTTTAAAATATTAGGTTCAGTTTCCCCTCCTTGCAAGTATCCATTATCACTCCAAGGGGTTGCCTTAGGGCACTTTCCTTACTCAGCTTCTGGTAGGTGAGTGCACAAGGTCAGAGTACTCCCAGGGGCAAGGAGTGCTTTTATTCTGGAGAATCTCCTCCCCAGCATCCCCTAGTCTGTAAAGAGAGGAAGGAATGAGATGATGGTTATGAGTGGTCCAAAAACCATTAGGTAAGTCTTTTAGTTATTTATTTATTTGACAGAGAGAGAGATCACAAGTAGGCAGGGAGGCAGGCAGAGGGGGTGGGGGGGAGAGGGAGCAGGTTCCTTGCTGAGCAGAGAGCCAGATGCAGGGCTCCATCCCAGGACCCTGATATCATGACCTGAGCTGAAGGCAGAGGCTTAACCCACTGAGCAACCCAGGCGCCCCCATCAGGTAAGTCTTAATAGAGCTGGAGGTGATAGTTCTTTAAGGCCAGAATAACTTTTCCCCCATTGACCTTTAGCTGGAGTTTAGAGCCAACAGGGAAATTTCCATTTTATGTCCAGTTTACGTTTAATAAGTTTTATATCTTCAATATTTTTTGACTTTGCAGTTTACTATTTTACCCACTTTGTAGTTTCTCCTTAGCCATTTTTGTAGTTTCAAGGATTTTCAAAAGATGGGATTCTATGGTTTAAAGGAATTACTTCAAGAAAAGAGTTTACTATTTTACCCATTTTTGTAATTTCTTCTGGTAGTTTCTTCTTCTTGTAATTGTTGGACTGGTTTATTTGTTTACCTCTTGCTAAGTCTAACATGATCTAGAAAAAAAGATTAGTATGAGCCAATGAGTTGAAAGATTTTATATCTAATAAATACTTTGTAGAAGGTTTTCTGGATCCCAAAATGTGCTAACAAATTGTTTGCACAAATAATACAAGAATACATTTTTTATCTCATGAAGTTTATATTTTCAGCAGGAAAATGGAAATTATGAAACCTTTGACATATGATGTGGTGAAAAAATTAACTAGTTGAACCCAAGGGTCATTTATAGCCTGTGCTTAGTGCTTACCAGAGAGAACTTGAAATTACTCTCCTCTTTTTTTTTTTTAAACCTAAAAGTGCCCTGCATTATGTTGGTTGTCTCGGGTATATGTGTGTTAAAAAAAAGTAAGTGAACTGCTACAAGTGGTAGGTGCTTTCAAAAACCTGAAGTAATTGCTTCATTTGGACCATGTGTCCTTTGTCAGATATGGCCAATTAGGGAAAACTGTTTGAGCCAAGGTTGAAATAATTGAGAATCACATTGGAAATAAATGACCAGCGTCCTTCCAGTTAGTCTCATCAATGGTTTCAGAAAATGAGGTAGTCAGAGAATAATGGTTTTGTCATTCAAATGTGTGACCATTTAGCCGGTGAACCACTGGAATTAAATAATGTTGTTTTTATTTATTTATTTATTTTTTTAAAGAGAGAGTGAGCTTGAGCTGGAGAGTGGTGGGGGGAGGGGCAGAAGGAGAGGGAGAGAGAATCCAAACCAGGCTCCAGGCCCAGCACAGAGCCCAACACGGCGCTTGATCCCATGACCCTGAGAACATGACCTGACCCAAAACTAAGAGTTGGATGCTTAACCAACTGAGCCACCCAGGTGTCCCAAATAATATTCTTAACAGAGCCATTTAGATATTTCCCAAATCTTTTTTCAACAGAGATTTGTTAAATACCCAAAGTATAGATAAAATTGTTCTAAAGACTTTAAGGGATATAAAATAAAGGGAAACAGGCTCTTACCCATGTGTTGGATTATACTTTGATTCACTTAATGATTATACTTTGATTCACTGGAGAACAACCATAAGAACCACTGATTTACTCATCTCTTCCTTCATTGACATGTTCTTTGGTAGCACCCACTCTTGGGTGCTGGGGCTCAGTGGTCACCTGTAGGTTAAGCTCCTGCTGTCACAGAGCTGTCACTCCGATCAGAGGAGACAGATGGTAGGAGGTGAATGAATGCAGAGAAGAATGAATAAATACGATGTTTCAGATACTAAGAAGTCCAGTGAAGAACATAGAATGGAACCGGGCCAAAGAGAGTAAGTGGGCAGAGAGGAGGAAGTCAAAGCTCCTTCTGACTTTGGAAGTGAGACCTGAATGATGTAAAGGAACCAGCAATGGGCAAAGAGGAGAGAAAGAGAATTGCAAATATCTAAGCGTGGCATGAGAGAAACATCAACCATTGGCATGGGTTGGCTGCTGTAGGGAAACTTTTCTGAATTCTGATGGAGTTGTGCCCACACGATGCATCTCGATAGAGTTTGTGTGTATTTTCAGAGTGGGTTACCATCATCAGCTAATGCTTACTGAACTGTCAGCAAATATTTATGGAGAGCCTGCTGTGCTCAAGAACTCTTATTAAGTGCAGAGCCCTGAATTATGAGTTTCAAGGATTTTCAAAAGATAGGATTCTGCGGCTTAAGGGAAATATTTCAAAGGAATTACAAATTAATTTGAAAAACTTTCGGGCCACCTTCGAGAAGCACTGTACATTCCAGATATTGCATATAAAGCCAAAAGATTAAACCAGATGGACGATCATTTTCTTTCCCATTACCCAACTAATAAGACTGTAGGGATAGGCAGGGACTTGTGCTAGGACTTACATGAAATCATAGTGGACCCAACTAGGAAGTAACTTAATAGTTAAGATTTTTATTGGCTAATTTGCTTCCCCAGGATTAGGGGCTTTTTGTGGAAACGGAATGTATCTGACGTGTAGAGAGGTACCTATTTTCTTTTTTTTTTTTTTTTAAAGATTTTATTTATTTATTTATTTGACAGAGAGAGTGAGAGATCACAAGTAGGCAGAGCAGCAGGCAGAGATAGAGGGGGAAGCAGGCTCCCCGCTGAACAGAGAGCCTGATGCGGGGCTCGATCCCAGGACCCTGAGATCATGACCCGAGCCAAAGGCAGAGGCTTAACCCACTGAGCCACTCAGGCGCCCCAAGAGGTACCTATTTTCTTGAGTACCCTCAAGAAACAGAAACATCAGAGGAGCCTTCACAGAAAGGGGCAAGTCGCAGCAGACTTCCTGCTGTGGGAGTGGCTCCTTTGCAGATGCAGGTGGGGAATAATAATGAGAAGAAAACAGACACCGTGTCAAGTGTACGCGGTGGCCACAGAAGATGCTGGACACTCTGAACTGTCCGTTATGTGGTTCAGTATTTTGCATAGGAGAGAGCGCAGGCCCTGGAATGAGCCGGACAGATGGTTTAGATGAATGACTTCACATCTCAGAGCCCGAGTTTACTCCTCGTTAAGATCGTAAGAATAACGATGATAGCTGTCATTTATAAAGTACCCGCTTAGCATAGCATTTCACATACAAGGCAGCCAATGCTAGGTTGGAAGTTTTTAATGTCTCTGTTATTGCTGGCAAAGCAGGCTCAGCATCGGTGGGCAACTTACCCACATCACATGTTCAGTACATGGCAGAGCTGGACTCCCACCCAGACCCCAGGCCTCCGAGGTCTTCTGCCTTTGTGCAGTTTACCTTGCAGGCTTATTACGAAGATTATCAACTGTGAATGCAGAAGGCTGGCAAGCAGGCTGGCAGATGAGCGGATGCCGTAGCAGAGCAGTGCTAGCGAAGACAACGCTGAGGGAGGGGGAGTTGTCAAGATCGAGGGTTTTTTAAGGGGCACCCATAAAACACCAGTAACACTTGCAAGAGCAGAGATTCCTTGCATGTAGGCCGACTGTGAACATGCCGTGATTCGATCAAGTAGGCAGATTTACCATGTAGAAGCTGTGCTGTTCTAGAGAGGTTACATGAGAAGCAAGAGGAGAGAGATGTGGGGCCGTGGCCTGTCTTTTTAAGGATGGTGTTTCAGCAGATAATTCTTAAGCAGGATTTATCGTCAGTGTGCACCAAGCTGTGTGACTAGAGGCTGGGCGTGCAGGAGAAGCCTGGGCTCTGAGTCACACCTGCAATTTCCGGGGGTGGGTCCTAGTGTGGGGAGCCCGGGGGTGGCAGGATGGGGGTTGGCTGTTGGAGGAAGCCACTCTCCAACCTCCAGGGTCATGGACCCCAGGAGACTCTTACTGCCCAGACCCAGCTCCAGATGCCTTGGACTATTCCCAGACATTAAAACTGCTCTGAAGTTACAAATCTCTGCTAACCCTGAAGATACTCAAAGAATACGCTTCAGGTAGATTATAAGCTATTTGTGAACAACAGGCCATGTCTCCTAAAATTTGTTAGCTGAAAACCTACTTTTTTTTTTTTCTCCCCCATTTATATTTTGGACTGTATTGTTTTTCCGTTGTCAGCGATGGTCCTCGCGAGCTTACTCCTTTCAGCTTTGCTCTAACGGAAAGCCCTTCTTGGGCTTGCCTTTTTGCACAGGAAGGCTCATAGGGGAAACAAGATTCTGTGCGAGGGGGAGGCGTGGAATGCTGAAGTGTGCTCTGTGAGTGCCTCTTCCACACCCAAGGACCTGGGTCTTCTTGAGACCCGCCTGAACAGAGGAACAGTGCAGCATGACAAATCTAATTTTCAGAACAATTGAATTTTACAATTGACAACCTCTTTCATGTTACCTCCCAAAACAAAGTAGAAATGTGTGTTTATTTCTTCCCTTAATGAGAAAAAGCAATCTAGGATGTGAACGATAACCTAAGACATACTGGGCAGTAGGTAGGTGGAAGCGACTAGAGGTAAAGGAATGTAAAGCATTAGCACTTGCCAGGGGTCGTCAGTGTCACGAGGCAACGTCAAGCCGCGGTCCGGCGCGATGCATTCCATTCCGTGTCAGAGCTGCTCTTCGATACTGGGTTAATTTTGTATTTCACGAAGACCTTGGAAGATGCTCCCCTCGGTCTCAGTTCTCGGAATCATTGCCCTGCGGCCACCAAAAACCTGCTGAATGGTAAACCGTTGGTGTAGATAAGTCATCCGCATGAAAGTGGGTCTCAGGCAACTTATTTTGACATTTTAATGATTATGGTGAGTTTTTACGTGAAAGTGTAGAACTGTCTCAGCCCAAACTGTCCAACCTAGGAAATTACTAGAGGAGCCACCTCCAAACATCCAAATACCTCAATCATAGGACTTCAGTGAGCTAATTTTTCTAAGAATGACTTGAGTTTCTTTTCATAAGGTTTGGTTTCAATAACTTACAGTAAATTAAATCAGAATTTTACAGTATTTGCAATACTGCCATTTGCAAGCACATTTCTTCAGCGTTCTACGACTTACAGTAAATTAAATCAGAATTTTACATTCCTAAGGTTAACTTAATAGAAACTGACTACCTCACAGGGTTTAGATTCAGTATTGAATCGGAGGGAAGCCCCTTCAAGGACCGGATCAGAGACAAGAATCGCACCCATGTAAACGGCGTTCTATTCCGAGGGAGGAATGCACTGTTCATTCCTAAATGACTTGGAGATGTGCATCTGATTCATGCCAAACCAAATCCATGAACCGGTGATTGCTGGAAAGTGATCTCTCGAGGGTAAAAGGCATCTATATAATAACTCGAATTGGCTTTGCACTGTAGTATTAAAAGGTTACTTAATAAATCAAACCAGTGTATATGCACATTTTAAGCAATACAGTATCAAAACCTTTATGCAGTGTGAGGGTGAATCTTCTTTTCTAAGTTACTTGGGCAATTACATCGCTAGACATTTTGTTTCTTCTGTGCACTCATCAGCAAATGGAAAGCAGCGAAACAACTCAGATTAGTTACTTTACATCCACTTTTATGTTTCCTTTTGTTCTCAGCAACATGTTAATGTAGTTCCTTTGGCGATAATGTAATAATATCGCTAGAATTTAGAAAGTGATACCTCCTAAATCTAGTTTACAGACACATTTCTTCAGAGTTAGGAGAGGATCTGCTAATCCCAGCAGGCTGTGTGGTGTGCAGAGCGGAAAGTTAACCAGTCAGCCCTGCTCACAGACATCGTGAGCCTAATCTTTTCTCTGCCGAGCCTAAGTCACATAGGTCAGTGTTTCTCAGGCACAGAATCAAACTGGCATGGTAGTGGTTGACCTGCTGCCGCTGCCAGGGGCGGGAGGGGGGGGGTGACAACCCACAGGTGACCATAATCACAAAACTGCTTGAGAATGAACACCTGGGGGTAGTTTTTGGAAGACATTTGAGGGGGATATGCTTCAGCAAAATGAAGGAGGAAACCAAGTAAGGAGATGAGGAATTCAGGAAAAATCTGTCTCTGTACAGCAGTGAGGTGACAGGAAGACCCAGGTAACAAGAGATTTTCAGAGGAGCCGGTTGAGATGAAAACAGGAGAATGTAGGGCTCTTGGTGAGCGGACGCTGGGGAGAGGGTGTTTCTAGTTCAGAACATCAGGTATGATTAAAGAGCTTGCAACAAATTCAAGTAACATGAAGGTAACCAGAAAAAGGAAGGTAACAACAACAAAAAAAGCAATTAGAGACTTCTGGAAGCTATGTAAAAAACTACACGATAAAGGAAATTAATTTTAACAGAAGATGTTGCTTTACTTTGAAGAGTGCAGCTCTTACCATGCACTCATCATAACACGAACTTTGCTTATTGACTTAAATAAAATTAAGAATACAGTTATATTGAGGAGATGAGTGTGGTGTAAAAAAGCAAGTCTCCCGGGACACCTGGATGGCTCAGTTGGTTGGACGACTGCCTTCGGCTCAGGTCATGATCCCGGAGTCCCGGGATCGAGTCCCGCATCTGGCTCCCAGCTCCATGGGGAGTCTGCTTCTCCCTCTGACCTTCTCCTTGCTCATGCTTCCTCTCACTGTCTCTCTCTCAAATAAATAAATAAAATCTTTATATATAAATTAAAAAAAAAAAAAGCAAGTCTCCCATCTGTCATGGCCGGAATTGAAAAGATATCTGAAATTGATACATTGAACTATCTGTTTAAATAGAGTATTTAGAAATGGGAGATAGTCCCTGAAGAAAGTTCTCTGATGACTCAGTTTTCTTCAAGGGAGTGGTTATGAGGTTTGGAGGGGTAAAGCAAAGTACCTTCTGCTTTTTAGTATAGCACTTTCTGCTCAACTATTTGAACCATATTGCAGGTATTAATTGAATGGAATATTTCATTAAAAATGATGCTTTAATTTTTAAAGTGTCAGGCAAACTGAGATCATGAGGCTAGTGGAGGAAAACTTTGCCAGTCTGATAAAGCATGCTTGAAGTTAGCCTGCGCCCCACTGTTTTCTCAGAAGGATGAAAGTATGGTCAAAAAGTATAGACTTGGAACCCAAAAAGGCTGGTGTTGAGTGACCTTCTGCCTCTTACTGGCTGCGTGTCTGTGGACGATGGCCGCAGTGCCATTGCATACACATCTACTGTTTACCTAAGGGCTTGGTGTTAGACCTGACACCTGGGGAGTCGGAGGCTCAGCAGCTGGGGGCCACAGGCAAGTTATTTGAACTCTCTGCACCTTACTTGCTTCCACTGGTATAAACAGAGCCTATCTGGTGGGGTGGTTGTGAAGATGAGGGATGCCTCTTGCACCCTGTCTGCATTACAGGCAGCAAACAGGTCTCCCTATTGTCGTTAAACTATGTGGTTTTGGCCATGCTATGCATTAGGGGTTGGATTTAATTCCTCTCGTCTCTAAACGATAAAAACAGTAAAGCCAGACTTCCTATTTGTGCAGTACTGGAATATGCTTTAGCAGTATACATTGGAAGTTCTCTCAAGTCTGTGAGATGGGACTTGACACCGTAAGAAAAACGATGGGAGAACATGGTGTAGAGATGCCATCTCAAGCATAGTCCCTTCCCTTCCAGAATTAAGGTGCTGACATTTGGTGATGCTTAATACTGAACAGTTGCCAAATAAATACGACACGTTTTATTCCCCTATTTTGTTTTCAATGGGATTATCAATCTCCTTGGAAAGCAGGAAGGGTCCATAGATATTTGGAAAGGAAAACACTAAAATCATGACATTTGTGCATTAGACATATCATTTGGTTTCCAGATCTTGTTAAGTTACCAGGAAATCTCTTTATCCTCTGTTATATGAGGTAGTATTTGAACTCTTATAACATATCTTCTTTAAAAAAAAAAAAAAGATTTTATTTTTTTGAGAGAGAGAGCATGTGCACATGCATAAGCCAGGGAGGGGTGAGGGAGAGGGAAAAGCAGGCTCCGCATGGAGCAGGGAGCCCCACTCAGGGCTTGATCCCAGAACCCTGAGATCATGACCCAAGCATAAGGCAGTTGCTTAACCTGCTGAGCCACCCAGGCACCCCTCTTATAATGTATTCTCTATTTACTAATGAAAAGAGAAAATCTGGGGTGCCTGGGTGGCTCAGTGGGTTAAAGCCTCCGCCTTCGGCTCAGGTCATGATCCCAGGGATCGAGCCCCGCATCGGGCTTTCTGCTCGGCATGGAGCCTGCTTCCTCCTCTCTCTGCCTGCTTCTCTGCCTACTTGGATCTCTGTCTGTCAAATAAATAAAATCTTTAAAAAAAAAAGAAAAGAGGGAGAGGACTCAAGATGGCGGAGAAGTAGCAGGCTGAGACTACTTCAGGTAGCGGGAGATCAGCTAGATAGCTTATCTAAAGATTGCAAACACCTACAAATCCAACGGGAGATCGAAGAGAAGAAGAACAGCAACTCTAGAAACAGAAAATCAACCACTTTCGGAAAGGTAGGACTGGCGGAGAAGTGAATCCAAAGCGACGGGAAGATAGACCGCGGGGGGAGGGGCCGGCTCCCGGCAAGCGGCGGAGCAACGGAGCACAAAATCGGGACTTTTAAAAGTCTGTTCCGCTGAGGGACATCGCTCCAGAGGCTTAACCGGGGTGAAGCCCACGCAGGGTCAGCGCGGCCTCAGGTCCCGCAGGGTCACAGAAGGATCGGGGGTGTCTGAGTGTCGCAGAGCTTACAGGTAGTAGAACGGGGAAGCCGGCTACAGAGACAGAGCCGAGGAGTGACTCTAAGCTCGGGGTTACCTTGAACCGGTCGCAGGCTCGGTCAGCTCGGAGCGCGGCCGGAGGCAGGCTGACGGGAGTAAATCGGTGCTGTTCTCTGAGGGCGCACTGAGGAGTGGGGCCCCGGGCTCTCGGCTCCTCCGGGCCGGACACCGGGAGGCCGCCGTCTTCATTCCCGCCCTCCGGACTCTACGGAAAGCGCTCAGGGAACAAAAGCTCCCGAAAGCGAACCCGAGCGCATTACTCAGCCCGGCCCCGGGTAAGGGCGGTGCAACTCCGCCCGGGGCAAAGACGCTTGAGAATCACTACAACAGGCCCCTCCCCCAGAAGATCAACAAGAAGCCCAGCCAGGACCAAGTTCACCTACCAAGGAGTGCAGTTTCAATACCAAGGAGAGCAGCGGAATTCCAGAGGAGGAGAAAGCAAAGCACGGAACTCATGGCTTTCTCCCCATGATTCTTTAGCCTTGCAGTTAATTTAATTTTTTTTCTTTTTTTTTATTTTCAATTTATTTTCTTCTTCTGCTAAATTTTTTTAACTTTTACCCTTTTCTTTTTTAACGTTTTTTAACTAGTTTATCTAATATATATATTTTTTTTCCTTTTTATATTTTTTTTCTTTATTGGTTTTCTTTTTTTAATTGTTTCTTTTTTTTTTCTTTTTTTTTGTTCTTCTTTCTGAACCTCTTTTTATCCCCTTTCTCCCCCTCACGATTTGGGATCTCTTCTGATTTGGCTAAAGCATATTTTCCTGGGGTTGTTGCCACCCTTTTAGTATTTTACTTGCTCCTTGATCTGCTCTTATCTGGACAAAATGACAAGGCGGAAAAATTCACCACAAAAAAAAGAACAAGAGGCAGTACCAAAGGCTAGGGACCTAATCAATACAGACATTGGTAATATGTCAGATCTAGAGTTCAGAATGACCATTCTCAAGGTTCTAGCCGGGCTTGAAAAGGGCATGGAAGATATTAGAGAAACCCTCTCGGGAGATATAAAAGCCCTTTCTGGAGAAATAAAAGAACTAAAATCTAACCAAGTTGAAATAAAAAAAGCTATTAATGAGGTGCAATCAAAAATGGAGGCTCTCACTGCTAGGATAAATGAAGCAGAAGAAAGAATTAGCGATATAGAAGACCAAATGACAGAGAATAAAGAAGCTGAGCAAAAGAGGGACAAACAGCTGCTGGACCATGAGGGGAGAATTCGAGAGATAAGTGACACCATAAGACGAAACAACATTAGAATAATTGGGATTCCAGAAGAAGAGGAAACAGAGAGGGGAGCAGAAGGTATATTGGAGAGAATTATTGGAGAGAATTTCCCCAATATGGCAAAGGGAACAAGCATCAAAATCCAGGAGATTCAGAGAACCCCCTCAAAATCAATAAGAATAGGTCCACACCCCGTCACCTAATAGTAAAATTTACAAGTCTTAGTGACAAAGAAAAGATCCTAAAAGCAGCCCGGGAAAAGAAGTCTGTAACGTACAATGGTAAAAATATTAGATTGGCAGCAGACTTATCCACAGAGACCTGGCAGGCCAGAAAGAGCTGGCATGATATATTCAGAGTACTAAACGAGAAAAACATGCAGCCAAGAATAGTATATCCAGCTAGGCTATCATTGAAAATAGAAGGAGAGATTAAAAGCTTCCAGGACAAGCAAAAACTGAAAGAATTTGCAAACACCAAACCAGCTCTACAGGAAATATTGAAAGGGGTCCTCTAAGCAAAGAGAGACCCTAAAAGTAGTAGATCAGAAAGGAACAGAGACAATATACAATAACAGTCACCTTACAGGCAATACAATGGCACTAAATTCATATCTCTCAATACTTACCCTGAATGTTAATGGGCTAAATGCCCCAATCAAAAGACACAGGGTATCAGAATGGATAAAAAAACAAAACCCATCTATATGTTGCCTACAAGAAACTCATCTTAAACCTGAAGACACCTCCAGATTTAAAGTGAGGGGGTGGAAAAGAATTTACCATGCTAATGGACATCAGAAGAAAGCAGGAGTGGCAATCCTTATATCAGATCAATTAGATTTTAAGCCAAAGACTATAATAAGAGATGAGGAAGGACACTATATCATACTCAAAGGAACTGTCCAACAAGAAGATCTAACAATTTTAAATATCTATGCCCCTAACATGGGAGCAGCCAACTATATAAACCAATTAATAACAAAATCAAAGAAACACATCGACAATAATACAATAATCGTAGGGGACTTTAACACTCCCCTCACTGAAATGGACAGATCATCCAAGCAAAAGATCAACAAGGAAATCAAGGCCTTAAATGACACACTGGACCAGATGGACATCACAGATATATTCAGAACATTTCCTCCCAAAGCAACAGAATACACATTCTTCTCTAGTGCACATGGAACATTCTCCAGAATAGATCATATTCTCGGTCCTAAATCAGGTCTCAACCGTTATCAAAAGATTGGAATCATTCCCTGCATATTTTCAGACCACAATGCTCTGAAGCTAGAACTCAATCACAAGAGGAAATTTGGAAAGAACCCAATTACATGGAGACTAAACAGCATCCTTCTAAAGAATGAATGGGTCAACCAGGAAATTAAAGAGTTGAAAAAAATTCATGGAAACAAATGATAATGAAAACACAATGGTTCAAAATCTGTGGGACACAACAAAGGCAGTCCTGAGAGGAAAATATATAGCGGTACAAGCCTTTCTCAAGAAACAAGAAAGGTCTCAGGTACACAACCTAACCCTACACCTAAAAGAGCTAGAGAAAGAACAAGAAAGAAACCCTAAACCCAGCAGGAGAAGAGAAATCATAAAGATCAGAGCAGAAATCAATGAAATAGAAACCAAAAAAACAATAGAACAAATCAACGAAACTAGGAGCTGGTTCTTTGAAAGAATTAATAAGATCGATAAACCCCTGGCCAGACTTATCAAAAAGAAAAGAGAAAGGACCCAAATAAATAAAATCATGAATGAAAGAGGAGAGATCACAACGAACACCAAAGAAATACAGACAATTATAAGAACATACTATGAGCAACTCTATGCCAACAAATTTGACAATCTGGAAGAAATGGATGCATTCCTAGAGACATATAAACTACCACAACTGAACCAGGAAGAAATAGAAAGCCTGAACAGACCCATAACCAGTAAGGAGATTGAAACAGTCATCAAAAATCTCCAAACAAACAAAAGCCCAGGGCCAGATGGCTTCCCGGGGGAATTCTACCAAACATTTAAGGAAGAACTAATTCCTATTCTCCTGAAACTGTTCCAAAAAATAGAAATGGAAGGAAAACTTCCAAACTCATTTTATGAGGCCAGCATCACCTTGATCCCAAAACCAGACAAGGATCCCATCAAAAAAGAGAACTACAGACCAATATCCTTGATGAACACAGATGCAAAAATTCTCGCCAAAATACTAGCCAATAGGATTCAACAGTACATTAAAAGGATTATTCACCACGACCAAGTGGGATTTATTCCAGGGCTGCAAGGTTGGTTCAACATCCGCAAATCAATCAATGTGATACAACACATTAATAAAAGACAGAACAAGAACCATATGATACTCTCCATAGATGCTGAAAAAGCATTTGACAAAGTACAGCATCCCTTCCTGATCAAAACTCTTCGAAGTGTAGGGATAGAGGGCACATACCTCAATATTATCAAAGCCATCTATGAAAAACCCACCGCAAATATCATTCTCAATGGAGAAAAACTGAAAGCTTTTCCGCTAAGGTCAGGAACACGGCAGGGATGTCCGTTATCACCACTGCTATTCAACATAGTACTAGAAGTCCTAGCCTCAGCAATCAGACAACAAAAGGAAATTAAAGGCATCCAAATCGGCAAAGAAGAAGTCAAACTATCACTCTTTGCAGATGATATGATACTATATGTGGAAAACCCAAAAGACTCCACTCCAAAACTGCTAGAACTTGTACAGGAATTCAGTAAAGTGTCAGGATATAAAATCAATGCCCAGAAATCAGTTGCATTTCTCTACACCAACAACAAGACAGAAGAAAGAGAAATTAAGGAGTCCATCCCATTTACAATTGCACCCAAAACTATAAGATACCTAGGAATAAATCTAACCAAAGAGACTAAGAATCTATACACAGAAAACTATAAAGTACTCATGAAAGAAATTGAGGAAGACACAAAGAAATGGAAAAATGTTCCATGCTCCTGGATTGGAAGAATAAATATTGTGAAAATGTCTATGCTACCTAAAGCAATCTACACATTTAATGCAATTCCTATCAAAGTACCATCCATTTTTTTCAAAGAAATGGAACAAATAATCCTAAAATTTATATGGAACCAGAAAAGACCTTGAATAGCCAAAGGAATATTGAAAAAGAAAGCCAAAGTTGGTGGCATCACAATTCCGGACTTCAAGCTCTATTACAAAGCTGTCATCATCAAGACAGCATGGTACTGGCACAAAAACAGACACATAGATCAATGGAACAGAATAGAGAGCCCAGAAATAGACCCTTAACTCTATGGTCAACTCATCTTCGACAAAACAGGAAAGAATATCCAATGGAAAAAAGACAGCCTCTTCAATAAATGGTGTTGGGAAAATTGGACAGCCACATGCAGAAAAATGAAATTGGATCATTTCCTTACACCACACACGAAAATAGACTCAAAATGGATGAAGCATCTCAATGTGAGAAAGGAATCCATCCAAATCCTTGAGGAGAACACAGGCAGCAACCTCTTCGACCTCAGCCGCAGCAACATCTTCCTAGGAACATCGCCAAAGGCAAGGGAAGCAAGGGCAAAAATGAACTATTGGGATTTCATCAAGATCAAAAGCTTTTGCACAGCAAAGGAAACAGTTAACAAAACCAAAAGACAACTGACAGAATGGGAGAAGATATTTGCAAATGACATATCGGATAAAGGGCTAGTGTCCAAAATCTATAAAGAACTTAGCAAACTCAACACCCAAAGAACAAATAATCCAATCAAGAAATGGGCAGAGGACATGAACAGACATTTCTGCAAAGAAGACATCCAAATGGCCAACAGACACATGAAAAAGTGCTCCACGTCACTCGGCATCAGGGAAATACAAATCAAAACCACAATGAGATACCACCTCACACCAGTCAGAATGGCTAAAATTAACAAGTCAGGAAATGACAGATGCTGGCGAGGATGCGGAGAAAGGGGAACCCTCCTACACTGTTGGTGGGAATGCAAGCTGGTGCAACCACTCTGGAAAACAGCATGGAGGTTCCTCAAAATGTTGAAAATAGAACTACCCTATGACCCAGCAATTGCACTGCTGGGTATTTACCCTAAAGATACAAACGTAGTGATCCGAAGGGGCACGTGCACCCGAATGTTTATAGCAGCAATGTCTACAATAGCCAAACTATGGAAAGAACCTAGATGTCCATCAACAGACGAATGGATAAAGAAGATGTGGTATATATACACAATGGAATACTATGCAGCCATCAAAAGAAATGAAATCTTGCCATTTGCGACGACATGGATGGAACTAGAGGGTATCATGCTTAGCGAAATAAGTCAGTCGGAGAAAGACAACTATCATATGATCTCCCTGATATGAGGGAGAGGAGATGCAACATGGGGGGTTAAGGGGGTAGGAGAAGAGTAAATGAAACAAGATGGGATTGGGAGGGAGACAAACCATAAGTGACTCTTAATCTCACAAAACAAACTGAGGGTTAATGGGGGGAGGGGGGTTGGGGGGGTGGGATTATGGACATTGGGGAGGGTATGTGCTATGGTAAGTGCTGTGAAGTGTGTAAACCTGGCGATTCACAGACCTGTACCCCTGGGGATAAAAAGATATTATATGTTTATGAAAAATAAAATTAAAAAAAAAAAAAGAAAAGAAAAGGAAAGAGAAAATCTTTGCTCCACTAGGGATTTGAAGTAGGGTGGGGAACAAATAGAGTGATTTCATTGGCCTACCATGCAGCTGAAGTTTCAAAGGAGGTAGTAGTTAACGTTTTTATACTCCCTTATGCATGCACCACTTACCATACATTATCTTGTATAATCCTCACAACAACTCTTAAGGCCACTAACAGACTTAGTTTTCCTTACTTGCACTGTTTTGGTTCTACAGAGTTGCCGAGAACACTGAATTAGCAGCCGTTGGATTGCTCCTAGGAGGAATTACAGGGTTAGGTTCCTTTGAGCCTCTGGTCACAATTAGCAGCCGTTGGATCATTGCTCCTAGGAGGAATTACAGGGTTAGGTTCCTCTGAGCCTCTGGTCAATCTTTTTACCGCGTCACCTGGCTTTGTGTGTGTTTCTCCTTAAAGACACTATCTCGCACATATTGTTGATTCATTAACATTGAGCAGCCACCAGCATGACTAATTCATGACTGAGTGAAGCTTATTTAATACGTGTATTTTCTGTGTCGGGCACATTACAGCTTTCTTGTGCTTAGGAACACAGCCCAGCTCTGCAGCTCTACCTTAGGGGCCATTTTCTACAGCAGAATCACCAGCAGAAAGAACGAAAATGTGAAGCAAAACATAGCACTAAATGGACCATGAAAAGGACACTTGTTTACAGTAGAAGAGCTGAAGCAAGAAGGCCGAGCGTGGCCTTGTTTGACCTCGGCTGGGACTGTGTGTTTCCTGTGAGGGTCTGCACACGTCCTTGATTGACCGTGAAGATGCCGCGAGCATTGATTTGGGGGTTAGTGATAAATCTTACTGACTAGGCAAATCAGTGAATTTGGAATGTGTGAATAATAAGGATCGACTTTATCTTTTTTTAATACGTTAAAAATTGAAGCTTGCACTGAGTGATTCCGGTGCATTTTGCACCTGCTCAGGCAGGATATACCCTCTACAGTCTGGCCTCCCCCACTGGGGAGATCACAGGGACTCGGCACAAGTCAGCAGGGAAGTGGCGGTGGGGCAGGCTTTGCTCCCTACAGTCATCCAAGGATTTGAACTCCTCTGTCTTCTGGTTCTTCCCAGAATTCCTTGCCCCCGCCCCCGGCATCCTGTCAGCTAACCTCCAGGATGGGATATGGGAGCGTAGAGGACCATGTGGGAGGTTTTGGGGACAAGGCCTCCATATGGTTTGCCTCACTTTCATCCACATTACACTGGCCCTGCTGAACTGCAGGGGATGCTGGGAAATACAGTTGACACTTGAAAAACGGGTGGGGGGGTGGGGGATGAGGGGCACCAACCCCCCCAGGCAGTCAAAAATCCAAGTATAATCTTTGACTCCCCCAAAACCTAGCTGCTACTAGCCTACTGTTGCCTCACTGACGGTATAAACCAGTCAAACATCAAACACGTTTGAATGTTACATGCATTATATCCTATATTCTTACCAGAAAGTCAGCTAGAGAAAAGAAAATGTTAAACTCGTAAGGAAGAGAAAATGCATTTATGGTACTTTACTGTATTTATCGAGAAAAATGTGTGTATGGGTGGACTCATCCAGTTCAAATCCAAATTATTCAAGGGCCAGCTGTATTCTTACGTGCCAGGCAGGAAACAGAATAGGGTTTGCAGAACATATGGTGTTTTCTCTGTCAAACATTGTACAGGGGGACATAACCATATTTTTGTGCCATTCTCAAAGGTTTTATGCAGTTTTTCTGTGTCCCTTTAAGAAGTATTAGGGACTTGGAGCTTCTCTCTGTTGGAATTCAATTGAAGAAGCGTGGAAGTCGAGGTTTTGTATCCTGTGCAGTAAAAGTTTCCTTGTATGCCTGAGAAAATGAGGTGATCATTTCCTTATACTTAGCCGGGTATTTCAACAGTCTTTCCCAAAATTAAAAGAGTTTTCCAAAGGAAATGACTTGATTTAAAATTAAAATAGATACAGAGACTCATTTTTCCCCCTCAGTAAATTTTCCGCACTCAGGTTCTTGCCTCCTATAATTGAAGGCAACCACAATAACGAATTTGATTGCATGGCTTTTCCTATTACTTTTGAGGTAATTGCCAGATTGGCATACACAGTAATTTGTATGTGAGAGGTGATCAGATGTGAACATTTCCATTCAATCATCTCCCTGGAATTCAGACACATCACTGCTTCTGGCTTCAGAATGACGACCAGTAATTTCAGCTCTGGGATGAACTGTGCGTCTGAAATAGGTAGTGTTTCTAGTGTGATGGGTTATATGATCAGACCTGCTTTGGGAGGCAGAGCTGAGCAGATCCCTACCTTACTCCAGCATGAAAGTCGTTGTGGTAGTAGTAGTAGTTGTTTTGGAAATGGAGCAGGAAATGTGCAGATGGGGGTAGGGTTGGGAGGGCCCCCACTTCAGGACGCGCGAGTGTGCAGACAGAGGAGGGCTGGAGAACCGGGACGAGCTTTCAGAGGTTTCTCCCTTTTGCTTTCATTCCTAAATTAGGTACCCGGTTAGTTTTAATTTTCCCTTCAGCAGAAGGGAAAACAGATTTTTTCCCTCGACGCTGCAAAGAGAACAGTGGTTATTCTCAAAGAGAAGCGCGAGCTCCCATGAATTAAAGGCGAACAGGCACGCAGCTGTGGATGGCGTCTTCCTTCAGGAGCTGGGTCTTTACGGAGGGATGCGTTTTCCCAGCTTCCTTACCCATCTTGGTGATGTGTGTGCTCTGAGAGCTCCACCCCCTTGGCTTTTGCATACTAACCTTTTGAAATTGTATTTTTTAAATTTATAAAAATGTTAACTGGGTAAGGTGCCATATGTGCTTTACCCAGACACACACGTCATGACGTCAAAGTGACGTTATCTGTTTGCTCTGTGTCTTTTCCCGTCTTCCACTGTGAATACACGTGTTCCTCAACATCTCCCCAACCCACCCGGTGATCCTCCGACCGCTGATGGATGGGGATGGAGAAATAAGGCATGTGTTCAACTTGTCCCGGAAATAGAATTAGGAAACACACTGTGGATTTTTTTTTTTAATTAATTTTGGGTTTTGCCATTATAAAAAAGCACTTTTATCCCCCTGCTTGTCCTTAATTAGTTAATGAGCAGTTACTAAATACCCATTGTGTTCACAGCTTTTACCAAGCTCTCCTGGTAGACAATAAAGAAATGATACTAAGGAAATTTGATCATTCCTGCCTGCCTTGCAGGAATAGTTATGACGTCTCTTGGCTGGCAACACTTTCCTACTTTGGTCCTGTTCTTCGTCTTGTTCTGGACATACTCTGTTTGATATCACTGAGCACGCATAAGAGAGGAAAAAATTGCTGTGAATTATAATCTGCTTTTGTTCAAGTTCTGACTTGTAGTCTATTCTGATTTCTTTTCCATTTGGCCTAGTTTTGTTTGAGGCTTGGGTCTGAGGGCTGTACTAATGTATGTGATTGATGAGCTGTCTTTTATTTTGTGCTATTGACAGAAAAGGAAAATTAACCTCAAATCCAGTCATGGTAATTAGGCCCCATATTAACTCACCCACATGTCCTGGAGGTCAGTTTCCTCTGCTGTCTGTCCAGTAACACATAGGCGGGTGACATATTAGCATCCGGGCAGAGAAATTCTCGTCTGTCGGGTATTCGTCCTTGAGACAGAAAGCACATCTTTTTTTCACTTTCACCTACCCTGGAGGGGCCGTGGATGTGGGACATAGATTTCAAAGAAAACCTTTAAGGGCCTTGTAAACTAGGTGTTCAAGTTATAGAACACACTAGTGGAAGAGTGGAAGGGAGTCTTTGTACTTACCATGACTCTTTCTTTTATTAAGAAAGGAAACTGGTTTTGTTTTTTTTTTAACTGTATCAATGTGTAAATATCCAGCCACATTCCAAACATAAGATTATTTATTTGTACCTGTGAATTGCTTATGAGGTTTTGTGGTTATTTCTTCTCCCTCTTGTTTTTCTTCTTTCTAATGGCCCTGGTTTCCATAGACCTAGAAGATCTGTGTTTGAGTGACATCTCCAATGGCTTAATGTTTCGTGGTGTAGGATGGGACAGAAGATGAAGATGAAACATTGTTTTAATATTCCCTTTCCTTAGTTGTCAGCAGCTTTAGGGATTCGCAAATAACTTATGGTTCATAAATATTAAATAAGGGATTCATTATTGGAAAGCATCAGCATGACTTGCCAAACCCAGAAACCCAGTGATGTTGGCTATCATGATACCATTAAGGATGAGAAACTCAGATCTGAAAATGGTTTCCATGCCCTTTGCACATTTAGGAACACATGGGAAATATTCCATTATTATAATAAAATACTCTGGAGTCGATGTTAAGACCCTGTGAATAACCTCAAACCAAAAATCTCTAGAGTTTTTTTCTATGGAGAGGACAATACGATGAATACTTATGTTTACCCGGGGGTCCGACTTTTAACACTTATGTTAAACTTTATGCACTTTGAGTGCATAGAGACGAGAAAATGGGACCCAGTGGAATATCTAAACAATGAGTAAAACAGTTGTCACAAAAGCTACGCCCTTTGCTTTGTCGGGATGTATGGAGACACCCTAGAACTTTCAACTAGGGCCCACTTCGCTATACTTCTGTGAAAACAGCAGTTCTTGGCCTAATAAATTTGATTGTATGTTTTTCCCTAGAACCCTTAGTGCTTTCACACAGATGCAGACAACACACTGTAAGATATCTCTGACCCTGAGACAAGCGGTTGAGAAGAAAGAGACTGCAAAATCACTAACTGTAGTGACACGGAGATCTAGGGCCTTTACTGAACGGGCAAGTACTTGGCACATCTCAGCACCCCTGAAGGCATTATCATATTATATAGTCCAGCTAGTGACAGATTTTTTAATGATGACCCCAAGACACCAGGAAGATGTTAAATTATGCTCGGCCTAGTAGGGAAATGTATTGCTCTATTTTAAGAACATGCTGTTAAAATTATTTTTGAAGGCCCTGGTGTTCTAGGAAGAAAGCCTAATGGTTTGGTAAATTCATGTATGGGGGCCCGGATGGTCTAGCGGAGTTGAACGACAGGTGCGTTGGTGATTTCTCTTAAGCTGAAATTAACACTGCTCCTATCCCCTATATTTGCATTTATTAAGTACATTTGGTCTAAATAATTAGTATCCTGTTATTTTTATTAATTTTTTAATAAAAATGTTATTTTTATTAATTAGTAACTGTTATTTTATCATTACTGTGATCTCATCTTTAGTTTTATTTTCCCTGTTAACACATCATATTTCCAAGGCAGAGGAGTGACAGAGAGGAGTGAAGACTGTCTCCCCCGCTCCCTGGGGCAAGTTCTGATCTGGGAGCATTGGGCATATCCCAGCCCGCCTGAAGAACACAAACCCCGTACCTGCAAATGCTCTGAACGAGAGCCTGGTCTGTCACTCCCTCCTCAGGGTGGCCCGGTCACCTCTTTGCGGGGGCAGAACCTCCAATCTGAAGCCAGTTCTCAGGGATTCCTTGTGGCCATGACTCCTTGGTTTCCCATCTGGGTCCCCAGTGGGCCTCCAGACCATTTGCACAGGCCCAGACTCCCAGCCCTGGACCCCAGCCCCGCTGCTCTTAGCAAAAGACCTTGGCTCCCGTGTGGAAATTGTAATCTGGTTGACCTTACTACTTCCCACTTTTTATTTCCCTACCTCAAATTTCTCATGTCCTTAAACCCTGCTGCTCCCAGTCCCAATGGGAGAATCACCTTCCTTTCCAGTGCTAAACCCTTCACATGGGTGCCCACTCCTCAGGAACGGATCAGGTTTAGCTCTCTTTAGCTTTTCTGTTCCCAGCTCTCAGCTCCAGAAATACCGCGCCTCCCCCATTCCAAGGCCTGAACCATTTGTCAGCTCTCCTGCTACCTCTGCCATCCTCCACTGCCTTCCTCATGTGAACTCTGCCCCTTCACCTGTTGCCACCTCTGCCCCCCTACTTTGTAGACTCCTCTTCTCCAGAGACCTTGGTGACTTCTCAATTCCTCAGTCCTCTATTTGCCTTAGGGTTCATCCTCCTAGACGGCCCACATGATTTGGAACTTCTGACCACCTTTTCTTTCTAGAAGACCCTCTTTCCTTAGGGCTCCCTGCATTCCAGCACAAAGCTCACAATTCTTGTTCTCATCTTACCTTGCTAAGCTCCCCTGCCCCACTCCCAGCCTCCAGTCTGTGGAGGGGATTGATACTACACAAATAGGCTGAGATTTCCATACCTTTCTGCACGTCTCTGATGCCCCAGGGGTGCCTGTTTCTAAGTTAAAAAACTAGAGGCTTCTCTAGGATGCCCAAAGCCAGGTAACTAGAAGTAAGAGTCTGGATTGGTAGCTGGCTTTCCAAGCCTCATGTTTTTTCTAATGCCCCAGTTAGCACACTTCCTGTTTTCTCTTGACTCTTCTCTTGCCCCAGTCATGGGACGTGGACACTCATGGAGGTTAATCTGTCTGCTTCCTTCCCTCATGGTTCCCTCAGCCCTTTCGTCTGTCCTCATGACTTGAACTACAATCTTAACTGATTTGACTTCCCAACTCCCCTTGAGGTGGACACCTCAGGTGACATGGCTTTAGTTTATTGGGGCCCTGGATGCCACACCAGTGCCTCAGAATTAACAACCACATCGGATGGTATTTGTAAAGCATTTGGGGACTCACAGGGTGCTCTCCATATATAAACCAATCTGGTCCTCTTCCTAGTTTACGGGGGTTCAGTTATCAGCCACCTCTTAACAGATGAGGCAGTCGAAGCTCTGGAAGGTTCCAGGAGTTGCTTGCCATGGCACATGGGGAAAACGAGGGAGCTGGGTTTTGTGAATTCAGATCCCTGGTGCTTTGACTGCTGGGACTGCTGTGGGGCCCCAGTCCAGGGCCAAAATTGCCCGTCTCCCTCCGTGCTCCCTACAAATGGTAACACGACGACACCACCAAAGCGCAGACCAACAGCAGCCTCACACCAGTGCAGATGTGGGCTGTCCTGCCGCGGGAGCCTGTCCGACTCATCCCTGAGACACAGAAGGGGCTCTTTAGTAAGCGTTTGTTCTCTTGCACACCCAGACCCCAAACCTGAAAATCACCTCTGACTCCTCCCCTTCTGTTCTGCCAATACATTAAATGAGTCGAATAGAATTTTGTTTTCTCAGTGCATCAGGTATTTCTGTGCCGTTCTCTCCTTCAGCCTCGAACACATACCCTGGGGATCTCACTTCCACGTGACCCTTGTGCTGTCACTGTCGCCTCCTACCTGGTCCCCAGCCTCTCCCCAGGGGCTACATTGATGCCCCATCAGCCTTCCTCCTGCATGCAGACTTATTTTTAGGGCATGCGGGAATTTTAGAGACTGTTTCGTCCTGCCCACCTCCAAGGGGAAAAAAAAAATCATAATATGGCCCCAGAGAACTCGAGTCACCCCCCACCTCCCATCTCAGGGCTTCCCGATGCTCAGTTCGGGCTCTCGACTCCCTGTCATTCTACATCTTGTCTTCAGTGATTGTCCCCAGCCTGCCAAATGGAGTCCGGGTCTCTTTGTGCGGTGCTGAGACACTCCCCATGACCCAGTTCCAGCTGTTCGAAGTCTCTGTCACTAATCCCTGAATCGATGTCCCAGCCAACACGTGCTGCTTACCATTCTTTCAACATGCCCGCTGCTGTCTTGCCTCTTTGTCTTTTGTAGGTAATTCCCTCCATACAGAATCCTTTTGTCACCCTTCATCTCGCGCCATCCTTTCCACGAAAAGTGGCCCGCTGCTTCTCCAGTCGAAAAGGCAGGGACTTGCCTACCTGCGCAGGCCCCTTGCGCTTTGCCTCTCTGCTAGGAATTTACCTCGGTCTGCCTTCCATCAGGCTTTTCTTCAGGCTCGTCTTTCTCCTTCCCAATTCAAAGCATCTTTAGAGCAAGGAGGAACGAAATCCTCTTCACCCCGATCCCTTGCCATCAGCAAAGTGAATGCAGCTGGCTTGGGGGTCGGTGGTAGTTTGGTGATTGGAGAGTTGAAATGCGACAGAGACAGAGAGACTGTGTCCCGTGTCAGGGAAGGCTCTGAAAAGCATATCAGAGCACTGGGCTTCCGTTCATCCCCTAAAGAACTTTGGGTGTTTGGCCTCCATTGTGTTGAAAATGCGTAATTTTTAGAGATGTGGTAGAGGTGCCAACGGGGCTTTTTGGTGGTAGATGCTTCTCTTCCGACTTCTTCTGTCCCCGTGGCAGTGGCGAGCTGCTTGCCGGATGGTGCGCTTCCCCAAGTGCTCAAATCAGCCTGTTGCCATCTCAGCCAAGCCTTACGTGGCAGGCCCCGTGTGGCTTTGGGAGGGATGGGTGTGGACGTCTTGGGGAGGGATGCGATGTCCCACAAATACTGCAGATGTGAGGGTGTGACTAGCCATCCCCAGGGCTGCCAGCATCTAATCGGCTATGGACATGTTCATCAGATCTTCTACGCTACAAAGACTTCCATGGAAATAATGTGCTCGCCAAAGGGTAAACACACATATTCTGCATGTGGGTGTGAGGTGAGGTACATGCTAAGCAGAATACATATGAAGCTGCAATGGTAGCTAATAAATTATGCAAGGGAGTTTGTATTGTTCAAATTTTCTTTGCATTTGGCAAATACGGGCTGACGTGAACTTGAATTTTTCTGCCAGAGTGGTTTCTGCTCTTCTCCTCACCTCCACTTATTTGCTTCTACGCTGCAGCGAATTTGCTGGAAGTGAGGGCTTGCATTGTTCTTATCTATGCAATGAGGGAAGGTGAAAGAAGGTAATTGACCTTCACCAGAATTTATTGTGCCTAGACAATTCAATCCTGGTACCTTGCTCTGTGTCTGTATGTATCTCAAAGACCAGATTATCCACACAGGTGGTACAATTCAGTTGCTAAGCGAGTCGAAAAGCAAACCGATTATCTATCATTTGCTACTAGGTGGTAGGAGTAAAGCTTAGACACAGATGTAAGTTCAATTTGTTATTTTAGGGTCAGATCCTAGCAAGACCTAGTTCTCAGAGCAGTATTTGTTCAGGGCCGAGACTCTAAGCCACTACTGTCCAATAGAAATAAAATGTATATACTTCATGTACGTTTAAAACTTTTCTAGTAGCCACATTAAAAAAAATAAAAAGAATGGCAGACTAATTTTAACGATGTATTTTATTTAACCCAATATATCAAAAGTACTATCATTGCAACGATATCAATATTTTAAAGATTATTAATGAGATTTTTAACTTTTTTAAAATTTTGTTTACTTTTTTCGTTATTGTTACTGAGCCCTTGAAATCTGGTGTGTGTTTTCCACAGCAGTTCTAACTAGCTACATCTGAACTCTGTGCTGGTCACCTATGGCAAGTGTCTACCATCTTAGACAGTACAAGTCTAGACTAATTGGGATGAGATTGTCTGAGAAGCAGAAAGGTAAAGGAATCATTTACCATTACTCTTCACCAGGAGTCAGGAAACTCTCTCTGTAATGGAGCAGATAGTAAACATTTAGGCTTGGAGGGTCCTGTGGGCTGCGTAGCACAAAAGTAGCCACAGAGAATACAGAGACAAATGGGCATGGCAATGTTCCAATAAAACTTTATGTGTACAAAACAAGTGGCGGGCAGATTTGGCTTGCCGATGGTAGTTTGCCTGTTCCAAGTTGTGTTTTTTTTTTTTTTTTTTTAAGATTTTATTTTTTCATTTGAGAGGGAGAGGGAGAGAGAGAGAAAGCAGGAGGGAGAGGGAGAGAGAATCTGAAGCAGATTCGGTGCTGAGGGCATAGCCCGAGGATGTGGAGCTCAAGCCATGACTTCCAGATCATGACCTGAGCTGAAGTCAAGCCACAGACCCCACCTGTTCTAGTTTTAAAACTTAAAATAAACTGCTCTTCCATATACGTCAAAATAATTTGTTTGGAATAATGATTCTGTGTTGGATAATCCTCTGTATTGAGAAGGTAACAAATGCAAATGGGTCCTACAGTTTATTGCGTCTTTTATGTCTTTTATGCAACTGTCGATGCTTACTTTGTTACAGTTTGTTTGTTTAGAAAACGAAATAAGTTTCTATTACTATTAATCATGGCTTTTCTCTCTCCCCCCCACCCCCATCTGGCTGGAATAACATTTCTGGACGGGTTGGCTGTGGCATTCCTACTGTTATTATTGTGTTACAACAGGTAAGACCCTTATCTGCCTTTTTGAATTATGATTCTGCCTAACATCATACAAAAATCAATATATAAGGTTCTGACTTTAATTTCAATGTTTAGGGAAATAACATGAAATAGTTTCCATAGATTTCCTTGAAATTAAACTGTTTTCAGCTGCAAGGAGATATCACTGAGGTAAGATTTCAGTCACCTGTGGAATGTCCCCTTAAAAGATTTTATAAAACATGGCTGAAGACATAAGCAAGAAAAAAGAAAGATGGGTGCGGGATTACACGGTCTTATTTTTTCATTCCCAAGTTGGATGTAAGTGTACTATAAACCTGAACGTGCCTTGGTGTGTGTTATCGGAATGATGGGAAAAGAATGTTTCAGAAGTTCCTCTTCCCTCAGGAGTGGTGGTAGGTGGTGTTTCTCTGTGTCTGGGCATCGGGGCGTGTTCTGGTACATTCTGTGAAGCTGGGAACGGTGGCTGTGTGATGAATTGCCCATTCGGTCAGGAAGGGGAGAAAGCCAGCTTCAGGTCTGTTGTGACCACTTGAGATGAGACAGTTGAAGACCTGCTCATTAGAGTGAAACAGGGAGATGTAAACAGGGAGAAGCATCTTGTGGTCTCTTCTTGTGACATTTTGTTTGTCTTTAGGGGGAAAAAAATTAAGATTTTTCTCAAAACAATGTTGCACCACCCCTAGGGAGTGGAGCCAGCCAGTGATTGACTGACGGCCCTGCCGTTGCCCCTAAGAATACCTGCTTCATACCTCTGTCCCTCTTCCTCATAACCAAGAAGGACAGGCCCACAGCCTGGAAAGAACACCTTCACCTTTCCTTCTCCATCCCCCAGATGTCCCCTTTATTCTTAATCCGCTTTCCTCTTCTTTCTCATTTCAAAGGAAAAAACAACTGTCTTTCAGGAGCAGAATCTTGCACTTGTCCCTCGCTTCTACCTCTGGTAACATCCTCTAACATCCTCTGGGAGGCTGTTTCATCAGTTGAGCCTCTCTCTGGTGCCCGAAATCTGCTTTCCTCCAGCAGACCTTTCACTGCAGCGCTCCCACGTCATGAGTTTCGCTCAGGCCTGAGAAGAGTGGAGAAGACTGTCCTCCACTTTCTTCCTTGTCCTTCCTTTCTTCCTCCTGCTTCCACAGCCTTTCTGCTGAAATTGCGGCCTGAACTCCCCGAGGGGGTCCTCCAGTCCCTGAGCTTGGGTGGGCACTTCTCAGGCTCTGTTGGCCTGGACTGTGCTCTGTGTCCTTGGGAATCCTGTGTCCCCGCTGACATGGGAATCTGCATCCCAGCTGACATGGGAAGCTTGTGTCTGCCCCATGGGCCTGACCTGTGTCAGCTCTGTGCTCGTCTATGAGCTCATCTTTGCTCCCACATTCCCCATGTTGACCAGCAGCGCTCCAAGTCCAGCAGGCCCCAAGGCCTCCAGCCTCCACATCTTCCTCCCTCCCTTAGGGCTGGCAGCACCCTGTCCTGGCAGTCCCTTCCCCTCTGCCTCTCTGTCCCCTATGAGGGCCTCGCTCCTGCCTCTGCCCTCACTTGTCCATTCCTTACAGGGTCATTGCCATGCCTTCCCTCTGGCTCGCCCCTTTTATCTGCCACTTTCTGACAGATCTTTATAAAACATAATTCTGATCCCTCTCCTGCTCCAGAATCTTCCTTGACTCCTCCTCCTGACTGATAGCGAGGGTAAAGCACTTTGAACCTGACTTAACCCACTGTTAAGTGCTCGATAAATGGCAGTTATCTCTGCCCCCTGCTTCTTGCTCCTTGTTTGCATTCTTAAGGACTTATTCAGACATTTAAAGCCTTCTGTGAACTGGGCCAACCTTCTTTACTTTCTGCTGTTGCCGTATGTACTTATATCTCTTCTTTCCTTGCCTTCCACCATCACATACTGATGACCCACTGAGGTAAATCAAGGACTGATATGGTCCCTGCCCTCAGGAACCTCAGTCTAGGAGGGACCGCGGGGCACAAGTGAGAAAGTGGGACATGCTATGGGAGATTCTATAATACGGTGTAAGGGGTTGCTGAGTGACCCTTTTATTTTTTAAAGATTTATTTATTTATTTGATAGAGAGAGTGAGAGAGAGGGAGCACAGTTGGGAGAGGGAGAGAGATGATCTCAAGTAGACTCCACGCTGAGCACAGAGCCCGACACGGGGCTCAATCCCCCAACCCTGAAATCATGACCTAAGCTGAAACCAAAAATCATTTGCTTAACCAACTGCACTACCCAGGTGCCCCAAACCCTTTTAAATTTTTGACTTTCTTACTGTTTTTCTGGAATTATGGCTAGGGAACAAAGGTGAGGACCAAAGCCCTAAGAGCCCTCCGTCGTAAAGTTGAGCTACCTAGGGCTTGGGCCCGAGCCCAGCCCCAAAGCTAAGAGGCAGGGGAACCAATCTGCTTGCCATCCGTCAGGAGAGCTCCAGTAGGGGTGTGGGGTTCTTGGTACTGTTGGCCTTGGGGATATGGGGCTTCTGGTGCTGCTCCCCCTCCCCCAGGCCAAGTGCAGCATGGCAGAGGCTGCAGGGAATTGGTCTTCTGCCTGCAGAAGAGGATCCTTGCGTTCTGTGCAGGTTTATGTGTGTGCTGAGCTTCTGAACATGTGAGCCCTCCCGGGTGTGGCCAGTGGGGCAGAGTGGACCAAAATGGACTGGATGGTCATCGGGAGGTTTGCAGAGTGTGACCTGTATCCCCTAAAAGTGCGCGCCCAGCTGAACAGGGAGAGTAGTACCGCTGTTCTTCTGGAGATCGTTGAGTAGGGGAAGCTTTTAGAGATCCCTACAGTGGCAGGACAGGGAAGGATTGTACCCTCGAGTGCGGAGGAAGCAGATGAAGTTTAGTCTTCTCCTTGGTTCCCTGTAGTCCAGGGACGGTGCAGAATCAGTCTTCCTGGGCCCCCGGACTCCGTATAAAAGAAGACAAGAAGTGTGGCCACTTAAGACAGTGCTGGAGGGGAAGGTTGGAGGCCAAGAGAGGGAGGGGCTATAGAGACATAGTACTCGGTTCCAGGGACTGTGGGAGGAGCTGAACCCTATTCCAGGAGATGTGACAGAATATACATGAGAATCATCATATTGTTGGAAGTCACCAGCAGACAGAGAAAGAGGGAGCCCAGTGAGATCCAGCTGCCTGCTCACGACCAACGGTGGTCAGTCATGACCTCCCCTGTCTCCTCTTCCCATCCTCTCTGTGTTTTGGTCTTCCCTTTCCTCACCCTGACATTAGAGAGGTGTGACAGAGAAGAGAGGAAAAGAAAGTCCTTCGTGCAGACCCCCTACTTCCCCATCCTCTGCCAGCCCTCCTCCCCAGTCACCACAGTCCCAGGAGGTTGTCCCCTTTCCATCTTGCCCAGAAGAAGGGAAGGCAAGGAGTTGTGAAATGGAGTTTTACATGAGAGTGGACTGACTTTAATGATTGGAAGTGCCTGGAAAGTTGTGGAATCTATGGCAGATGTGGCTAGGGCCTGGGAAGGGGGATTTGAAGGCGGTGATTAGAAAACATTTTCTGCCTTGACAAGCCGAGGCTTCTCCATGAGGCAGGACATGTGGCATGAGGAGGGTAGACCAGTTCTCCTGGGTTATGAGCAAGCTGGCCCTGAAGACCCTGGGCTTCAGCGTTGGGGACTGGAGCAGGCAGGTTGAGCCAGACAGCGGGGGGACGGCACAGAAGCAGTGTGTAGACTGAAGCTTGAGGATGGACAGTGGAACAGGCACCTGGGGAACGACAGGTCCTGTCTCCCCGGGTGGGAAATGGGGAACAGTAGGAGGTGAGACTGGGGTGATTATTTAAAGTGGAGCCTTCACTCAGACTTTTGAATTCATCCCATGGGCGCCATGAAGGGTCTGAAACAGAGGCATGATGTGCTTGTGGACCACCAACCGAGACCACTCACTTTTGTACTTCACGCTATCCCCTCCCCTGTCTGTGCCTGTCGAAAGCCGACTTTTCATTGAGGCTGGATTTGGAATACCACTTTTTTCAAAAAAGCTTCTGTGACCTCTCGGGCTCTTAACACACCTTCCGAGTCCTCGAGTCGCCATGGGCACTTTCAGCTTTATGTCTTCCGGTATGTGCCTTGCGTTCATGGCCTATCTCCCTCACCACCTGCAGGGTACACGTCATGGGGCACAGCTTGCAAACCACCGCCCCCACACACACAGTGCCTGGCACTGCGCCCCACACCTCGTGGGTGATCTGCAAGCGGTTGTGTGAATTTCAATGGGATCGAGATGGTTTTAAGTACTTGCCATGTTTATTGAACATCAGTATTTCTAGTGATATTTTCAGACTGGGTGGATCCCTGATTGATCCAGCATATGCTCGTTAGCCACGGTCAATGAAATCGGTTCAGCCTAATGAATCAGGACTCTGCCGGATCAATGAGGGATCCACCAAGTGTGAATGGTTTCCCCGCCAGATTCCAGACAAGGAGAATACTTCCCTGCCTGGTTCCTGTCTTTCTAGCCTCACTGTTTCCTGCTTTTCCTTAGGGACTATTGTCTGAACAACTCTGGACAGGAAACCTCTCGAGGACATGGTCACACAGCACGATGGACCTTTATTTCACTTTTGAGGGAAGATAAACTAATTTGTTTATAGTTGTTCCGTTGTGCTGTGTTTTCTTTGCCAGTTTTCACCACACACACACACACACACACACACACACACACACGGGGTGTAAAGATTGGTAGAGCTCAGCGACAAAACACATTTGTAAGCTTTTCCCTTTTTTTTTTTTAATTTCTGGGAACCAGCAGGGTGGTATGTTTCCCAGCAAAAATGTCTCTAGCTTTTGTGTATTCTTTAAATATATGTGAAATAAGGGAGTGCAGGTTAGCCTGAGGGAGATCACAGTTTGTGCATTTTGTAAGTGTTTAAGAGGAAAAAGCAGCTGGGGAAGGAGCTCATTTCCCCCCTCCAGGAGGCAAACCAGCCTTGAGCTACTCCCTCTGCTGTCCTCACTTTGCCAGCAGGGGGCCAGGTGGCCATTTTCCGGGGTGGGCCCTGTCAGCCTTTCCAGGGGATGGGAGGGCACAGTGGGTCCCAACCTGGCCTAAGCAGCTAGGAGGTGAGGGAACCCCTCCTGGGGAAAGAGTAACAGAGGGAGGAGGGAAGTGCTCTGAGAACCAGGTGGGCCCTGGGGGAGGCAGTTCCCTTCCCACTTCCCCCTGGAATACAGTCCCCGGGAGCCACCGTCCCTGTGCTCACCGCAGGGTTACCCACATTGTGACTACAGAGTAGAAGGGAATAGAACACACTTGGGGCATTAATCTGAGGTTCTGAAATGCCATCATGCATTATTTATACCTCTTGCTAAAAAAATATATCACAAATGAATTTAAATGAGAGAGATAATATTTCTTCTTTTCCCCCTGATGATAGATTCAGACTGGATAAATTCCTTTATTTTATTTCATCCTCTCCGCTAAAATAGGCTGGCGTGTCACAAAAAATATGCTTTTCTCTTTGAGGTGAGTGGAGTGGCTCAACTCAAGGAAATTTTTCTTTGAATAAAAGAGTTTCTCTTTTTAAACTGGCTTTTTTAACTATGTTGCATTATCTGTTGATCAGCTTTGGGAACGTTACAAATTCTGTCCTTTAAAGCCTTGCTGTAAGATGAATAGAGAAACTGCAAAGCTGGAAGTGAATTATGAAAAAGAAGATGAATTATGGTATGTTTCTAAAGACTCACTCCATCCCTTCTAATGGCGTTTGGGGAAAATAATGTGAAGGAGATAACACTGTTTGATTATATTTATCAGAAGGGCACACATTAGTCCACACTAATTTGATTGCTGTGAAAGGACCAGACGGAAAACCATCTGCAGGAGACAGAGTGGTAACATTCCTGAGTGCTCAGGAAGTGCCAGGAACTGTTCAAGCACCTTACTTATTTGATTTATTTAATCCTCTTCTGGGAGGTTGGTATTAAGATTGCCTTGTTCCACGGAAGAACGAAGGGAGGAGCAGAGAGGTCAAGTAACTTGCTTAGGAGCGCGGAGCTGGGAAGAGAGGAGGCCATGCTTGGAACACAGGCAGCCGGACCCCAGAGCCCACACTCTCCACGGTTGTGCTGTGTCGCCCTGTCGGCCCAGCCTGGCATGGCCAGGACACCGCTGGCCTAGGGCACACCAAGCCTGTGACCTGCTTAGTAGTGACACATGACTGTCAACTTCACTTTCACGGCCATCGATGACCAGGAGGGCCGAGGATACTCAGCCGGGCAGTTCTTGTCCACAGTCTTGAATGTTTTATGTTAGCAGCGTAGCGGATGACGGATGGATGGTTGAATGAACAGATGGACCGACAGAGAACAGTTCATAGACATGGACAGAAACTGGCTGTTAAAGTTCGTCTTTTAAGAGTTTTGTATTCTCTGGGTTTCTGTGTGTCCAATGTGGACAGCTATCGGGGCACTGGGGAGAACTGACTTTCTACTCCTGGTCCTTACGGTGGGACACATGGGTCCTTGCAATGCTCATGATGCAGGAGGTGACTTTCTTACCGTGCCGTGTTGTTTTTCTGAGTAACAATAGACAAGCAGAGGGAATCCTATTTTCCCATTATTCTATTATTTATTTAACTGAAACTTTTTTTTAACGTGAAGACTTCCTCATTCTATGTGTAATAAAATCATTATGAAGAGTAAAATGACACTTAAAAGATAAAATGAAATGACGCTTAAAATCTTCTCAAATAAGATTATAATCTGAGAAAAGGGGCCATTAATAACGTGTTGGGCTTTCCTGAGTGAGCGCGGATCTCAGGCCACACCAGATGGGAGGTGAAAATTGTGTTGTAAGTGTTGTCACAGAACTATTTCCCATCGCACTCACTCTGTGGTGGTGTAAATGATTCTGAGTTGTCCTTGGCATCCCTGGAAGTCTGCACCCTCTTTCTCCTAATGCTCACGTGTATGGATCCTCCCGGCTCCTGCCCTCCGCAGCACCGGCTGGCCGGAGGGACACCTGTCCGGGCTTTCAGGTTCCTGGTCTTAAAAGTGGGCCTGGTAGCGGTGGCTGCTTCCGAGGAGTCTTGTGGAGTCTGAAACGATCAGACACTGACTGCTCTGCCCTCTGCTTTCCCCAAGGAAAAGAGAGAGACAACGCTTAGAACTCTAAGAATTCGAGGAGGGAAGAACACCATTTGTGCGGATCGGCACTGTCCCGTGCTCCAAGAATGTTCTTGGCAGAAACAGTCAAGCTGTTTTTTTAACACTGGGCATCCGAATGGTTAGAGGGTGATTGGAAACTTTTTACCTCCCCATTTTACCTAAATGGTTTTGTGTGTCCCTTAGAAATTAGGTTTGCCTTCCAGGAAGGCCTCCTGGCCTACGGTCCAGTCTGTACAGCCTTGCCCTGATCATCAGGAAACGGAAACGGCCTGTGACCGAATCACAGGAGAGCGTGGACTCTCTTTCTTTTGGAATCGGATGCAAAGTCACCTATCCCGTTGGTCGCTTTCCCGCCCATCCTGCCCCTGAAGTGCCCTGAGCCCTCTAGTTTCTCTGAGTCCCTGGCTTCCCACCTCTTTCGCAAAACTGGCAAAGGACTGTGCTCTGAGCCTTAGTCTCCTCGTCTGTAAAATGGCCATATTAAGAGGCAAGGGCTTGGGGCTGTAGTGCCCGGGTCCCTGCCAAGGCTCTGACACTGACCAGCCAGTGACCTCATACGAGTTGCGTTGCTAAGTTTCTGGTGTCCTCGTGGGGATTAACGGGATAATGTAAGGCTTCTGTCACTTAGAAAGTGCTCAGTAAACCTCGTTCTCGAATCTGGTCCTGTTAACGCTTACCTGAGTGTCCGCCCCGTCCACATCTCTGGAATCCCGAACTCACGGCCTGGCTCAGTGTCAGGAGGGGCATGAGAGGGTCAGTGGTTCACTGGCTTCAGAGGAAGGTCATCTACTCCTTGGTTGGGTTCTCGACCACTGAGCATCGCTTCAGCACGCGTTTACTGAGCCTTTCCTGGGAGTGAGGTGTGGTTCTGGAGCTGGGGACACCGCGATGGGGGAGGCAGCGGGCAGGTCCGGTCCCGACCCTGCCCTCAGCTCTGACCCTCGGTGAGCAGACCTCATGGCGTCAAGCTGCCTTTGGTCCCATGACACAGGGACTGACCGGGGTTTTCTGGTGGGGTGTTACAGGTGCTTTGGAACTTGACAGAGCTGGTGGTTTCACAATGTTGTACTAAATGCCACTGAATCATACACTTCAAAATGGTTAATTTTTGTTATGTGACGTTGACCTCGATTACAAAATAGAAGACCGCAGGATTGGCTCACTGGCCTTCACCTCAAACTATGATTTGTTTTGGGCCTGACTATTACTGACCTTAGGTCATTTCTTCCCTGAAAATGCCTTTCCTTTATTTGGAAATGCCTTCGAAACTCCCAGGCCAGGACCACATGGCAGCCTCCAGGTGCCTTGCAGAGGGCTCCTTACTCGTGACGAGTTAGTCGTAATTAACTCTGTCTCCTGGTGAGGCCCGGAGTTCTACTCTTTCCATGAAGGATGACGTCCCCTCTCCCAGCTGCCCTCTGGAGGTCTCGCAGAGTTGGGAACAGGACCGCTGAAAGCGCTGAGGGGGAGCTTGGCCTCAGCCGTGGTCTCCACGAGCTGTCCCGCCACAGATGCCGCTGGTCTGGGCGCCGAAGCTCTCAATTCAAGACAGAGTGGAAAAAAGCAGGGCACCCGATGGAGGGCCCCCCAACTGGCTCCAGTTTCCGCCTTTCCCTGCCCGCCCCCGAGCCAGAAGGAAAAGAGTTACGGTCACTAACATGAAACCACAGAGCCACGTGTCTGTTCTGTTGGCAGGGGGCATTCTCGGGCCTTTCACCAGCTCTGCCGAAACAGGTGTCAGGATCACCATTCTGCTGGAGGCTCCGTGTGGTTCAGGCGTTTGACACGAGCTGGAGACAGTCCAAAGCAGACATGTGTCTCCTCGTGGCTGGTGTGGGTGTCTCAGATCCAATCGAGTCCGTGGAATTTTTCCATTTCTAGCCATTGCTTTGTTCTGAGCGAGCTGCGGGGCGGAGCGGGCGATGGGGAATGAATGAGACAGAGAATGAATGAATGCCTGAGAGAAAAAAGGAGCTTCCGTGAGGCAGGATGTGATTTGCTTTCACAGAATCAAAGTAGTAAAGAGGTGAAGGTAGTAAGTAAATCATAATTTAAAACAAAGCATTTTCGTGTTCATAGGATATAGACCAGATCAGAATCCAAAGCTACTTGCTCAGGTCCTGACCCAAATTTTTAGCTCCTATTTTTTTCTAAACAGTATTAGGTAGTTTTTAATAAAAGGTTTGAAAACACCCCTCTTTCTCCTCTTTTCTCAGAAAAGTGTGGTTAGATGCTTGGTTAAGTCACCATGATGCTGTTTTCCCTTCTAGTGCAGGATATTTGTTTTAACCTGGAGTAATGGGCTTCTAGGATAGTCACTTTCATGCTGTTTAACCCCAAACCTTGGTGATAAATATATTTTATATCATGATCAATAATACACACATACACACAAGTGATTTATATCATTAAATAGTCTTTAAATTTATCTAGATATTATAAATAATTTCACAAGACAAAAATTTCACAAAATATTATTGACCCATCGTATATGCAAGATACAGTTTACATTATTTTATTCTTCTTTACTTCCTAATTTTCTATGTCATGTCATATGTTTTCCCATCACAGTGCCCACTGTAAAGCACACTATTGTGAGGGACCCTGGTTTGGGGTCGCTGTGAATCCCTAAACCAAACGATTTCTGTTTATTAGCGCTTAGGCGTGTTTTTCCAGGAATTCCATGGATAGCATTCATCATGTATTTCCAGAGTCGTCTAAGTGACCCAGAAAACCTGGAAAAAAAATACTCTTCTGGAGGGCCTCTTGTTTCATAATAAGTTAGAGATGATTTTGGTAAGTTTATAGTTCATTTAATTACAAATTTAATTTAGAGGTAAGCATTAATGTGAATAGTGATTTAGGAAAGTCTTCTCCCTTACTGGTCGTAGAATTCCCCTTTTCCCCGGACAGCTTTCTGAGCTACAGCCTCACTGTATGTACCATGGAACAGTGGGCGACATTATTACCTCCACTTCTTTTCTAATCCCAACTTTGACCGAATACTTCATTTTTTAGCGCTAAAAAAGTAATTCGTGCTTATTCTTGAAAATCTACAAACTCAGACATCAGAAGGGGAGAATGGAGGGGAGCCTGGGTGGCTGAGTCTGTTGCGGGTCTGCATCTTGATGTGCACTCAGGTCTTGGTCTCAGGGTCGTGAGTTCATGCCTCCCATTGGGCTCCACACTGGGCATGGAGCCTCCTTAAGAAACAGAAAGAAACGGAGAATGGAAATTACCCATTAACAACCACCTAAAAATAAATACTATTAACATTTTGGTGTCTATCCTTTGGGTCTTTTTTCTGTGTACAAATGCGTACATTTTATAACCTAAAGTTTTTATATGATGGCACCTGTCGAGTATCTGCCTGGCCAGTATATTTAAGCAGTTGCTATCGCTGCACACTGGTTTGTCATCCCATCCCCAACATCACAGGGAACACCATCGAGCTTTCTACAGTCTCTCTGCCTTCTCGGTGCCAATTCCTACAAATGGAGTAGCGATGTCTGGAGGTAGAAACAGTCCTGAGGCCTGTTACGTCGTGGTGCATGGTACGGTTGTCCTCCTGGAAGGTGATTCTAATGTGGCACAAGGGCCGGGCTTGCCTGCTGCCCTGCATCTCCCCGGCTTTCCAGGTGCCATGTCACACGGCTCCGTGGACCGGGCGACTTTCGACACCCAGGTGCACCTGTTGGCAAGAGGGTCTTTTCGGCATTCCCTTCGTAGAGAAGTATTCAATTCAGTAATACGGGGATTTTATCTGGGACGGAGTCAGCATGGGCAGTGAGCTGTTCACCTGGCAGGAATCCAATCCAGTCCTCGGCGGGACTGCCTCTGCCGGTGAGGCCTACCTAAGGCGATTACGCAGGTGGAGCCAACAAAGCTGATTTCAGATGGAAGAAAACCTGAGCTGCCTGCGTGGAGGAGGAGGTCCTCTGCAGCCCTGACGGCTAAAATGGAGTCTGCAGGACGGGAGAGCTGCCGTTTCTCGGGAGCTGTCTTTTAAGCAGTGTGACTTGATTTCCCGTCTCGTGCCCAGCGTGGCCAGAAGCCGCGCGGCGGCCCCCTTCCCTGCGCCCGAGAGGCAGTGTCCGCATGGGTCCTGGGCGGATGCCGAAGCCCTGAGTAGGTAAGCGGGCAAGAAGCCCAAGCTTTCACCAAAGGGAAATTTAATGAGCACGTTTGAGCTTGGTCTGATCCAGAAGCATCAGAAGCTGAGCAGTCACTGAAGGAACATCTTCCCCTTCTCCCGGTTTGCTTTAAAGTTTGTGAGATCTGGATTTATAAAGCAGTTTTAAACTTTTTACCTAAACCTCCCTCGCCTGTCCCTGCTTGTGTGACCGTAGTGAGGGTCGTACAGATAGTAGTGATCCTCGTGACTCCTGTCCCCCATCCCCGCGCTCTGGGCTCTTACCCATGGCAGAATTCCCCGCAAGCACCCAAGGGTCCCTGCGGGGTTATTTCCTGTCCCGTCTCCCCCTCTGTTCTTCCTTTGAGTCTGCATGTCCGTCTTGGCCCCTGGGACCTTCTGCCTCAGGTGCAGTCTCCGTACACGTGAGAGGAGACCGGCGCGCAGTTCCCATTCGCCGTTTGCTGGAACGCCTCCCCGGGTGCCAGATGTTCTGTGGTCCCTGGAGCCTGTGTTACAATAAGTGGAGGCTCAGAGACGTGAAATAACCCAGCCCGTGAGTGAGTGAGTGAGTGAGTGAGGATGGTTCTGATCCTAAAGCCTTTGTCCTGAGCCTTTTTTTAAATTCCCGATACTTAACTGGAGCTCAGTATCACACACCCCAGCACCCAGTTCTGGTGGGTTTGTGGCCTTAATATAAAAGTCCCTGCTGGGCACCGAATACCCTTACCGGAGGCTTTAGCCGAACCTTCTCCAGCCTGGTCCTGCCCTTGAGATACTTTCCAAGGGCAGTCCTCAGAGTGCTGTTGAGTTTCACCGGGTAAACCCTGAAAAATCTAACTGTAGTTAATGGCTATACCTCAGAAATTACATAGAGGCTTGCAAGTTTGCTGGAAAATTCTTTCTTTATTCCCCTAGCATGAAACTAAGGGGAGGCCTCAGAGGCCCTGTTCACGGTGGAGAACTTGACATCTTTGGCTTTTGGGGAGGGGGGCAGTTCGACCTGCTCCCCAAGTCTTAGCAGATGATTGCTAATAGCTTTATATTTTGATGGAAAGTCAAAAGCTTTCTTTCCCCCCCTCTCATTTGTCATGTTACTTGAACGGCATTTGGGGGCTTTCTTCATGCTGTTGTGGTTAACCCTGAGTCAGAGGGGGCGGAGAGCCACTCTGAGGGAAAACAGGACATTTATGAAAAGGACCGAAGCCCTTTGAAGGGAGAGCACAGGAAGGCCTTGAGACACGGTTTTGCCTTGACATGACTGCTATGTCATTGGCAACATTCAGTGCCAATTTGTCTGAAGAACAACTGGCCTGGTCATAACTTAGTCACAGGCTGCCATGTTTGTTATGGATGTGACGTAGTCTATAGGGACACATCAAAAAATTGCTGATGCAGTAAGCACATTCTTTATATTTTGAAATGTTTTAATATACTTCCTTGGTGTGCCTTATTTTCATAAATTCCTCTTTCTCTGAGGAAAATTTGAACATTTCTCACTTTTCAGATTTCCATTTTTAGGAAGTTGACATTTCCCTTCGTGTGTTGTCGGCTATAAATTATTGAGGTATATTAAATAAAGTTCTAGCTTCTGATCCCCAAACACCCTGTAAAATGGATGAAAAATAAATGATTTAAGAAGATTCTCACTGATGTAAAGAGCCGGTTACAAAAATAATGATGCTAAAAGTAATGCACAAGTAAAAAATGGTCAGGGTGTTAAATTTAACATTTGCCCCCAAACACTGAGCTATGCTTTACAGGATTTTTTAAAAAATTAATTGTTGAATCTCTGGTAACCTCAAAGTAATTTTCACAAAAAGAAAAGGTGTATTTAAGATTGTGTGGTATGTTTCACACAGAAGCGTACTCCTTTTTAATATATTCAACATACTTTTTTGCTCTTCTTCTTCCTCTCCTGGCTGTTTGAGCTACATAGCCTTTCTGGTGAGTTCTCTCAAAACTGTGTATTTGTGTGGCAGACAGACTCCAAGATGGCCCCTGGGATTCCCACCACCTGTTTTTCATGCCCTTGTGTAACCTCTACCCCTTGAGTACAGGTGAGACCTATGATTTGTTTCTAACCACTATAATACTTGTGACTTGTTTCTAACCAGTATGATATAGCAAAAGTGATGGGATATGGCTTCTATAGTTACATTACATAGGATGATAATGTTTGTCTTCCTGAGAGACTCTCTCCCTTTCTGGCCATGCTGAAAAGGCCCATGAGAAGAGGACTGAGAGTGACCCCCAGCTGTCAGCTTTATGTCATCTTAGTGGCTACCTTGTGAAGCTTTGTGACAGAAGACCCAGCCAAGCTGTGGTTGGATTCCTAACCCAGAGAAACCGGAAAACAACAAATATGTGTTGTTTTGAGCCATTGGTTGAAATGTTGTAATGCAATAGGAGCTTACTGATATATTTTGGTAGACTTATCCCCTGAGATAAATCCATATAATAATTTATATATATATATAACTTGTACATAAATTATATATATATTAATTTAATAATCCAGTCACTGAAATTTTTCTTGAGCATCTGCTACAATGCCAGGCTTCGTGTTTTGTGCTCAAGAAACAAAAGAATGAGTGAATCATCGTTTCTTTGAGTTCCATTAGTAATGGGTATTGTGTAGGGGGCTAGAGACACAGTGAGGGAAGGTATCCAGGTCTCTCACAGAAACAGGGGCAGGGAATCTAATCTGTGAGTGTGAAAGATGAAGGGTGAGGTCAGTGTGAGGTCAGGAATGGCTTTCTAGCAGCAAGGACACCTTGACTCTCTGAACAGTGATGGGAGATAACAAAGGAAGTTTGGGAGGGGATGGCTTTGGTGAATGCATGCATCTAAGAAACCACGTGGCATGTTCTAGGAGCTACAACCCACAGAGTGAGGAAATAAGAGGTGGAATCCTGTACTAAAGAAAGGGGATTTGGTAATAGAGGATCTAGTTCACGGTAGTAAGGAGCTGGGGCTTCATCCTCTAGGCAGAGGAATTTAAACAGAATGATGAGGGTTTGGTGTAATTCAGAGGGAGATCTCTGGCTGCCTGGGAGTTTGAATTTGAGGGGACTGGGTTGGAATTAAGCCAGTTAGGACACTGTCGAATGTCTACACTGGAGGTGTGATAGAATGGAGAAGCAGCATAAGCTTTAAAAATACAGGTGAGGGGAAATTTAGTAATTTATCACTGATTTTTGGGTTGGGGGTGAGGGGCAGAGAGAGATCAAAGACAACTCCCACATTTGTAGCATGAATGCGCTGTCAAATGAAGCAAAGACACAAAATAATAGGTTTGGCACGGAGGAAGTTGGAAAGTCCAGTTGGGAACATATTGAATTTGGATGCCTGTGGGATATCCACGGTGAAGATGCAGAGGATGTGAAAGAACACGTGGATTTTCCTGCATGACACTGTAGGGGAAGCGTTGTCCTCAGAGAAGAGCCTGATGGCAATTAAAAGCTTGTGTGGAATGTTCTAGAAAATACAGTGGGTTAGGGTGATATGTTTTCAGTGAGAAGGGGCACTGTGACAGCATAGGGAATGAGGGACTTCTGACTAAGGTGGTATATGTCCTTCCTCCATGCAGAAGTGAGGCCACGAAGCACTGGCCTCTTCCTGGGGTCCTGTGTTTATAGGATCCTTGTAGTGAGGAGTGTGAGTCCAGATTATTGAATGGGACAATGTGAAATGCGCTACCCTTAAATTCAGGATTTGAGTGTCTTTCATTTGTAGCTCTTTGGTAGAGTTGGTACGGGTTGCTTTCTGTCCACCTTTGAAGGAAAGGACAGAGTCTGGTCACCAGCCTGTTCCTGCTGCTTCACACCTTCACACGTCTTACGCGGACTCCCCTGGCTTAGCTGCAGCTGCCTCTGTAGCCGGCTGTATCCCCTGACCCCACTGAGAGCAGAGTGGACTCTCCTGGCCAGTAAAGACACCCTAATTTGGGGAAAGTCATTACTCACTTCTAGAGGTTCAGATAAATTAGAAATGGGGCCTTGATGAACTGAAATACAGCCCATCTGTTATTGGCCATCTTTTCTTCTGGTTGTGAAGTCTTGTTCTCAGTCTTAGTTCATTGCACATTTATGCTCTGGTCAAGCAGCTTGAAAAAATACGCAGGAGGATGGCTGCACAGCCATAAAGGCAAGATAGAATTACAGTCCTCTTCCTCTGGTTGCCTAAGACAATGTGACTGATAAACTCTGCGACCTTGGACAGCCACTTAAATGTTCTGGACCTCAGTTGCTCTGTCTTTATACTTTGGAAACCTTAATATAGAGAGCTCAGCTAGGATTTCTTTAAATATTCCTCACCTCTAAAACCCTTCCAAAAGCAAGGGGTCCATGGGAAAGTGTGTGGTTATCTCTTACTGTATAACGAACAATCCCAAGGTTTGTTTAAAACAGAAACATACAAGTTTATAGCTAAAAACAGAAGGATTTGGCTGGACAGTTTGTGCCTGATCATCATGGCATTGGTTTTGGCAGCTGGGCCTGGAGGATCTCCTTCCAAGATGGCATCTTCACTTGCATATCTGATGCTTCGGTTGTCCTTGGAGTCTCTTGCTACATGCCCACTCATCCTCCAGGGCCCCTTCTGGTGGCTTGAGCTTGTGACAGCATGGCAGGCTCATGATGTGGCAGTTGGTTTCTAAGAGGCAGAATGTGGAAGCTGCCAGGCCAATTAAAGGTCTTACATGTAACCGGCACAGTTCTACTTCTGCCATATTCTGTTGGTCAGGGCACCACAGGGTCCCCCTGTTGATGGCAAGGTCCCATTGCACAAGAGCATAGGAGATGGGAGATATTGCTGTTGCCATCTTATAAAGTATGCTCTGCCACAGCCAGTGATTTCTTCCCATTAAATGGAGAAAAAGGATTTTAGGGATGATGTATATAAAGCACTCAGCATAATAATAAGTACATATGAGTGATGCATTATTAGCAATCCTGCAGAAACAGAGGACAGACAGAAATAGTTGGCCAGACCTTTTCTCACCAGATTCAGAATGGTGTTAGAATAGATAATAGCATATTATAGAAGATTAAATACTGAATTGGAGATTTTCAAAACAGGTTTTAATATTTTTAAGACGAATTTTTTTCATGACTTTAAAGTATCTGTCTTTAGGTTTCGGAGATTTGGGGTGCGTCACTTAAAAATTGGCAATTTGGAAACATTTTCAGATAAGATATTCAATATGATTGTGCCGCATACTCCTCCTGGTTGAGACATCATGTTTTATGACACTGTGGTGGCTGATTCCAGGGGATAATCGAGACTCGTGTCCCTTTTATGGCATTATGAACTGAGTTTGGATACTTGTATTTATTTGTGTGCGGTGTGGCCATTTTCTCACTGAAGACCTGATTCAAAGAAAGTGTGTGTATTTTCTTTAAATTTTCTATTTCTGTGTTCAGCTTATCAAGAATTTTAGTTTTAGAAGTTGCTTTAGAAAGATTCTTCTGTGAACTCATAAAAATAGTTTAAATTATTCACAGTACTACAAAGACTCTGTGTTTTATGTGGGGCACACACTATGGGAGACTCAGAAGGCTTCACTTGCTCCCTGTCCAAAAAGCAAATCTCATGTTTTGAGCTGCAAATCTTACTTTTAAAATTCCTATATGTAAATTTCAATATTTGGGTTGATAATGTGGATCTATCTTTTGCATGTCATTCCCTCAATGTCCCCCTGATATTTTCCTTGGACTTGCAGTTTTAGTTGTCATTAGTCAGTCTGACTTTTTTTTTTTCTTGGAACTGTAGAAGAGTTCACATGGTGTTGATGCAGGTGTGCAGGTGTTGAAAGTTAATGAAGTTTATATGTCAGGAAATGGTGGGTAAGTGACTGAATGATCTTAGCAGGATTGGATGTCCTTCACCAGAGGGCTCCTCATAACCTTATAGTCCAAGTGCATTTTATTCCCAGTCCTGTGCCCTCCCTCCGACCTGTGTTTACCTGTAATCTCAAAGTAGGTGAACCATGGAAGTAAATATTACAAATACAGTAGGAGTCTTAGATGGTGAAGGCAAGCCTCTCTGGTCATGACCACTGGCAATGGGACCGGCATTCACAGAGCGGAAAAGGCACAGAAGAGGTCTTTTTCTGCTTTGAAATTTCCCACCTCCCATTCCCCCTTTGGGCCTGCTTAGCTGACTTGTTTCTAGGACACATCCATGGAACTCATGTCCTGCTCTCTGTATGCATGAAATAAATGAGCTGCACCAGAGGTAATGTATTCATTTTCTACTCCTAAGTAATTGGTGAAGCTTGTCCTAAATTTAATTTGGCCAGGATAGTTACTACTGATCATCAGCAGACACAAAGGGACTGGCTTTGCTGTTGCGTCGTCTGACTGCTCACATCAGGAAGTTTCAAGCAGGGCTCTGTGTTTGTGCATATGTGCAGCCCAAATGGGGATTTGGTTTACACTGGATGACTTCACTTGATAAAACCAGGGAGCCCATCTTGATGGTTCAGTGTAAGCTCCTGGTCAGTGGCAGTTGTGTCCAGCAGGTAAGCGAGCCAGCAACAGCCTGAGGAGAAGCTGCCTGACGCCTGGCGGGGACCGTGGGACACCCAGCAACAATGGACCATTGGTTTACACCACTGGGGTTTTTTTAGTGCAGTAAAAGACACATAAAATCACATTTCCTGTTAGTAACGTTGATTGCGTCGACAGTGCTGTGCAACCATGGCCTCTGTGTAGGTCTAGAACATTTTATTATACCAAAGCAAGCACCAGGCCCATCAAGCATTCACCACCACCCCCATTGTTCCTTCCTCCCAGCGCCTCACTAGGGTCTGTCTCCACAGAGTGCCTATTTCGCGTATTTCCTAGAAGTGGAGTCTGCGACGTGTGTTGGTTTGTATCTGGCTTCTTTCACTGAGCACAGCGTTTTAACATGAGCGATTTTTACTGGATGCCGGCCATGTGCCAGGTCCCACATCCATAGTGACAGACAAAACCAAGAGGTTCCTGCCCTCAGGAATCTCAGGCTGGAGTGGTAGATCAGACCCAAAACCAAGTAAGTAAATAAAATGATCTTGAGCCATACTAAGCGCTATAGAGAACACAAACAGGATGCTGGGCTAGAAAATAATGAAGGCGCGTGGGAGGGGGTTGCTACCTAGGAGAAAGGTCAGGGGAGGCCCCTCTTAGGAGATGACATCTAGGTGGAAAATGGGAAGTTTCGAAGGAACCAGGCCTGGGAAGGGTGGGGGGAAGGAAAGTTCAGAGAGAAGGAATAGCTCGTGTAATAGCTCCGAGATGGGGAAGAGTCCTCCAGCCTCTGGAAGGTCAGTGTGGCTGAGGCCCGGGGGACCCTGGAGAGGCAGGTGGGGCTCTGGATCCCACTGTGAGGTGGAGCATTGGATGCAGAGAAGGACCATGAACTCACTTACCTGGTGCCGTGTGGAGCGTTTGGGCAGGACTGGTCAGTCAGGGGCTGCTCTGGGCCTTTCTAGCCCTGACCTGAGGTTCAAGACCATGTTCTACTCCACCGCTGGGTGCTGTCTGTTGTTAGCTCTGAGCCAGCTCTCCAGAATCTCTGATTTAGATTCTGCTCTGTGCCTGTAGCGAGACAGGTCCTGCCATCACTTTCAAGCCTTGGGCTCGGAAGTCTCCATCTTGAGCATGAGGTCTGAACCTGACGTTCTGAATACTCCTTGAATACCCACCGGCCATCTGAGTGCCTGGCTCTGCCTCTGGAGGCCACTCAGCATTAACTAATCTAGACTGGTTCTGCGGAGCTCTTGAGAAGAACCGTGGCTTCTGGGTAGGCACCCAGTGGGTCTGCATGGTTCGCTTCATGGCTCAGATGGTGGATTTACATGTCCTGTTCAGTTCCCAGGAACCACTTCCATCTTATCTACCAGAAGCCTGCTTTGCTAGGACTTGAGACCACTCATGATCTGTGCACTAAGCAAGCATGATACCTGATCCCTTTCTGACCCTGTAGAAAAAAATACAAAATCAGATTTTAAGTGAACAGTTAAGTGATCTTTCGGAACACCAGCTTTCGCTTGAAACCAGTCCTCAGAAAACACACTCTCTGTTGTGTGTGACTAGTGTCTCATTTGGCTGTAGACGTTAATGTGGCTGCTTTGCGAAGTATAGTCGGCTGGCTTCTCCTAAGAGATGGAAGTTATTTCCGATCATCTTATCCGATTTAGATGGACAGGTCTTCCACATGTTGAGACCGTTCTGATCACCTGTAAGAGCTGAAATTATTTTCTGTGGGAACCCTGACCGCCTTCTTCTATCCATGGTGTGGCTGGGGTTGGATGGTGGACGTTCTGATGGAGTGGGGCAGATGGAGAAATAACTCCATGTCTCCCTACTCTCTTCCTCACAGTGATGCCTGCTTTTAACCCATTCGCTGTCTTAAAAGAGGTTGTGATAGTGTACATTAAGAAATCCCCTTCCTAGTGCCTTCGGGCAGCAGTCACATGACTAGGGACATTGCTGGCTTAATCTTTCTAAAGAGTCTGTTTGGAGCAAAATAATATGTCTAAACTCATGCTTACTTTTAAGTCAGCTGGCAAAAATGAATACAACAACCAAACATAAAGAAGTCTAAGCTAAAAATTATACCATGAGGTCTTTTGCCCTTGAAAATATTTTCTCATAAACTAGAAAGTATCTACCATTTATTGAATGCTTCGAGTGTGCTAGATTCTGTTATAAATATTTGCACACATTTATTGTCTTACTTAATTCTTCAGTAGTGCTTTGTGGTTGGTGTGACTGCTGTCCCCCTTTGGTAGGAGACCTATCTGAACCCATTCTCGAGCTCTGGATTTGAGATCAGTAAATCACTGGTAACCCTGTGTGAGGTGCCACAGGATACTTAAGAAAAAATGATAGTTTTCTTCTGAGGCACTTTATTTTTTTTTATTATTTTTTTAAAGATTTTATTTATTTATTTTGACAGAGATCACAAGTAGGCAGAGAGGCAGAGAGAGAGAGAGAAGCAGGCTCCCCGCCGAGCAGAGAGCCCGATGCGGGGCTTGATCCCAAGACCCTGGGATCGTGACCTGAGCTGAAGGCAGAGGCTTTAACCCACTGAGCCACCCAGGTGCCCCTCTTCTGAGGCACTTTAAAGAGAAAACAAATTGTGTTCCCACCTTCTGGACAGTTAAGGGATTTGTGATGTTTAACTTAATCTATGTAAAGGTGGTTGCCTGTGGAAATACTTGTAGGTACGTTTACATACACGTTAATAAACACGGAGACATTTCTTTGCTGTTGGCTGAGAGGGGATAAAAGAAATGACACATCTCTTAGGAACAAGCATACATGGGACCCAGATCTTGGTTTCCAAGGCCATTCTGCAATGCAAGGAACCAGGGTTCCTTAGAGAAATGGCTGATTCTAGGTCTGGGGCAGGGAATAGGAGTTGAGGCTGGTGCCTCTTGTGCCAGAAAGTAAGGAAGGCCTCAAAAAGGAGAGAAAAAAAGAACCATGTTGATGGGAGTATGTCCCAGGAACAAACACCAGTGACACGTCAGGAGCTCCCAGCAGCCAACGTTCGAACAATTCGAGCAACAAAATAAATGACATAGTGTCAAATTGTGACCTCAAGGACAAAATAAATATGCAGGGGACCCTGCTGATGCAAGGAGATGATGGAGTAGATTAGCAGATGCAGGAGAAGAGACCAATGTCTCGGGAGATATTCCAAGTAAGTCATGTTGATACTCCCCCTGGGAGGACGGAGAGCTTGTGCCTCCTCCCTCCAAGTGTCGGCTGCGCATGGCGACTTCTCCTGGAGATGTGGAAAGGGAGAAGCAGCGTGAAGGGACAAACCTGGTCAGCCCCTCCTCAGCCAGGCCTTGAGGTGCCCAGTGAAAATGGCCGCTTCCTCCCGTGGTCGTCCTCCCCCAAACCCATGGCGCCAGTCTAGTCAGGAGAAAAGGAGCACATTCCAGGAGAGGGAGCACTGAGCAGGGTGCCTGACCAGTCCTCTCAAAACTGTCAGCCCTGAGTTGCTGAAGGAGACCGTAAACTAAGTATAACGTGAGTCCGAGGTGGGATTCTGGGACAGAAGAAGGACACTAGGTAGAAACTAAGGAAATCTGGATAAAAGACAGACTTCCGTTAATGATAACACATTAACATTGGCTCCTTAATCGTAACAGTTGTATGCCGTGCTGATGTAAGATGTCAATGGGGAAACTTCCAGCAGGGTGACGGAGTGTGTGGGGGCTCTCTACGATTTTCCCGATCTGAGACTGCTTTAAAATATAAAGTCTACTGATGAAAGTAATAAACAGAACACACGAGCATTTCCGTGAGATTCTTGAAAGAAGGTTGGTTGTTTGGTTCTCCGTCCCCTCGTTTTCATAGCACATCTCACGTATCCTCCAAGTGCAGCATGTAGGTGGGCATATCCTTGACTGGGAATTGTCAGACTAGGAATTTTGGTCAAAGGAGGTCATAGAAAGATCCCTTTGAACCCCCCAACTTTAGAAGATGAATAGTTCAATGGGAAAAAAAAAAATTCTGTAGGCAAGAAGTAACTCTGTGACTTAACTTCAATCTTGTAAAAGTCCACATAAAAGATTACATATTAAGATTACTTATATACAGAAATATATTTGTTTTCTGTAATAGTTGTGGTAAGCGATCTTAGATTTGCTTCCCATCCTTTCTCTGTGGCTGCACTCATTACACAAGGCTTTGCCCATCACGCTGCATTAATTTATCTCCATTGCATCCATGGAGGACAGAGGAAAAGAGGCAAAGGCCAACCGTTTTGCTGAGGTCACTCAGGATAAAAACCTGACCGCAGGCATCTCCATTCCTATTTCTGTGCTTTGCTCACTGTGAACTCATTGGCTGACTTTCAAATGACACACTCCTTTCATCAGCTTTGCCATCCCAGCGTTGACCTCTCTTTTCCTTCAGGATTTTGGAAGGTCGGTCCTTAGGTGAGAATGAGGCCCGGGAGGCCCCTTGCTCCTCTTTCCCTCCAGGAAGAATGAGTCGCAGAGGACGGTACCCTCTTGCACAAGGAGACGGCTGCCCCGTGTCTGCGTGCTGCTTTCTTCCCACTAGGCTGTGAGTGCCTTGTCTCTCCCGCTTTGTGTAGAGTTGTGCACGTAGTAGGTGGTCGGTAAATGGAATTTGGCTCAGGAATGGAGGACGGCGCAGCATTGCCAGTGCCTGTAGTGAGGGCAAATACTTGTTCTCCAGCCTTCTTCCTATTAAGTCTTCCAAATAATCTCATTCATGGGGAGCTCAGGGGTTCCTTCACGGATGTGAGTGTCCTAGGACGGAAGGAAGTGTGGCAGGACTAGAAAAGAGCACAAGCAATTACTTTTGTGGTCTCCAAATTTGCAAACCGTGGTACTGATCAAGCAGCCTTTGCCACCGCTGCCCCTTTGGCAGACTGGCTCCTTGCACTGGGTTTGCGATTCATGGGATCGCGTCCGAGGACGTTGCTGTCCAATGCCATGAATGGGAAGATCGTTTTCATTTGGCTCACGAATATCATCACTGTTATTATGTCACCTGGCACTTGAGATTGTGACACGAATGCCTCCGTAGCTCCATCACTTGTAACAAATACTGCAATTAGCTCCTTTCTCCTTTTGGCCTCAGTGAGTTCATAATCCCTTCGGTGATCATCGCCAAATTGTGTTCTACAAAACATGTGCCCCCTGATATGTTACAAATGGCTCCATTAAAAAAGGCTCCTAGAGTCAAATAAGCTTGGCGAATGCATGTTAAATAAAGTTAAAAGTCTTGCTTTCCTGAGAGACCTCCAAGAGTCCTTACGTTATAATGTTAATGCTGACAGTAACCTCCAGCAAGGGCACTCGTGCACGGAAACTAGCTTGAATGCAGGCTTATTAGTATGACGGCTGCCGTGGTTACAGCCCTGGCTTCAGAGCCCTAGCCGTCTGGATTATGGAACTTCGGGAGAGTTCCATGTTTGTGTTAACTTCCTTAAAGGTGGTTGTACTAATGACAGAAGTTATTAATGGAAATTAAATGAACTCATTGAGTATAAAATACTTGGCACTGTGCCTGGCACTTGGGTGTCCTTATTAATAAATGGTAGTTGCTGGTAATATTGTTAATATTTTGGAGAAATAGAGTTCTGGAGTGGAGTTCCGCAAAACACCGTTCTGGAAGTGGTGATCTGTGATCAGATTGGTCAGACATTTCACCCGGTTTTACAGATGAGGCCCAGGAGTAAATTCCCGTGGTTTGCTGCCCAGGATAATAGGTCTGATAGGTCCTAGTCCTCTATCCCTTGTATAAATGCCAGTCGTACAGAAGAAGACCGCTCACTCACTGTGCGTGTCAGGAACATTCTGCCAAAAGGGTCTCCTTCCTACACCTGGCCCCTGTGACTGTTTTAGGGACATTATGGCCACAAGATCTGAGATCTTGGTGATTTGGACCTAAAAGTAGTAGCTCACCTCTTCAGTTGTCTTGTTACGGCTCTCGGATATTATCTAAGAACCCCTGAAATTTGGAGTACTGGACAATCCTGTCCTGTCAAGAAGGCGTAATATATGCTCATCAGTGGACAGAAGGGGGTATCTGGCTTCATGTGACGGTTGTCCTTTGTTTATATGTGACTAATATTTGTACTGCTTTAGCAGATGTCCTGGCACATGGTACTTCATTTGTACTCATTAATTAATTCATTTATTGATTCTCAAATATTTAATAATTGCCTCCTATGTTATGGGTATGTGGAAGGAGGCAAAGATGAGTAATGAGGGGCCCTCATCTCCATGGCCTTCAAGTCCCCTTGTGGTGGGTGTCCTAAGTGTAAATAATCCAAGTACAGGGGAAGCAGGTGTCCTGAGGAAGGACAGAGAGTTCTTCGGGGAAGAGGTCCCATTCAAACCGAAGCGGAAATGTCTTCAAGGTAGAGTAGAAATTTGACAGGCAGCTAATGAGGGAGAAGAGCTTTGGGACTTTGTTTGGTGTGATGCAGGGGCAGGGGGTGTGGGGAGGGCAGGGTGGAGCGGCAGGGTGTGCCCTCGCAAGGGTAGGCTGGAGAAGGCCATGATGAGCCATCAGTGAAAAGCAAGGCATTGAGACTGTGACATGATGATTCCATTTCTTTCAATCAGGAGGACCCAGAAGAAACCAAAGTGGGCTTAGGGAGACCAGTTAAAGGAGAAGAGTCATTCAGGGCTGGGCTGGGTACAGGATGAGGTATATTTCTGTTTTGGAAAAGGGGGCACGCATGAGTTTCAAAAAAGTCCAGGATCACTGTTCTGAGTCGATGAAGAGGGATTTACGAGGCAGTGGCCTAGGAGATGGGGAAGTGAGAAGATGTGTAAGCAAGAATTGACAGAACACAGTGGCTGTTTACGTTGGTGTGGGAAGGAGCGGAGAGGGACATCAAGGAGGACTCTGAGGTTTCTGGCTTTGATGTTGGCAGGAACAGTGAGGCCATTGACTGAGACCGGGCATGTGGTGGCCAGAGAGAAAAGCCATGTTTCCTGTGGGGATCTGTTGGATCTGGGGTGTCTGTGAGGGATTCAGGAAGGAAGTGTAAATATAGCCTTTGCACTCCCAGAGGCTCTGGGTTGGTGGCGTGGATGTTCGCCCATCTAGGGAGGGGGAAAGCCCGTGAGAGGGGACGGTGGCACAGGCCAGCTGGGAGCGAGCAGGTGAGAGGGACATCGGCAGGGTGAGCGAGGTGCCAGCACTCTGCCTGTCACTAAGGGTGTCCTCGGTTAGATGACAGATGGTATGCCGTGCTTGATGGAACCCTAAGAAAGTCTACTTTTGTGGGGAGAGACAGACCCTGAGGATAAGTAGGCAGACAGGCTACCATAACCAGCCGAGGAGTGGAGGGAAGGGCCCCTTTGCAGTGCCTTGGGCTTTAAAAGGATAATGAAGAAGCACCCCTCCTGGGAGAAGTGCGCCTGCGAGGAGAAGGCCAGGGAGCTGGCAGAGGGCCTGGGGGCACCAAGAAGACGTGAGCATTTTAGTGACTGGGGGGAGCCGGGCAGTGGACTGGGAGCCATCAGAGAGGGGACAGAGGATGACCAATCAATTGTGAGACCCCCAAGAGGGACAGGAGGAGACCAAGGGCCCAGGTGGGAGAAGGAAGACTTGAAGAAAGGGTACAGCTTCTTGTTGGTAATCAGGAGTTGTAGGAAGGAGAGAGGGATGTAGTTGGGAAAAGGGCCTGAAAACTGGTAAAATGTGCTCTGTGCCCTCCATTTTGACCATGAAGAGAGAGATGAGGGTATTTATAAGAAAGGGAAGCGGAGGGAGGAGCTGGGTGCTTGAGAACGTGCTTGGAATTTGGATAACCGGTGAAGGGTGCTGGCTGGATGCCTCCCTCACAGGAATATTTTTGGGGTGTGCTGGAACCGGAAACTACAAAGTGGTCCCTGGTCCTGTCTGCATCGTTCAGGTTTCTTGGCTGACCCTGAACTGGAGGGTCACCCGGACACGTGGGCATTGGACCTATCCTGAGGACATGCGGGCCCCGTGTGGTCTAAGGAAGAGGCATGAGGAATTAAGCTGGAAGGTGACTGAGCCCTGAGTTGGGGGATCGTGAAGTTGAAGGGGCTCTTCAGTAGAAGAAAAAGGACAGGCAGAGGGATGCAGTCCCGGCAGGCGGCAGGAGTTGGGGTGGCTGGAATAGGAAAAGAGAGGAACAGTCATGGGTTGGGTTTGGCATCAGAGGATATGAATTTAAGCAGAGGTGAAGCGCTTCCCAGCAGTAACAGCCCAAGGTGTGGCCGTAGGAATTTGGGGGTTTGTTGAATGAATAATAGTATTCTCTGGATTTGAGCAGCCTTTCCTAAATGCCTTTGGCATTTCTTGCTGCTGGTAGGCATTGTACTGAGAACCTGGATCTTTTGTGCCTGATCTGGCTATAATACTTTGCTGGTGGTGGGGAAACTGCAGGACTCGGTTTTCATTTGTAACTCTTACCAATTTAAAAAAAAAAAAAAAATTAAAGTTTTTTTTTTTTTCTTTTTGGTGATTTTCATTGGTAGTTGGTATCTGTCATTAAAAGTCATCACTGATAATTAACTTCTTCCAGAAGTTGACACTAGTAGCTTTGTTGGATTTTGTTGTTATGACCAATGGCTGCATTCATTTTGATGAAACGTACTAATAAAGACTAACATGGATGAGTAAATTAGGGATACTTCTTTTGGGGAAGGCAAAGGGCATGGCCATATTTAAAATTTAAAAATGAACCAAAAAAATTAAAAATAAAATAACCAATAATATATTAGTCTCAGATGAGTGTATTATAGTGGAATTCAGCAACTGGTTATTTTTCATTACCGCTCCATTCGTTTTGCAACGTCAACATCCTGGACAGTGAAGCAGAGCAACTCGCAGAGACTTTGTAATGGTTCTTGGGAAGAGTGGAGCCAAAAAAAGAAAAGGAAAAGCCAAATCTGGACTCCTTTTATTGAGTTCGCATGTTTGATTAATCACATAAATTCCTCAGGCAGCGTAAGGGGATCACATTTTGAGACCACCCTCATTTACTGCACGTTTATTACACTACTTGAAATATAATTTATGCCTTGATTTACAAGTGTGCTGACCCAACTGCACGCTTCACACCTTTCCCAACTGTGTTGCCGTGTTGCTGGAGTCCCCTTTCTTTATTTTCTTGCTAAAGTGAACTTTATTCCATAGGTTTTGGACCAGTAATCATGATTTCTAAGTGTTTTACTTGGCTTCTTGCTTTGTTTTTAGACTATTACTTTTCTCTCTGAGTATAAATGCATCTCTACAGAAAGAAGAAGGGCCTCTCCCCTCACCCACCCCCCAAAAAACACAGCTCCTTTACAGTGGGTCCACCTGAAAATACGTGTTCACCAAACTCAAAAGGATAAGACAGGGAGTCTGTAGAAAAGTTATATCCAAAAATTTAGCTTAGAAAACATTTTCACTTCTTCCAAATGGCAGGAACGCCTCTGTCAAGATGTGTCTCTCTTTACCCCTCTCTCGCAGTCACTCCGCTTTCCGGCGCCCTGAGAGTATTTTTAGCACAGCACTAGACATCCTGGAAGGTGTTCTCCAATTTTTTAAATTGTAAGGGTTTTTATGTTAATTTTGTTATTTTAAAAATTTTGCAAACTTTTTTAATGTCCTGGGGCCATATGGAAGCATCTTATTCCAATTTAAGCTAATGAGAAAAGAACCCTTTACAAAACATTTGAATATACACACCACATTTCAGAATACCGCCCCCCCACCCCGCATTGGATATGGCAGTGGGAGTGTGCGTGTGTCAGAAGTGTGGAACACACCTGCCATGCGTTACTCTCCCGAACACTTCACTTGCAGTGCCCCTGGAAGGGAAGTTGCAGAAGGAAATCGGAAACTCTCACCTGTTATTTGAATTTTGAAAATGTTCTTACAGAATATCTACATCAGATATTTATGAGTCTTTAAGTGGCAATGCCTAGCTGTTTTCTGAGTGGGAGTTGATTTCTACTGTTGAGTAAATAGTAGGTGTTGGAGAAGCATTCGTAATGAGATTGGGAAGGAGAAACATGCCAGGGCAGAAGTAATAACAGTATTTTACGAGAGAGCACCTTGACTCAGGTAAGTTATTTTAAAAATCCTTTTTGGTGATGCTTCTGGGTCCTTTTCTGCCACTTTTTTGTTTGTTTGTTTTGTTTTTTAGCTTGGCTGTATAAGGTCCTTATGTTTCCTGCATACTGAGGGATGACATGAAACATGCGAAGAAGAAATCAATCATTTGGGGTGATCAGGGTGGCCCTTGGCAGCTGTATGCCGAGCAAGCATGGCATGCCTCTAGGACACGTGACTGGTATCCTCTTTGCTGTGCCTGGTACCCCTGGATTTGTATGACCTGGGTGGGGGGTGGAAGCGCCCCTAGGGAAGCAGTCATTTCTTCAGCTTGCCCTCCACAATGGCACCGACCTAAAATAATGTGCATCGTCTCTGAGTTATGCCTCAATAAAACTCTTGGGTCTCATTGGGAAAAGGAAAACAGTCTAGGCCAGCCCGGTCCAGTAGAACTTTCTGCAGTGAGGGAAACGTGCTCTCTCTGCTGTCCAGTACGGTAGCCACTGGCCATGTGGGGCTGCCGAGCACTTGGGAGAGAGGCAATTGGCCCGGAGGAGCTGCTTTGTAACCTCACGAAATGTAATGAGCTCACATTGCAATAAAATAGCCTGTGTGGCCAACGGCTGCTGAGCGGGGTCACAGGCATCTGAGAAGAGCGCAGCCTCCTGAATTTCCGACTCCCTCTGTGCTCCGGTTCCCACCCCATCTGTGACTGTCAACCCTCTTGCTTAGGCTGTCTCCTCACACATTGCTAGGGGTGGTAACAGTCGGCATGAGGAAACTTGTCTGTCTCCCTGCTGGATCTGCGCCTCCATCCCTTGGTTCCTTCCCGAACAGTCACATTGCTTAGCCATCCTCAGATCTCACTAGTGATTTCCATGGTCAAGTGCAGAAGGCCGGGTTGAGATGGATGGTTCTCGAGTCACGAGTTAGGGGTCTTTAGGGTAAGGCTCTCAGCTTGTCTTGGCTCCCTCTACAAGTAGGAGACTGAAAAGGGACAAATCAGGAGAACTTCTTAAGGTCCTAGGTGGGTCTTGGTCAAGTTAGTGTGGATTAAAGGAAATGCCACTGATAAGAAAAACTTTATCAGGCATCAAATGTGAACACTGGCCAGATGACCTTGAGTAATCCCTATAAGCTCTTCAGAAAGCAAGTTTCTTCTACATGAAGGGGGTAATAATAACTGTTCTGCTTGCTTGTGTGGTTAAGAATAACAAATGAAATGATATAAATTTCAAAATGCTGTTTAAATGCTTATCAGCATCATTGGACAATAGTCTGTACTTTTAGCTGTTTTCTTTGTGTGTGTCTGCTTGGACTCTTCCTCAAGTAAAAAGGAAGCTAAAATGAAAAAAAAAAAAAAAAGATTGTACATACTAAAGGGCATATCTAGGACAATGAAAATCTTACTGTTGATTCAGAGAAAGAGCCCTGATGTCCAGTGGGCAAAGGTTTCCTCGTCCTCTTTTGCACTGATTTGTACCTCGTGGGGCTGGGCTTCCGCATGGGTAGTCCTGGGGTAGAATCAGCAAACTACGTGTCTCTGGTCAGAAAGCCACTGCAGAGGGACTTGGACTTGAGGGGAGAAGGAAGGGCCATTTGCCATCTGCAGTTTGCAGACTGAGCTCTCCTCCTTGCCCCCAGCAGCAAGCCACGTAAAAACACATATGCCCACCCTTCCATGATTCCAGTTTTTACTCTGCAAGTTGTGAGAATTGCCTGGTTATCCTCCGGCCGATTTCCCTAGGAATGCGGCCTGTAGGCCCAGAACAGCACACTTAGTTCGTTGCCCTTAGAAGGAAAAACTGTGAAGGAGCGGGGGGCACGGGCTCCCTATCTCAGTGCAGGTAAATGGGTGTTTCCTGGGTGTAGACATGAAGAACAACCTAGTTAAGTGACTTTGTCTTTCTTTGAGTCCTCATTCCCGAACCATGTCTTCTCATAGCAGCCTGCTGACATGGCTGTCTGATCTGAAATCCCCTCCATGCACAAACCTAGTAAAGGGAAACATTTCTAGGGGCATTTTCTTCCACAGAAGAGGATAGCAGATTTGTTTCTAGCATTTCCAGGAATTCTGTTCGGCCAGACTGAAACTGATACTTCTTGCTGAATCCCGTTCATGCTACCTGACGCATATATTTGCACTCACACTCTTGATTAGGTATGGAAGGAGGCTGGAGGCTTGGCGTTGCACTCTGCTTGAGCAGAAAGGTTTCTATTTTGTTACAAAAATATGATTCATTCTGACTTGCGAATACGACTCCACTTAAGTATCTGACCTCAGAATGTTTTAACATTTATTTATTATGCATGTTTCAACACAGGATCCTTACTCAGAATAAATAACTCTGACTCATTCATTCCAGAAATACATTGAGCCACTCTTATGCCGGGTACTAGGGACTCCAGGATCTAACAGACACAGTCCCTTCTTTCTAGGAGCCCACAGTTTGGTGGAGGAGGCAGACTTAGAAGCAAGTGGCGACAAGTCAGCATGATTAGCACCATAACACAGGATTGAACCTACGGTTGTGATGTTATAGAGGGAGGAATGCTGGTTTTTCTAGGACTCAGCCAGCAAAAGTTTCACCTGGGAGATGGCATTTGATTTTGGTGCAGAGACACTAGGTGAGCAAAGAAGGGAGGCAGAGCTGTCCTCCTTTTTATTCTTCCAGAGGGATCCGAGGCTGTTCCTTGTGTCCCAGAGACAGATGCCAAATTGATGCAGCAGATACAGAGTAAATTTTAACTTCTCTGCCAAGCTTCTTGATTTATTCTTTATCTAATTAATGTGAAAATTAAGGGAATCTGTGAAAAAAATCATGGACCCCTGCATGGTTTTCAAGGTATTTTCAGGATGCGATTATCTGTTTCATAATAAAATCAGTGACAATTTTTTTTTTTTAATTTAAAAAGCCTGTGTTTGATGAATGTCGGACCACGACACTCTAGCACCTTTGGCTAAATCAGGCAGTCTGTCAGTCTGTTTCACGGATGCTAAGACCACTGGTTTGACGATTTCTCCAGACCATTTTCCTTCACTGGGAGGATGTGGCCGCTGGGCTTGGACAAAACTATTTCAAGATTGATCCATTGGAGAAATGAGCTCCTTCTTCAGCATACTTTTTTTTTTTTTTTTTAAAGATTTTATTTATTTATTTGACAGAGAGAGATCACAAGCAGATGGAGAGGCAGGCAGAGAGAGAGAGAGAGGGAAGCAGGCTCCCTGCTGAGCAGAGAGCCCGATGCGGGACTCGATCCCAGGACCCCGAGATCACGACCTGAGCCGAAGGCAGCGGCTCAACCCACTGAGCCACCCAGGCGCCCTCAGCATACTTTTTTCTTTGGAAGGAATGGCCTTCGTTCTTCGGGAGACTTTGCCCAAGGGTATAAAGACATAAAGTCCCACGAATAATCACAGTCCTATAATAATTTAGGTACCGAGTCTTCAAGGATAATGCTAGCAGTTCAGGTCCGGAAATTCTACAGAGAACAGGCTCAGCTATCTGATTGTGTTTCTTGAAAAAGAGAAGCGATTTGGGGTTGAGTAGGGCGTGTGGGACTGGAGACTGTCATTGTCTTTATCATCCACGTGTGGAATAATGAAATATCATCCACGTGTGGAATAATGAAAGAGAGCCTGGCAGAAGCTGGTACGTCCTGTTGAGTTAGTAATATATGATATGATTTTCAAGTGCCCACTACAGAAATGTGCTTTACCTGGTAATTTGAAAGAGGTCTCTCTGGTAAGCGTATATGTTTCCCCAAAGCCCAAAATGTCCTTAAAGAAATACTGTTTTATGATGAAAATTTAGGTTTGCAAAGTAAAAATACACCATCTTCCATCTAAGTCACATACAGGTTTCAGATCAGACACATAAACCCGGGCAAATGAAATGCTCTGAGAGACTTCTCTCTCCCTCTCTCTCTCTTTTTTTGAACTTGGAGGGCGGGGGAAGACCTGTCAGTCAAGTTTGATGGGGGCGATATTCATATGCAGCTCCGCTTTTGTATATAAGAGCAAGCATCTGTCCAGCTGAGCATCAAATTGGTAATCATGGATTATTAAGTTAATTGTTTGAATGGAGGCTATAACTGATATAATTTCTAAAGCTCTAGATCTATAACAGTATTTTTATAGTGACAAGGGGAAAGAGATACGGCCGTGCCTGTAAATTGCCAAAACATTGGATCCTATAGATGGAATCATAATGGAGTTGTATTAGCGCCGGGTTGGAGGGTCCCTAAGTGCCGAGTCATTGTGTATCTAGTTGCCAAGGTAAATGCAAGTCATTAAGGGAACAGAGTGGGGTGGCTTCTGCTGCATTATTTTCCACTTTGTTTTGCATATTGCTTGGATCCGGAACAACATGATTGGCATTTGAGCAACGACAAGCAGTGTACATGGGCTTTAAAAAGAAAAAAAAAAGAAAGAAAGAAAGAAAGAAACTGTTACTGGCTTGCAATAATTTCTTATGTTTATTTCACCTTTACATTTTATAAATGTGCTCTTTGACGTGTCGCGTAGGCCATTTCACTTAATGCTCCCAACACTCAAAGGTAGTGATTTCACCTCCAGAAACCGATCAGAGGTTGGGAGTTACCCTGGGAGAGATTGGGGGTGCCTATAAAAGGAGAAACTGTCACTTCGTTCCCCAGTGGGCTGATTGCTTAGCCTGAGTGTTTACCCTCCTGTCTCTAGAGCTGCCAGAGCAGGGCAAAGAGGATGTGTGGAGAGATGGTGGGGGGGGGGACGGGGGGTGAGGGGTGTCTGTGGGGAAAGAAGTCTGGAAAAGCCCCCCAGCTTCCATCATGAGACCTCAGTTCCCAGGAAATGTGCAGGAGCGATCCCACCTCTGCTTGCAGGTCCAGGAGTTAGACATGAACCACAGATGGTGGGAGCTACAATCTTGCTGGACGTCTGCAGTGTGGTGGGCAAAGAGGCACTCCCTTCCCACAAATGCTGTGTGATGTCTCTGGTTAGGGGTCTGCGGGAAGATGTACGCCATCTCACGAAACATCAGAGACTTCTCTTTTAAAGAAAATCTTTTAAAGATCTTTTAAAACCTTTTAAAGATTTTATTTATTTGAGAGAGAGAGAGAGACAGAGCAGGGGGAAGGGCAGCAGGAGAAGCAGACTCCCCACTGAGCAGGGAGCCCAACAGGGGCTTGATCCCAGGACGCTGGGATCATGACCTTTGCCAGAGGCAGACACTTAACTGACTGAGCAACCCAGGCACCCCAGACTTTTTTTTTTTTTAAACAAAGAAAATCTCTTCCAAGGATTTTTTGGTGGTGGTGTTTTGTTGTTTTTAATGGACTAAAAGAAAACAATGAACTCCCATGGAGGCTTTACTCTGCCTACTTGCAGTGATACTGAATTTGTATATAATTTATATGTCATATACATATACACATACGTGTGTGTGTGTATGTACGTGTGTGTGTATATATATGTATATGTAAATATATATATTTACCCTATGTGCACATGAATTAAAATCTGTATTATCTTTTGATTTGTATGCCTAATATCCTATTTAGAGAATAAGCACATCAAAAACTGGTTTCTTTTTCTTTTTTTTTCTATTATTCTCGTACTTGATCCAGCCTTGGACTATAGGCTTGGTAAATCTTATTAAAAGACCAGTTGGTACTTGACCTGGACAAAGGCCAGTCATTAATGGAAAATCAAGAAGGCATTGTTGGAAGAGAAGACAGACCAAGATCTATATACATTGTTACTATATACTCTTAAGGCTACTTAGTATTTAAATTGGAAAAGCCCTGGTTATACACTTTTTGATATGTCCACAGACTTGAACGTGTATCTCTTGAGACACAGATTGGATTTTGAGCAAATATTTTGAACAATAATTTAATATAAAGCTGTGGTCGTCTTATTGTAACACCGCGGGGCTTAGTGGAAATTTTTGCTGTGTCACCATAGATACCAAAATCTAATTTGATTACTCTTGTGAATAGTTGCTAACTATAATCTGATATTGACTGTTACTTTTCATCAGCTGGAAGTAGTCTGCTAATTGAGCTGGAACCAAGCCAGAGAAATCTTTCAAAAGAGTAGTTTTATATACAGCAGTGTTAATAAGCAATTCAATGAAATCCTTTATAAAAGCAACAAAGGCAAGAAGGGTCTGGACACGGTGAGCATGCCTGACATGTCATACAAAGGAACGAGAGACAATACTGGATCATGTCGGTCACTCAGACCTAGTTTGGCAAGGTCAAATAAGAATAGCTTAATGTATTCAGCAGTGATGAGTATCCTTATTTGCTTAACAACTCTGTCAAAAGCAACCCTCTACCTCCCCGGAGTTCAATAAATGAGCAAGGTGCCTCTCGTGCTATCAGATTATGGACATCTATAGTCATGCGCGGAGGGCGTTTTTGGCTGCTGGGTTTTTCAGTCCCAATTAAAGTTACATCAGATATCTACACTCTGAAGAGAGGGTTTTCAAAGAGACAATGATATCTTTGCCTGTCATCACTTAGGTGCCGTGTAGATAGACGGATGATCCCAAAACACAGTGAGCGTATTTTTTTTCTTGAGGAAATTGAAGCATAGATCACATTGGTAGGCAAATGATTCGTGTTGGTTTACCTTCACCAGCCTTTGCTACTAGTGACGGCACAAATGTACTTAGATTCTATCCTCTCTTAGTTTATTGATGACGAGATGGAATTTGAGATAATTTTCACCACTAGCTGAGGTGCACGCAGTAGGTATCAGGCTGTGCCAATGGAAAGTCTTGGGCTTTGGTCCTTCCAGTTTTAGGGAGAGAATGGGAGGAGAGTATGATCCTATTTGCAGGAAGAAGTTTCCAAAATGGTGCTTTGTTGGCCCACGGTGGTCACTATGCCCTACTCCCAGAAGAACGTGCACGTGGGTCATTGAATTTAGATGAATCATTCACTTGTCTACCTTGTTGCACATAGTGAAGATGCTGTATAGAGAGCATTTGACACATAACTAGTAGCTGTTATCACTTGAGATGCTTTCCTATGTATCTGGCACGATGCTGCCTAGTTGCATGGTTCTCACACTTACTGTGCCTGCGAGGATCCTGGGAATCTTGTTAAAATTTAGATTCTGCAAGTCAGAAGTGGGGCATGAGGCTCTGCATTTCTCAGATGCTTCTGGGCAGTGTGGCCCCAACAGACTGAGTCTAAGGGGCCTAGCCTGTGGCCATTCCTTGAGATCAACAAGTGGTTTCCTTATGAGACGGGGTGTAGTGTATAAATTGGGGTTACAGCAGAGTTGCCAGCCCAGAGGAGCTCACATAGCTGATTTCAGTGAAACAGTGCAGACCCAACTGAAAGAACTTGGAATCAGGCATTTTAATAGAATTGGTGAGAAGTTGGAGAGGGAATAGAAATGCAAAGAAAGGCTCCAAGGCAAGGAAATACATCTCTACAGGAGAGGTGAATGTAATTGGAAATGGTTGCTCTTAAGTGTGAACGGATCGTTATAAAAAGATCTTGAATGGAAAACCCAGAAGACATAGTGTCTGAATCCCCATGGTTTCCTCCATCGGGGCCCCTTAGAATGAGTCAGGCTAAGTGCCAGGGAGCGTGATTTAATGAGGTACCCAACCTACCCTCTTAGGTACCCAACCTAGACTCACACCAGCTGGAGGTTGAGTGCCTCCTTATATTCGGGGCCCTAAGCAACTTGACTCTCCTCACCCTAGCGCTAGCTGTGTTCTTTGTATCGATGGTCCCTAGAGTAGTCAGGTGGAAAGGGACCTCACTCATCCTCAACCTCCTATTTTACAGATGTAGAAACTGAGCCCCAGATTATGTAATTTGTTCATTATAATTAGTAGGGCATTATTTAATATTTTATAAATTCTAAAATGTCTATTTCCCCCATTTTAACACCTGCCTATAGAATCAAGTTTGACTTAAATTGGTGGCTATTGACCACTGTGTCAGTCCGACTGACAATTTTTTCCTTTCTTAGTGGTACAGAAAAATAATGATGCACCTTACAATGGATGAGTTCTCGTGCACCATGAAATACAGCAGTGGAGAACTGGCCTCCTGCCTCCCCCGCTTCAGTACTCTTCTGCTGACTACCTTGTGATGCAGATATCCTGAGTTTGACTCAGTTCTCCTACCCTGATGTCCACACCCCTATCTTGGTGCTCTCAGCGGCAGCATAGCAAAGTAGTTAAGAGCATGGGCTCTAGAACCAGACTTTTCTACCATGTACTGTAGACAACTTCTGCCCATTGAAGATACTGCTCTGTAACACGAGGACAACAGAAATGTTAACAGGCTGAGAGCATCCTTGTGAGAGTGAAGAGCATTTAATGCATTCCAAACCGTTGGAATACTCGTGGCACGCAGTGAGCCCTCAGTAAGTGTGTGGTGGTTTGTGATGATGGTCTCCCCGACAGAGTGACCCTGGGACCCAGCACTGTCTGCACAGGTGGTCCCCCAGGCACCCTGTGTGAACATAACCACACTGAGAGTCTGTAAAACCACAGACAGGGTTCTGGGTGTCCGTGTGATTCGATATTTAGGTTCATGACCAAGGGAAACTATAGAATATCCCTCCATAAAGGTTATTCACAAAGTACCTGGACAGAGATCTGTGCTGACCTATACAGATAGTGGCCTGTCTGCAGAGCCGTGGCAGGAGAACTCCGTGACGGTTCTGTCATGTCCTGTTAGGGGAGGCCTGTTATTGTGTTGGTTCTAATCCTGCAAAGCCAGGGAGTTGTTATGGGGTGGAGTCTGTTAGGAGATCAGGTGAGGCACGGTTTCGGGGTGCTATCCCTTCCCTGTGGCCAGCTCTGCTCCTATCCCTCTTACTTGCTTTGTTCTCTGACTGCCCAATACAGTCGTCTTGAATGGAAAGGATACGGACAACATTACGGCACTTCACATGTATCCTTAAGAGGCACCCCCTTCCTTTCCCCTCTTCTGTTCATGTGTCTCCATGGATTAGGAGCCTGGCCTTTCAGAAACCTCCTCTCTTCACCCGGCAGGACACCGTTTCTCCCACCCAACTCCCCAGAGCACTTTGTAGCCTTCCTGGAACATTTATTACCGCCCGCATTGCATTGTATTGTTTTCTGTGTTTACTTGCTCTGGCTTCCTTATGACCACCCTTGGAGCAAGGAACTTGGCTTTCTCTTCTTGTCATTCTGCAGCAGCCCGTGTTAACCCTTTATTGTTCTTTTTTTTTTTTTTTTTTGTAAAGATTTTATTTATTTGACAGACAGAGATCACAAGGAGGCAGAGAGGCAGGCAGAGAGAGAGGAGGAAGCGGACTCCCCACTGAGCAGAGAGCCCGATGTGGGGCTCGATCCCAGGACCCTGGGATCATGACTCGAGCCGAAGGCAGAGGCTTAACCCACTGAGACACCCAGGTGCCCCAACCCTTTATTTTTCTTAAGAGGACTTTATTGAGTGACTACTTTGGGAGCTTTCTGAACGGAGCAGGGATAGATTTATTTTACCCAGCTCGCATATGCCATGTAGCTAGATAGTAGCTCGTCTGAGGTTATGGCAACCTCTTTCTCACAGTTTAGTAACTTGTATCTAGCGTCTCTAAGCTGCATTACGCAGCAGTAACAGGAACGGTGGTACGCCTTGACAGATGATAATAGATGAGTTCAGACAGATTTGTTTCTGACAGTGGATTCCATATAACAGACTCACATTGCTCTGACAACTATCACCATGAGAAAAATCTGTGCTCTCAGTGTGGGGGGGTTACAGGAGCCCGGAAGGGCCCTTGGCCCTGTCCAGCCAACAGATCACATGACCTGAGTTCTTGTTTTTCAGAATTGACAAAGTAGGGAGCACTTTCGGTGAGCATTTTGTGACGAACACCCTAAAAGGCCCCTCTGACTTCCTGCTCGTCTTCAGGTAACATTTCCCACGCACGTGACTCGCCAGCCTTGTTTAGTACACATTCCACTGATCAGCCACCACAGGCCATGAAGGATGGCACCGTGCAATACTTAAGACTGAACAGCTATTTCTCTTTTAAGTAAAATCAACGTTCAGAGTCTCAAGAATGAATCTTGCTTCCAAGTTCTTATTAATGTCGTTAAGAAAGACAGCATTCACGGTTCACTGTCACCAAGACACTTAACTTTTTCTTATTTTTCTCTTTCCTGTCAGAAAGTGAGGGACGCATGCCCATTCAGAAGGATCCTTCACCTCAACCCAAGGTGAAAGGGACTGTTTCTAGCTTGGAAAGCTGTGAAGAGGTGTGCGCAGAGTACATTGGGAAAGCCAGATTGCCAACTTCCGGTAGAATCTTTAGTAGGTAACTTAAAACCGCAAAGTTTGAAGTGTTAAATTTTTAGAGTATCAGTCATAACTCCAGTACAATGGAAGAAAAATGAGTAAGATTTTTATGTTAGAATATTTGAAGAGTTTCCCTTGAATTCCCAAGCGTGATTATAGGTCGACTATACTTAAGCCCACTTTGTAGCAGCATAGGGTGTAGACTAACTACAACAACCTTGAGGATTAGCTCAAGTCCCCAGGCGTATTTTTTTTGACTGAGACCTTGGAAGCATCTATTTTTCTAAGACTCCAACAAATACAAATTTTAACCAAGAAGAAAGCATGTACTTATGTTTCAGCCATTCTTTCTTGCGATGGTTGTTCTTAAACAGAATCCACTAAGCTCGTCACTGGTAGTGCATACAAGAGGCTGAGATACTCATTTTTTTGGAGGTTAGAGGATTTTTTTTTTTTCTTCAATCCTTTGCAACTGGAGCTGGGCCGGTCACAGGTGCATCTGCCTCCAGGTCTGTCTCTGTTCACGTCACTGCGTCCGCAGCGTTCGGGTTCCGAGCCAGCGGCGGGAAGACCGAGAGGCCAGAGAGCCTGAAGTACACTCCACACAGGACCTGGGCTGACTTTGGTTCTGGCTTTTTCAGTTGAAAGTGAACTTTTAGATCCACAATTCTCTGTCTGCTCTGATTCAGAGTTGTTACAAACCTTAGCAGTTCCGTGACTCAGCCCCATCTTCCTGACCCTTTCTGACGTTCGCACACAATAGCGACCCCGGAAATGCCCCGCCTGCGGCCAGGCAGCTGACTTAGGGGGACAGACTCCCCGTTCACCAGAGGTGGTGAACTTGGCCCCCAGGGTGGGGTGAGCACGAGGCAGGAGCAGCTCTCAGTTTGTTCATGATCACTTACGGGCTTTCTGGCCTAATTTGACTTACTGTCATTGTGAAATGGATTTGTGCCCGTATGTCTGTGCGTGGCTCTTTCAGCAGAAAGCCTTACTCCTACTTTGAGGTGCGTGGTCTCTGCACCTGCCACCGACATGGGCACTGCGGAGGTCAGAGGACATGGCGGCTTCATAGCTGCTGACTTGGCCGTGTATCCTCACCACATCTCTTGCCAGCCCGGGGGGGAATTCGTCCGGTTCGCTTCTCCAGTGTCTGGGCAATCGCCTTCTCTGCCTTTTGAGAAGAAAACTTCCCTTTAACCACTTTAACAAATGGTGACTTTTCTCCCCTGTTGCAACTGGTTTCTTTGGCAAAATAAGTGGTTCTGGGGGAGCTCCACACACGGAAGAATCAGAGTTTAGTGTGAGCCTTGGGCTGGTGTGTTTGAGGCGGCTTCATCAAAAGTGAACACAGAGACCGAAGGGGAGATAGAGCATGGGCTTTAAACACAAACAATAAGTAGGGGCACCTGGGTGGCTCAATGGGTTAAGCATCTGCTTTCGGCTCAGGTCATAATCCCAGCATCCTGGGATGGAGTCCTGCATCGGGCTCCTTGCTCAGCCAGGAGACTGCTTCCCCCTGTGCCTGCCGCCCCCCCTGCTTGTTCTCTCCCTCTCTCTCTGACAAATAAATAAATCTTTTAAAACAAAGAAACAAACAGTAAGTAGATTGAAGTCCGGTCCTGAGCTCCAGATCACAGACAAATGAGCAGGTTGCAAGGGAGCAATATTCATCCTCAGTGGGAGGTGGGTGAGAAGATGGGAACCAGAACAGCAAGAGTGAATCAATCAGATTTTATCATGATTGGGGGAGTTGGTGGATGTTGTTCACTTGTCTTGTTTTGGACGAAGGCAGCTGTAACTAGGACCGGTATGTATGAAACATGTACAATTTACAAAGCAGCTGAGAAATCAGAATGTGCCATGTCTATGTATTTCATTAACACTACACTTTGGCTTAAAAATTCATTGGGTTGAGGGTTCTTCTCTTGAAAGTTTAAAAAAATTGAGTTGACTTAGTTTCTCTCTCTTTTTTTTTTTTAATTTAGTGCATAAAAGTGGTTAACTAGGTTTAAGTTTATTAAATGAGCAAGCACGTTTCAAGACCATGGCAGGCCGTGAGCCGCTCTCCTCTCCCCGCTGACTGTGGACCAGCACGCGATCCAGCGGGCGGCAGAACTAGCTTGTGGGCAGAGTTGGAAAAGTGAATGTAATTGTGTGTTGAGAGAACATATTTCATAAAAAAGCAGTGGGGGTAGCGTTTCTGAAAGGAGGGGATGAAGATACCTACCAGTGATAATCATAACATGAAAAAGATATATTTTTCCAAAGGAAGAAGATAATGCTTGCTGTTTTGATTAATTGAGCCCAAGAAAGCCTAACCAAGGATTCTGATGCATTTTTTCCCCCAAAGCAACTCACAGGGTTCTTGTCCCTAAGTCTTTCTTATCGTACAGAAAAAAAGAAAAGAAACGGATTTTTCAGAACAACCAAAGTACTATTATGCAGATTAATGAAAAGGATCATCTTTAGAATGTATGGGGGTTCGTGGGCCTTGAGTAACTGGAGTTTTTCTAGCTGTCCATAAGTTGTGTTGTTTCTCACTGTTTTTGTTTCATAATCTCAATAAGTAGTTTCGAGAAAATAATTTTTAGCTGTTCTCTCTGGGCTCATTTATATTACATTATGCTATGGACTATTACTTGATACACTCAAAGACCCCGACAAGAAAGAACGTTGTTGGTTGCGTGTTTCAGTTAACATTCGCGATGACTTCGCCTTGCATGGATTTTTATGTAGAGTATGACTGACCCATATTAATGGGATCAAGACTAGTACATCTTCTGTAAAGAAGAAGTTTTGCATCACTGAACAATAAGGCAAGACAGCACAGTTTGTGGAAAAGAAGATTTAGAACCACACAACGCATTATTTCACTTTCTGCAACATAATTTGTAGTGAAATGCAATGAATGAACTCTTGAACTTGTAGGGAACATGAGAAACATGAAGGGCAAGGGAGCAGTGGATAGGGATAATTGTCCAGCTGTTTTCCTCTCCTTCCTGACACCTGTGCAGTGCCCTGTGGCCACAGTGTGGGTCACATAGCTACCCCATCTGGGGCCATGCTAGGCAAAGTCAAGTCTGCATGTCTTCCTTGGGAGTTATGTCTACAAAGCCCTAAATTCTAGCTCCTACATAGTAGAGGGACTGGGGAAAAGGAAGAGATAAAAACATTTTGAATTAAAATTCGACGACATTATGGGAACTTGGATGGAAACTTAAATTCTACCCAACACGTGACTCCCCCAAAGTCGATACTTCTAGGCGTGGTGTATCTGATGTTCCGTTTTGACTGTGATTCATTCATTTGCTTGGCAAATGCTCCCTGAGCATCACCATGGGTCAGTTATTGTTCTGGGCACTTGGGATACATCAGCAAACAGAACAGCAGAGATTCCTTCTTTCGAGCTCCCATTTTAGAGGGGACTGAAATGGATGATAGACAGTAAGCATAAGTAAACAAAATTACATGGCATGGTAGCCGAGGCTCATGATGGTGGAGAGGGAGAGCGTAGAGCAGATAAGCATGATTTGGAGCATGTGTGGGGTGGGCAGTGTTGGGTCGTTGTCACAAGTTTGATGTCCTGGAAGATCCAGTCCATCTAAGGGAACCTCCCCCACCAGTACAGACCATGTAGAATAAGTCTCTTGTAACCTAGAAGCTAAGCGTTCCTCAACAGGGTTAAGCAGCTGCCCCAGATCCAACTGGTGAGACAGACCCGTTCACCCTAAAACATTTGCATCATATACCCCATGGCCTCCCAGCTCAGGGCCCTCCCTGGTCCCATTTCAGTTGCTTTCTGCCGGGCATATCTTTGGCCCAAAATGGTTGATTTCAGGACAGTGTAACGTGGATGTTTTACTGGACTCATGTTTTCTCTAGGCCACTCCGGATTCCTATGCCAGAGCACAGTTCATTGCTGCGGTCATATCCTGAGGAAGAGATGTCCTAATAACTGGGTGTTAGACATGCCTGAGAGGATAAGGAGGCTGAAATGCAAATGTTAGGGGGAAGGAAGTGGGTTAGAAGGCATAGCTGTAGGAGAGGTGATGGGAGATAATCATTCAGCAAGATCGTGTCCACGCTTGGTCCTGAGGACTGTAATGAGGCATGAATCAGAAAATACTGGAACATGAATGATTAGAACTGCTGGCTCTTTCCAACGCACAGCAATATCTCATTCAATCCTCAAGTCTGACAAAACCGGTTTCTGCTCCCCATTTCACAGAAAAGTAGAGGTGGCTTGCCTTGCTCACAATCACAAAAGGTGGGAGGAGGATTCATGCCTAGGCCATCTAGCCAGAGAGGCTCCTTTTCAATACCTCATGGAGAAAGAAGTTAGAAAAGGAAAGAGACGGAAGTGAGAAAGAAAAACACAGTGATGAGTATCCTCTGGTATCCTCCAGTGATTCTTCTTGAGTAAAAAATGGAGTTCTGATTCAAGATGTATTGATGGGGCATAACACCATTAATTTCTACCCTTGTCTGAAGCCTTCTGGAACAGTCGTCCCCTCACGGGAAACTAACTCACGATTCTCAGGTTGTCTTTGATGGTACTTTCATAGCTGCAGCTTGTGGACATTGATAGCTAACTTCTGTTCATCACGTGTGATTTCCCAGACACTGTCCTGAATTCCTCACATTAATTCATTGAAACATAGCGCGTGGCTGTGAGGTAGGGACTGTGATTTTCTGCATTTTACAGATGAGAAAGTCGAGGCAAAGAAAAATGGGCTTTCCCAAGATATCACAAGTATGTGGAAGAGACGTGGTTTAAATCAAATAAGTTTTCAACCAGAGTGCCACGCGGGGAGAGCCTGGGGGGCACAGTTGTTGAAGCATCTGACTCTAGGTATGGGCGCCGGTCATGATCTCAGGGTCACGGGATCGAGCCCCACTTGGCACTCTGTGCTTAGCGTGGAGTCTGCTTCATACTCTCCTTCTCTCTCTGCCCTCCTGCTCATGGTCTCTGTCGCTCACTCTCTCTCAAATAAATCAGTGACTCTTTAAAAGAAGGAAGGAAGGAAAGATCGAAAGAAAGCCAGCTAGCCATATTGCTCCTCAAATGAAAGACGAGTGGGTAATTAAAAAAAAAAAAAAAAAGAAAGAAAGAAAAAAGAAAAAAAACAAAAACAAAAAAAACCAAAACCGTGCCGAGTGCTTTGCCAGGAATCGAATCCTCACCACCGCCCTGGGAGGCAGGTACTCTTGCTGTTACTATGTCTTTACTCTATAGGTGAAGAAACTGAGGCACAGGGAGTAAAACTAATACATCCAGTGGTGCACTGTGACCAGGTAGTGGAATCAGGATTTGGATCCAGGCAGATCTGAGTCAGTTTCCAAATAAAATGACAATTATGTAAAAGTCTGTTGATGGTCTTTAAATTCAAAGGTAGTTACCAGTTGGAGGTACTTGGAGGGTCAGGCAAGTCTGACCATCTCCCTCCCTGCTTGCCTGTTTGTTGGAGGCTGGGGGTGGGGGGCGCCTAAAATGAAGACACTATGGTCTAGGTGGAAAACTGCTTTTTCATCTTAGACAAATCCGTCAGTACGCTTGGCTACTGGAAGAAAGGAGTGAGATTACATAACCAGCCTTGTGACTATCACCAGGGAGTCCCCTTCTTTGTTGGGCAGCAGGAGCTGGCAGGTTCACAACGTGGTTCCCAAACTAGGCTCCCGCAAGATACTAGCACTAAAAGGCTAAATGCTAAAACCGACAACCACCTTAACTTGGCAGAAAATGACTCTGTGGATAGAATGGGCTCATTTAAGTGTTTATTATAAATTCTTCCCAAGCCCTCAGCGCCCGGCTTGTTAATGAGCGACAACGCAAATGGATAGCAAACACAAAGTACTTAGAAAGTACCTGGTCCTCTCCAGTTGTCTTTGTAGACGCCAAGCATGCAGTTTTCTCTTGCGTCCGTCACACACATCAGCATGATTTGATGCCGTTCCAGGACGCCCTGCCTTCCCCACGGAGGTCCCTTCATTGGCGCTGCAGGCACAGGGCAGCGTGGAAAACCCACCACACCCTGCCCACACGCCTTTTCTTTCTGGCATCCAGTTCGGCTCAGAGAAGGCCCACTCAGGGGAGAGAAAGAGAGAAAGAGAAAAAACGGTCAGTGGGCTACGGAGAATCTTAGCTCTTTCACTGCACCAAGTGGAACAGGAGAACATTTTTCTCCTTTTATTCTGAAACTTGAGTTTCTGTCCCGGTCTCCAACCCTCCCTCCCACCCTGTAACTGTTAGGCAGCTCCGTGCTGAAGGTTCTGCGGCCAAAGATTGATGGTCTTATGGAGCACAGCTGGGGAGAGAGTCTTTATTCCCGAGCCTTTGGAAGGCTTCCCTTTGAAAGTTGAAAAACGCCCCGTCTCTTTTCTCTAGATAGGAACGTTAGCGGCTGACTTTTATGGGAGGGAGGCGCGCTCGCTCAGCATCTGCCCGGCACAATCAGGTACACAGAGTCATTCTGCCTCTGATGGGAAGGAATGTTTCACAGCCTTTTACTCAAAAGCAAATAAGCAGATGGACTGGAGCAAATAGGCGGTTGTAAAGGGTGCCCTGCAGGTGGGCGGCGGCGCCGGGCAATGGCCTCCCCACCGCCGTGGGCCGTGAAGTCGTGCGGTTCTCCCACTGGTCCTCCTCCCTCCACAGCCCTCCTGGCCAATGGGAAACTGCCTTATGCTGTGGGCTCCGCAGGGGATCCCCCCCCCCCACAAACACACCTGCAGGCTGCTACAGTTGCCGGGCCTTAGGAAGAGATAAAGCAGTCGTAGCAGATAAGTACTATCATGCTCCTTCAGACACAGAGAGAAAAACAGGGCCCTCCTTAGGCAGTTAAAGCAGCAGCTACAGCAACAAAGAGAGATGCTGGATGACGGGAGAGACGAAGGCTTCAGCTGCTGACCATTTGGCCGGTAGCTAGCGGTGGATCAGTTGGGTAGCTTGAACAAGGACAACATCAAGGGCAAAAAAAGGCTGAATGGATTTGGGTGGTAGAATCGGGAGAGAAGTCCTCCCGTTTGGCACCATTTTGATCAGAGACGAAAGTCAGACTGATAGGTCTGCTGAAATCATTGTAGGGATGATGGAGATGCGTACTGCTATCTTCAGCTTTGGGTGCTGTGCACACCTCCACGCCCTGGGCCTCTTTATCCTCAGAGCCTGGCTACACAGTCCCCTCCGTCTTCCTCGCCGTCGGAGCGAGGAGTGGCTCTCCTTGGCTACGCTTGTGTGATCTTCACACACACAGGATGGGGCTCTCACACCGCCCTGCACCCCCATTTGCGCACGTCCTGTTTCTCCCATAGTAACAGGTTCTTGGAGGCCCACATTTGGGTGACATTCCTGTGCTTCACAAGCAGTTAGGGCTCGTGATTCACCGGACAGCTCCTTCCAGCCCTGACCCCGCCATGCCCAGGGCCGATGGGCTGGAGACACAAGCAGGTCAGCAAGGGTGTCTGGGCCATTTGAACTGGACTAAAGGGAGAGCAAGCAGACATTTTCTGTTGGCTCTGAAACAGCTCCGCTGGCTGTGATCTAGTCTTTTCTAAGTCATGTGGACAGGAACATCTAGCACACTTTCTAAATAAAGAGACACGTGGAGGGAAATCTTTAATACTGTGTTTATATGCAGAAAGACGTAGCTATATTTGTATACAGTGTTTTTATAGGAAAAGAAAATAGTATCTGGTTTTTGAATTATTCAATAATATAAACTTTTTAAAATGAAATGCATTTTACATTCTCTTCTTCGAGCTGCTAGGTCGCTTTCAGTAAATGGGACCTTTGAGGTTTGTAGTTAAGATTTCTTGATACCCTAGAGCACAGAAAGAGACTCAACTCTGATCATTTAGCTGAGGTCTTAGCAAAACCCAGATAGTTTGTAAAGGGAATGTGATTGAAGAACAGCCTAGCCGATCCATCATAAATGAGTATTTGCTGGGTGCTCTGATGGATTTCGGCTAAGTCATTGATCCCCTCGCCCCCAGGCAAAGCTCATGACTGCATTCCCAGCGTTTGCTTTTCTCCTGGTACCATCCTCTGATTGAGCACTTATCTGGCTATGATATAATTTTTGTGTTTGCATGTTTACCTTGCCCTCAGACTGAGTATCTCAGATGAGGGATCTCACATTAGGGAAACCGTGAGGTTAGCCTTCTGGGAGGGTGCCCATGCTTGAGAACCTGACCTTCTAGGTTCACAACCTGTGCCTTGCCACTTACTGTGTGACCCTGAGCAAATGACTATAATCTGTCTGTGCCTCAGTTTCTTTATCTGTAGAATGGATAATAACAGCTGTTTCTAAAAAATCGGTTGTAATTGAATTTAAATTTAAAAATCTCTTGTAAAGCTTAAATAAAAATGCAGATGAAGTACCTAGTAGAGTGCATGACTTGGGGTTGATATTTGGTGTTTTTATATATGGATTATTGCTCTTAGAGCCACAGGAATTTGGAGGCAGACCAGTTGGGCTCTGAAGGAGTGGGCAGGGAGGTCTGGAAGCAGCTCGGGCAAAGGCCAGCCAGACTTCAGGAAGTGCTCTGGGCAGCAGAGCTGAGTATGGCCTGGCTCGGGGCTGGCTGCCGGCCGGGAGAGGAGCCGACGCTGTACGCCCCGCACCCGCAGCATCGAGGGCGTGAGCGGAGTCTCGGGCAGTGCGATAACGAGGTGGGGATTGACTTGAGGTGCCTTTCTCAGAATTGACAGAACGTGTCATCAGTGAGAAGTGGGGAGTGGGGACGGTGAGGCATCGACATCAGGGCGGGGCGGGGGGCAAGGGTGGCGGGGCTCTTCCCTAGAATGCGGAATAAAGGGGGAGGAACCCGTGGGAGAGAAGGGGGTTTGGTGTGTTTGGTCTGGTGAGTGTGCGTGTGGTGTGCTTGGGTGAACGCGCGGGTGAGTAAACAGCATTGCCAGCCGCAGCTCGGCTCAGAAGTCAGGGCCGGGGCGATGGGTACTCTTGGGTGCTTACTGGAGGCATTGGGTGCGGGTGAGCGGACTCAGAGAAACAGAGGAGGGGGGAACGGACGAGGGCTCGGGAAGGATCAAGTGCAGTAGGCTGAGCCAGCACGTCCAGCCATGGAACAGGAGACTAGTGAAGCATCCTTTGTGTCTTGGTTTGATTTTTTTTTTCTTTTATCATCAAGAAACGTTCAGACTTACTCAAAGTGGAGTAGCACAACAGAACACCATATACCCATGACCCATGTTCAACAATTACTAAGATCCTGCCCTGCTCACTGCGTCTGCCCTCGTTATTTGCCCAAAGTCCTTGAAGCGAGTCTCAGACATCTTGTTCTGCCACTCCATACTTTATTTCAGTAGACATCTCTAAAAAGACTGGCATCTTCCTACATAGCGACCGCGCCACTGTCACATAGGCCATTAGCCACGTTCCTGCATCTCCTCTATTCTCCAGGCCTCATGCACATTTCTCTGTCTCGGATCTGTCTTTTTACAGCTACTGTATTCCTTTTTTAATTCAAGATCCCAGCAAGGCTCGTGTGTTACATTTGGTTGGTATCCCTCATACGCTCTTTCCCTATAAAAAGCAGACCCTGCTTTTGATTTCTCACGCCGTTGATTTGCCGAGCTTCTCACGCCTGTCCTGTAGGAAACCTCACTTTCTGGATTTATCTCTTTGCTTCCGTAGCGTGTTACTTAACTTTGATGAATGTTTGTAAGATACAGACTTGGCAGGGCGGTGGGGGCGGGGGTGGGGCTGAGCCAGTCTGCCAGTGGAGTAGGAGCCAGGATCGAGGGAGAGGTTGGGCCCCTTCTGGACAGAGGGCTGATGGCTGGGGAGAGCTTTCCTGCGGCTGTCTGCTTCTCTGTCGCAGAGAAAGTTGTTCCCTGTCACCACAGTATCTACACTACACCGATGGGTATGATGTAAGCATGACGTGTTCGTGTGTGTGCACACACACATAAGTGAAATGCTGCATTTTGGTGGCCATCCACCCCATATTTTGGTGGCCTTGGGGACAAAGTGCTAGGTTGACAGGAGGCTTGGGTTCCAGTCTGGACACTGGTGCCAGCTTGTCTGGGATTCAGAACACGTTTTCTGTGCACTCTGAGTATTCATTACCTGATCTCGAAAAATGTGACCATTGGACCAGATCAGCCCTCAGGTACCTTCCGACTCTGTGCTTTTGCAGAATTTCTAAACACATGGTTTGATTTTCTGGCAGTTTCTGTACTCCTGCCCCAGACTCTCAGCGGATCTCTGCTTAACTGACGGGGCAGATTTACAAACTCCTGGGTTTGGGGTTCAAAGCCCTCAGCCCACACCTGTACCTTACCTTGTATTCTGCTGTCTTGTTTCTCTGGCTGGTCTAACATGGTTGACGAGAGATTCACTTCCCCCAGACAGGTAAGCCCCACACAGCTCTCCTCCAGGCTCTGCTTACAACACATCCTCTACCTGGAAGGCCTTCACCTGTCTCTCCCGTCACAGCTTTGGTTCAAAGCACAGCCTGCTCCTCATGATCTCTCTTCCATGCTTCCTGCTTGCCATTTGTTGAGCCTCTGCCCTGTGCCAAACGCAGTGGCTGACAAATAGCATATCTAATGCCCCAAGAGCCAATCCTGCAAGGCATAGGACTTCTGATCCCCATTTTACATGGGATCGAATTGAGCCTGATGGGTTATGAAATTTGCTGGAGATGCCACGGCTAGGAAGTCTCGTTGCTGGGATTCCCGCATGCTCCATGAGTCCAGATCTCAGGTTCCTTCTCTCCCTCCATGCCGCAAGCCCCAGGGGATGTTGTAAATCTTTCTAATGCCATTATCTAATGTCGTTTTCTGCTTTAGTGCGTTCAGCATACTTTCATTGGGCATCCACTGTATGGCAGGCACATGTACAAATATTAACTCATCTGAGGGCACGTTCTGTGTCTTATCAGTTGTATTCTGTCCAGGACTTCACTGAGAGATGGGACGCAGAGTAGAAACTTGATAAATGTTTGTTGAGTTCAAGCAAAATGAATAGAGTCACCCAGCTAATATAAAGAGTGATAATCAAATTAGGAGTCAACCGATATTTTCTCCTGTTAGCTGAGTGATCCGGGTACCTGTCAGATGATTGCCAGTTTCACTGGGAGCTGTTAGCATATCAACTTGTCATTTATTGAAACTGGCTAAGAGATGAATTGGACTTGTTTTTACTCTTTGTCCTAAGGCTAGGAGCTGTGGGGTTTTTTGAGAACACATTTTAGAATAGCTGTTAGTGAAAACAATTGAGTTGTTTGTTAAAGGACAGGAGGCATTTATGTCAAAATAGATTTACTTGCTATTTGTGGACATTTGTTTTGACATAAATACCTAAAATCACAGTAGGATCACGATTGTCATCAAGACACATTTACAATGAACTTACGTAAGCTTCTACATTAAGTACACAAGTATTAAGTATACAAGAAAGAAACCCAGAGAGAGACTTCATGTCTTTCCTATCTCAATATTTCAGATGGCTGAAGCGTCTTCTATGATGAAGTGCCAAGGCTTTTCATCTTTAGACATAATTGATGAAGTATTTCTTAAGCAAATCAACAAGAGAGAAAATTTCTGAAATGTAGGCAGTGTCATGAAATTTATGATACGGAATTTATTCAGCAAATTCATTTCATAAACACTGGGCACGTACTAAGCTCAAGCTATTGTTTTAGCTTCCGGGCATGTGGCGGTAAGCAGTACAGGATGGCTGGGCTCATCGAGCTTTATTCTAGCAGAGGAGACATGTGTCTATAAGTAAACAAATCAATGAGAAAGGTCATCTCACATACGGTGATCAGGGCCGTGAATAAACTATAAGAGGCTACTAAGATAGGGAACGGTTTGCAGGGGTGAGGAAGGCGAGGCTGGTCAGGTGAGGCTTCCCTGAGAAGGTGACATGGGACCTGAGATCAGAATAATGACAGCCATTTCAAGAATTGGTGGAGAACAAAGGGACTGGCATGAGAGGGAACATAGTATGTTCCCATTTGAGTGAGTTGGTTGGGTTTAAGGGCTCATGAGAATTTTGAGAATTTCTTGAGAATTTCAAGAAAGGCTCATGAGAATTTTGAGAAGATAGGTGGGGCAGGCAGCTGGACCTGGGAATCAGGAACATGGAAGAATGATGATGGAGGGGACAAAGACCGGACAGTCTTCAGGTTCAGAGATCATTAAAACCACTGCACAGGACCATTGCTTAGAAGAACCCTTATGAAAGTTGCTTCCCTTCCCTGGCACATCTCCCCACAATGTTCAGTGCCAGTGAAACACACCTCCAAGCCTTTTATGGAGAGAAACTCATTGAGTCCTCAAAATGGCGTTAAAAGGGCAACACCGATATTTTCCCCCCAGTTTGCAGGGAAGAAAACCAAGGTCCAGGGACATTAATTTTCCCAAGGTCATACTTATTTAGTGGAGCTTGGAGACAAACCTAAGTAGCTTGGTTTTGGAGTCCATGATCTTAGCTATGATATTATGGTGCCTCATGGACTGTCCATCAAGAAAGAATAAAGAAGACCTTGAAGAAATCTGGGGAGAGGACTAGCGAGCACACCGAAGATGGGAGGGTGTTGAGTAAAGCGATAGATTGGTTGTCTGCTGAGCAGTGGGTGGGGCTTCCCCAATCTGAATTATGTCACTTGCGTTCACCTGCCGATAACTACGGTCCTGTCACATTCACCATAGGCTTTCCTGGACCAGTAGCTAGAACACCTTACTTCTGCTTACAGTAACTTCTTCAGCTCACTAACAGAGCAATGTGAATTAGCAAACAAACCAGAAAGGACAAAAGGGGTTGAAAAATATGAGCAACAGAAGAAGCAAACCTCCACCAAACCCACGTCAGCCAAGAGTGAAAGCACTAGGTTCCCTGACTGGTTATGGGACGCTTGATTGAAGTGATTTTTATTTTTAGCGAACAGACAGGCTGTTTGAAGTCCTGTCCATGGAAGAATCCCAGCTTCTCATCAGCCAGCCTCCCAGCCCGAGTTCCGTGTATTGTGGCTGGTGGAGGCCACCCAGCAGTGCCTCTCCTGGCATGTCAGTTTCTAGACTCATCCTTGGGGGGTTGCCATGGAAACTATAATCTAGGTTTTCCTAGAATGCTCCTGAACGACCCATCCCAGTCTTTGACCCAGCTTCCAGGTAATAAAAGAATATGTTAAAAAGAGATCACTTCCTCCTTTTCTGTCTCCCTCTCTTTGTCCCAGAAAGGATCATGATTGTATTCAAATTAGTAGGATCCAGCTTATTTGTACCTGGAAGACTGAACCTATACTTTCTTGGGCGATTTAAGGAAAGATCTACCAGCTTTGCCTTTGACCTGGAAAGAGCTCAATATAATTGCTGTTCCTCGGCCTTGGCGTACTTACCTACTTCTAGAGTGTTCCTTGGTGACCATCCCAGAGTTCCTACGGTCTCCACTGTGTGGCAGCGCCAGGAGATTTGAATAATTATGAAAAGCTTTAAAATGAGATATGAAAGAGCCAGCAGATTCTTCCATAATGGCTCGAATTCCCACATTGGCTGTTCGCACCACTGAAGGTGTAACCTTGTTTTTAATAGCATTGTTATTGTCCTCGGGTACTTTCAGACTCCACTTCTTTCCATGTTTAACTGGGCTCCTCTAAATGATGGTTGCATGGTGTGTTGCTCCTTCATTATAAATTCGAGTGTTAACACTTTCTTTTGTTTCCTCCCCTCTTTTTGCTGATTATTTAATTTCCCCATTCTTTTTTGCCCGCCTTTATGCTCATTCAGCAACTGCTTTTCTTTTCTCTCCTGATGTATGAAAAAAAAGTAAAATTCTTTGGAAGAAAATGTGATTGAAACTTGAGAAATAATTCTAATAACTAAGTAATAATAGTTGACACCTTCAAGTGCTACAGCATGCCAGCAGCATTAGGGCATTAACTCATTTCGTGACCACAGTCTACGCTTCGACACCACTTTCCTTGTTGGGAAACTGAGGCCCGGGATTACAGAACTTCATAAATTTGGATTTGTTGTTTCCTGGCATATTCTTCCTAAATAGTTTGTATTATTTTATAATGTGAATAAGCTCATCTTCTTTTTAAAAGTTTTTTAAAATTTATTTGGTGGAGGGGGGAGAAGCAGACTCCCAGCTGAGCGAGGAGCCTGACCAGGGGGGGCTTGATCCCAGGACCCCTGGGATCATGACTTGAGCTAAAGGCAGATGCTTAACAGACTGAGCCACCCAGGCGTCCCATGAATAAGCTCATTCCAGACACCGAGCATTTCTGTTCTGTTTGTATACTTTAGCCTATTTACATGGTGTTCGGTTAGTCCTTTCTACAAATTGATTAAGAACACTGGTATGTTTGTTTTTATTTCCCCCTAAGTAGAGATTTGCACCCTGATAAAAACAAAGGGAAATGTGGATATTTCCTAGTTCTGCAAACTCATTATTTGTTCAGAAGACTGTAATAAACTCTACCTTTGTAAAATGTCTGGAATAATAATTGCACTTTTTTAGTCATGTGAAAAAGTTCCTTAGGGACTGAGGGAATATTCCTTAGGGAATATTATTCCCTCTGTGCTTAATTTCTCAAGAGGAGTTCATTTTTCCCCCGAAACATAAATTACAAATGCAATAGGGATTGTCCTCAAGAAAACATTAGAAGTTAGACTCCACAGGAGGACACATCTGGGCACACATATTCCCCCGCACAAACACACATGTGGTGTTGGAGACACGGTTGACCTGTAAGAGCCACAAAGGAGGTTGGGCCATTTCAGTACCTATGGAACTTGGAGTCACATTTGCCGCAGACAGTGAGGTGAGACGCGGATGCCTTGTGTCAGATCTTTTCTGGCCCACGCACCAATCTTGTGTGCTCCTCGGCTGGCGTGGAGGCTGTCGAGGTGGTGTTAATCCCAGCCACTGTCAGTTTGGAAGCCATGAACGGGACGACTGGCTCACGGGCATGTTGGTGCACCATCTGGGCCTCCCCTCGGTCGCCCAGCCATCTGTGCCTCTCTGCAAGTTGGTATTTACTTATTTACTTTGAATGATTAAAAAAATTTTTAAAAAGAACTGAAGGGTTTCAGCATGAACAAATTTTGATTAAAAATTAGGCCATCATGCTACTATTGTGCATAAATGAGCCGCGGAAGGCAAGCCACCGATTAGCAATTTCATGGGGAAGGTGAAGAGTACAGCTGAGATTTCTGAAACAGAATCTTTTTAAGACCAGATCGACTATGAAAAGTCATTCCCATTCCAGGATTTTGAGCTCCTTTAGAATCTTGCATTTTGGGTATTTCTTTATTCCCACATAAGAACAGAAACATATCTGCTTGATTATTAGACACACAAAAAAGTAGCTGATGTTCAGATTATGCCGTTTGGTCACAGACATTTTTCTGCGTGTTATTTTGAATCAGGCGAAAGACACAGAGCACTGCATTCCTTGGTAAGCACAGGACAGAGTTAAGGAAACATGAGTACGTAGGGAGTGGCTCATTAACACATCCAATTAATGAAACTTTGACATCACAACGCTGGCTATTGTCGGAGAGCTTGCCAGCCTTCCAATTTTGGTTCACTAACTATTCTGTTTCCCTAGTTGCTTCCTTCCTCCCCCTTCACACAACAGCCGCATTATTAAGGGTGGATTAAAATGGCGTCCAAATTGATAAGAAGTAGTTATCTAGTGTTCCTGAATGTGTTTGTTACTTGAAAAAAGTTTCAGGCTAAATGGAGTGAAGAAGATTTGAAATGTAAATGGATTCCTTGTCCCTTTTGTAGATAATTGTACTAAATGCTAATTTGTGGGCAGCTAATGTGTTCTTGTGTTCACTGATAAGCTGTGTTGCTTGAAACAAATTTATAAAACAAGACAAGTCGTTTGTTGGTGGAAACTCTCAACCCAGTAAAGTTGGTGTGTCTGATTATTTTCTGTGCTTCTTTGGAACAGGAATGCCATCTAAGCTGCCTCTCTGCACATGCATGGCCTCCCTACCCACCCAGTGACAATGGGTGGTTTAGAATCTGTTATGTTTCTTGAGATTCATTTTAGAGATTTGGGATGGAACGTACCCTTTGGCTAGGTTAGGCAAGGGGTCTGCAAACTTTTTCTATAAAGGGCTCGATAATAATTCGTTAATGGCCTTTGCAAGCCATCTGGTCTCTTCCAGGGCAACTCAGCTCAACCTTTGTAGCCCACAAATAACCTTATGCAATATGTAAATGAATGAACAAGGATATGTTCCAATAAAACTTTATTATTTTTTTTATTTTTTAGAACATGTGATTTCTTTCTTTTTTTTTTTTTTAAGATTTTGTTTATTTATTTGACAGAGATCACAAGCAGGCAGAGAGGCAGGCAGAGAGAGAGGGGGAAGCAGGCTCCCTGCCGAGCATAGAGCCTGATGCGGGCCTCAATCCCAGGACCCTGAGATCATGACCTGAGCCGAAGGCAGAGGCTTGACCCACTGAGCCACCCAGGCGCCCCAATTAAACTTTATTTAAAGACACTGAAATTAGGCTTTTGTGTAATTTTCATATGTATGAAATATTATTTTATTTTTTATTTTAATAATTCAAATATATTTTTACAATCATATAATTTATCTGTAGCTCAGGGGCCTTTACCTAAAGAGGCAGTGGGCGAGATCTGGCCGAACGACCACAGTTGGCTAACCCTTGGGTTAGATGCTGCTTTTGTCCTATTGTGTGTCCATTTCCCCTTCAAATCTGTTTTCTTTTCAGCTTTCTAAATGCAAACCCACCACTGGTCCCAGTATCCTTCCTTAGTGGGTACTGCGATTGCGTGGGGCGCCCCTCCACCCAGGTTTTTGTTTTGTTTCCATGGGGGATGGGAAGAGGGATGGGTGCACTTCTTTTGTCTGTAGGGGCGGGGAGAACAGCAGCAGTGATTTATGCCACCCCATTAAAATTTAGGCTTAATAGTTGAGGCACATAGAATTTGATGCTGCTTCTTAGCTCCTTTTTTTTTTTTTTTTAATTACAAGAAAGTCAAATGCTGTAATTTTTCTGGGGGCTAGAAGCATAATGTGATGAGTGTATTGCATTTGAGACAGGTCTGTTTGTGATTTTTTAATTTTTTATTTATTTATTTTGGTTGGGGGGGTATTCCTTTACAAAACCACAGATCTGATTGTGAAAACACAACAGGGTTTGGATGAGGTACTACTGGGTTCCGTGGCCTTTCAGCTTGGCTTGAAGTCCCTTCTAATGAGAACAAAGCCGAATTGGGGGTCATTGCTCATTGTCCGCAGGTGCATTTAGCAAACTACCTCTGATAATTTGGAGGACACAAAACATTTCTCTGTCCTACATAGCTTCGTAATTACTGATCTTTTGAACCTCTAGTTGTGGAATAAATTGAGTCTTATGCACTTGAGTCCTGTAGGAATATTTTACTAGAGGGTGAAGAAGTTAACGTATACCTTCTTCAGTTAGGACTTCAGACGCTTGGAACATGCCTGTGGTATTTAATCAACACAGAAACAAAGTAGATTGTAACTGTGTAGGAGTGTTTCAACTCTAAATAGGTTATTTTTTTATTAACTTATCCATTTATTGGAATGAGCTCTTTCCATTTGGAGGAGATGGTGCATCATAATGGAAGGGAACTGTTAATGAAAATCTGATTTGCCTATTGACTTGCTTCAGTCTTTACTGAGAAAACCTTTTTGGGGGTCATTTTGGTCTCTCCCCATCAGCATCTGTTGTAGAGGAATGTCATCGGGATTCGACTCCAACATTTCTCTCCATTTCATAATCCAGGACTGATGATGGGTTTGGAGGATGGTTGGGGGGGCGGGATGCTGTGGTGTCAGGCAAGCTTTGTCACCCTAGGCTGCGTCTGGTTGAGGTTGCAAGCCCACAGACACACAGCTGCTGGTCGCCACTGTGCTGGCCGGACAGGGCCTTGGGGGACGGGCCTCGCCTTGCATTCCCACACGGGCCTTTCTTGGGTTGCTCCCACTTACCCTGCTCTCTCACACGTCTTCCTGTGAAACCCTTTCTGTTCACTGGCATAACATCATGCACACTTCTTTCTTTGCCAAAGATTGTGGTTCTCGTGAAAAATGAGACGCTTGACATATATCCATGTGAAAAATGTTCATAGCAGCTTTACTTCCAATAGTGAAAAAGTGGAAACAAACCAAGCATCCATCGACTTATTAATGGATAAATTAAAAAGTGTGCATTCATACAGTGAAATATTATTTGGCTATTAACAGGAATAAAGTACGGATATGTGCTAGAACTTGGTGACTCTTGAAAACGTGAGGCTAGGCTAAGAAGCCAGACAAGCAAGACCACGTCATGTGACTCATTTACAAGGAATGTCCACAGTGAGCCAATCCAGCAGGCAGGAAGTTGATGAGTGATCGTTAGGAGCTAGGGGGATAGAAAAGGGGGAGCAACTGCTAATGGGTACATTTTGGGGTGATGGAAATATTCTAAAATTAGCTGGTGGTGATACTTGCATGGTTCTGTGAATATACAGAAGAAATCACTGCACTTTAAAAGGCTGAGTTATTTGGGATGTGAATTAGAGCTCAATAAAGCTGTTATAAAAATGATGCATTTAGGGTGCCTGGGTGGCTCAGTCGGTTCAGTATCAGACTCTTGATTTCAGCTGTGGTCATGGTCGCGGCGGGGTCGTGAGATCGAGTCCCACACTGGGTTCTGTGCTCAGCACCGAGTCTGCTTGTCCCTCTCCCTCTGCCCCTCCCTCTGTTTGCTCTCTCTCAAATAAATAAGTAAATAAAATCTTTAAAAAAAAAAAGGGGGGGGATGCATTTGAAAATAAGAGAAATAGTGTGTTTATATAGCTTTGTTATCATGAAAAAACAGATTCTTCAGAGTTAGACAGTTGGCATAACTTTAATAAAAATCTAATAGTTTTAGTGGATTCGTGTTTATGTATTGATTTGACCAGCTGGCACAGTCTTTGTCCCTGGGGGAGAAGGATCATCTGAAAAACCAAGTCTTATTCCATGAATGACAAATCAAGGTTATGATTCTGTACTGTGATTTCAGTTCTTTCTAAACAGTATCAGGCCATTTATTCAGATGAGTAGTTTGTGGTTGCAAAACACTCAAAAGAAGAAGAAAACAGAAAATATTTAGTTAAAGATAGAGATCCCCCCCCCCGCCCCAGTACCAACAAGCATCTTAACTGGGTAAGTCTGACTATGTGGTGTCATGGTCAAAACGTGGTCCGTAAGGTTTGTGCTCTGTACAGATTTGGCCTTTTGGGAGCCTCCGTGTTGGTGTCCTAACCTGGGCAGTTCAGCGGGGTGCTCCCCACAGAAAGGCTCCCGTCCTTGATGACTAAGAGGAAAAACCAACAACAACAGGGAAGTTGCCCCCATCTTGGATTTCCTCTTTTATGGCAGCAGAAGATAAAATGTCCTTGATCCCAAATGTTATTATCTGGTGTAGCTGCCTTAGAAAAGACAAAACAAAGATCAGGTGGTCCACAGGTTTGAAGCATTTCTTAGCTGATCTGCAAAAGGCCATTGTGGTTGAAAATAGACTGAACCAGGGACGGGAAGAATGCCCTTAGGCCTGCGAAGGGGATTATTATAACAGAAGCAGCAGTTGTCTGTGGCAGGAGAAATTATTCAGAAGGTTGCTATTTCTGCAATTCTGGGACGCTGCAGCTGCATACATTGGAACTGGTAATACTCCAGTCACCAGCCCATCTGTTTCTAAAAGAGTCCCAGGAAAGATGTGAAGATGGCAGGCAGAGCAGCAGTGGCCGCGCGGGGTGGGCCGAGACACAGCGTCAACAGTCACCCGTGGTTTCTTCCCCCCAACCCCATTCCCGGAGTGACTGCGCCAGAGTCAGAGTTCTGTGTGTCTTGCTCCGTGATCTTTTAGAGCATTTACTGCTTGCAGTTCCATTTGGTGAATTATTTGATGATGAAGATGAACATTAAGAAAATGATCGAGGGGTGCCTGGATGGCTCAGTGGGTTAAAGCCTCTGTCTTCGGCTCAGGTCATGATCCCAGGGTCCTGGGATCGAGCCCTGCATCGGGCTCTCTGCGCAGCAGGGAGCCTGCTTCCTCCCCTCTCTCTCTCTCTCTCTGCCTGCCTCTCTGCCTACCTATGATCCCTATCTGTCAAATAAATAAATAAAATCTTTAAAAAAAAAAAAAAAAGAAAGAAAATTATCGAATCCTGAGAGGGAGCTGGACGGACATGAGGTTTTGAGCTCCCGTGTGTGGAAGGCAGAAATCCTTGGGAGTGGGCGGCAGGGAATGTGGTTTTCTGTGGTAGAGTAGAAAAAGCCTCAGCTTTAAGGTTAGGAGTATCTGAGTTCCCCTTCCAGCTCTACAGCATGAGAGCTATATGCTCATAGCCCAGCAGCTCAACCTCCCGGGATAGTCATGGAGGGCCTTCAAGGGGGTTCAAAATACTGACGTCATCAGGTGATGAGAATTAACTGGAATAAAATGTGCAAAACTCCCATCATTTTTGAGTAAGCACTCAATGAAGGCTTTGGAGGTTTAACTTCTAAGAAAGATAAGACACCTCCTAGAGATTCTATACCTGGTCATGTTGGCCAAATGGCACAAGTCCAGGGAGTGGAGCCTTCTGGAACAATCCCAGGAATAGAACCCAGCAGATGTAACTTTTGTGTCCTTAAACCTGCATTGTCCTTTGCTCAGAGACTGTTAACTCCTAGTAAAATTCAGAATTTTCTGGAACGTCTATGATCCTTTGGAGATAAGCTCCCCCCAAACTCTGCGGCAGTGAGAAGGTAGGTTGTGTTCATCTGAGTCGATTGAAAATGATTTGACCCACATTGTCTGGAGTCTCCGAATTTTAATATTGGACTTGAAAGATGAACTTGTGGGAAGTGAGCTCTGACTTGAATGCTTTCTGGTCTAGGGTCTCTAGTGTATGCATGATGCTCAGTGTAACATGAGGCGCAGTATTGACCTCTGTAGCGTAGGCTCCATGGGAATTCACTCAGGTTGTTGCGAGGATGGGGCAGGCAGAGCCGCGCACTGGGTACGTGGTCAGCACATGTTTCTTGTCTCTGAGTTGGGTGCTGCAGGATGCCGTGTATTTGTTCCCCTGGCTTTTAAATTTTTGACACTTTGAAAAGAAGAGAGAGATGCCAGATGGGGATAGATATTGTTCCAGACTCTTGACTTTTTGGGTAATTGTTTTATCAGATTTGGGGAGGAAATTATCCCTTTAGCATCCTACTTGACATAGTAAGAGGGTAAACATGCACTCTTTCTTGACTCATCTCTCATGCAGGTCATCTAATTGATTAAAACATAGAAGCTACCTGTGATTAGTGTGTGAGGATCTGGATAAAAAGTTCTTTTGTTACCCTGAATGCATATGGAAGATAAGTCATTTCTTAATGCCTTCGTAAATCCCGATCCAGGTACTCTGTACTATCCCAAAAAAGTCTCTTCTTAAACTCTCAACACTCAGATTGTTTTTGTCTTACTGGAATTGGGCCCAGAGATCTGTGGATGGACAATCTGACGGGTCTACCGAAATATTAACAAGGTTTTAAGAGGAGCCAGGAATTGTCAGGAATTAGAAATTCCAATGTGATCAAAGCCGTATTCCCAAGCCATATTTTCTGGACTGTTCAGCTTTTACTGTCTTATGAGAGCCAGCATTGGTTGTTGTGTCAAAATGGAGTAAAATACCATTCGTTTGTTAGATTCGGGAAATTTATGTCAAGCCCGTTTTGAACAAAGTGCTACGCCAGGCACTGGCAGAGAAGGGAAGAATACAAATACAAATTATCCACGGGCCCTGCTTTCAAGGAGCCTTTTGTTTTGTTGTGAGGAGAAGACGTGTACATAAAAAATCCAAAGTAGAAAGGAGGCCCTTATTGTTTCTGGGGTAGGGAAACTGGGAAGGTCTGGATGGGGGGCAGGCACTTGAGCTGTGTTGAGTGACAAGTAGGACATGGAGATGGTCTATTTTCTAGTTGAAAGAACCATCTCCTGTTATTAAACAGGCATTCGATAGAGTTGGGCCGGAGATCGGGAGGTCATTCCCTGGTCTGTGGGATTCCTCAATAATGTGTATTCCGTGAACACTTTACGCACAGGCATACACATACATGCACACACATAGAGACAATCACGGAGGAATGTGTATATATGAATTTAGCTGTAATGTAATTATCATTGTTTTTTGGCCAGAATGCTTGAGGCCAACTGTTCTGCTTTTAATATACATGTACATTTGGCCAGAGACCGCAGACATGTTTTTAATGCAATTGCCATCTATTATGAAAAGCATGAATCAGTTCATGAATTAGGAATTCATCCCAAGGATCCAAATTAAATGAGATGATCTATTTCAATCAAAACATTTGGGAGCTTCCCAATAGAGACAGATGTACTCACTTCCTGGCATGCCTCCCAGTCTTGGGAAGATAAAGGTAGATCATATTTGCTTTTTATGAACTCATTCTCACCCCCAGGGTCTCTGACAACTAAAAACCTTACAGAGATGAACATCTACGATTGCTTGGTCTCACTGTGCACTGATCGGAGATGTCATGTTCTTGTTTCGACTACTAACTTGGCTATAATTAGGCACCTTATCTCCCTAGTTTGAGGTCAAACGGGATGGAGGAAGATCAGAGGGTTTGGGTGATGGGTATGGGGTGGAGGGAGAATCAGACAGCTGCAAATGCATGTGTTCATGAGTAGTGAGGAAATACGGATTAAAGTTCCAGGAGTGGAGAGTCTTTACTATTAATATTACTTTTTCTGAGGCGCCTTGAATAATGAGCCATCACTTTTAAAATGTCAAGAATGGGAGATCACAGGAGTACGAATTCATTCAGAAGTCGTAATAAAATAAGGATAACTTTGTTTAGAAAAATCAGAAGTTTTACGTTTTCTGAAGAGGAAATGTCTAGAATTTCATTTTAAGATTTAAAATATTGAGGGGACGCCTGGGTGGCTCAGTCTGTAAGCATCCCACTCTGATTTGTGCTCCGGTCATGATCTCAGGGCCATGGGATAGAGCCCCACATTTTGGGGGGAGGGCCCTCCTCTCAGGGGTCTGCCTAAAGATTCTCCCCCCACTCAAGTAAATCTTTCTCTGTCTCACCCTCAAGTAAATAAATCTTTAAAAAATAAAATAAAACAAAATAAAATGTTGAGCTGGTGACCCAGCCCCCTTTCTTCTGCCCCTGCTTGTCATTCTCTATGCCGTGGCTCTTTTCCCTGGCCTAGAATGTCCTTTCATATTGAAACACTCCCAGAGTTTCCAGAATGGTAGTAATAGTGACAAGAATAGCCAAAGAAATCATAAACACAATTTTAGTACTAAAGATTACCGAGTGTCAGTGGTCTCCATGCACCATCTCATCTAGTCCTTGTTACATCTGTATGAGAGGGGCACTATTTGAATCCCTAGTTCGATGTTGAAGCCAAAAGATGATAAGCAACCTGCCCAGAGCCACACAACTAGTCTGTAGGATTTTTGCTGAGCGCTGGCTGATTCTCTGTTGCCTCTCAAAGTTAACTTTTTGGTGAAGTCATTCCAGATTTTTGATATCTTGCACCAGTTTGTTCTCACACGTGCTCTCATGGCTTTATCTACTTATCATAAAGCCTATCACAGTTTATTAGCTTTTATTTTCATTTTTCTAAATTGGAAAAATGTTTTTTAATGAAAAATTAGAAAATAGACAAAAGCAAAACAGCAAGAATCAAGAAATCATCACCTATAATTCCATATTCTAGAAAAAAAAAAAAAGCCACCGTGATTTAAAAGGCTGCCTGCTGTATGATTCCATTTGTATGGTGTTCTGGAATAAGCAATGGGATGAGGGAAAGAAAACAGATTATTGATGGCCAAGGTCTGCGGTGAGGAGAGGGATAGACTATAGAAGGACATGGAAGACCTTTCTGGAAATATAGAAGCATTCTATATCTCTGTTGGGATGATAGTTATATGATCATGTGCCTTTTTCAAAACTCACAGAACTATACACAAAAATAGTGAATTTTACTATATGTAAATTATTCCTTAGTAAACATGACTGAAAATACAAGCCCATATCAATACCTTGTGCATATCCTTCCTCTCATTTTCCTATGCATCCTCATTATAAAAGTATGTTTTTAAAACAGCTTACACTCTATGTACTTACAACCTATTTTTCACTGAAAAATATAACAAAAGTATCCTGTACAATCGTATAATTCATCATAACCGTTAAAAATGAGCATGGTTATTTGAGTAAACTTTCTAATTATTTAAACTAGTTTTCATCTGAGTTTTCTTATAGCAGATCTTGCTTCTAAGCTTTACTGTTAATATGTACTACACAGAAAAGACACTCTCCCTGAACACAATTGCTTTGACTGAAAAATAGCAAAACGGGTGAATTGCCTACATAACCTCTTTGGGGACATTCTATGATTAGACTGCTCCTTGATAGGTGGTTGAAGACTACTTTTCTGTACACTTTCCTTGACCTTGACTTGGACGTACAGCTAAGGCAGAACTAACCTGTGTGAGTGTGCAGAAATGATGAGCTATTTTTACCTTACTGTTCCATTTGGGGCTGATGTTCATCTTTCATAACCTGATTTTTAAAGAACGAACTTCCGTCTTCCGTGTTTTGCCGGTGGAAATATTTACTTTATGTGGAACTTGCTTTTTTGGGAGCATAATGAACGTTATTTCTTTTAAAAGGTACAATAAATATTTTCCTTCTGACCTCTAAAAGTAAATGGATGAAAATAAAATCGATTGTTTTCCTCATAAATTCAAATAGACATATTACTTCTGTTTTAAAAATGACATCAGCTGGATCACTTTGCAGGCTAATGACACTTTTCCTGCCGGACTGAACACTTGATTTACCGTTGTCGTGAAGTCACCGTGCCGTCCTGTTTTCCATTCACGCTGCACGCCAGAAGGATTGTGACATTTAACGTTTCCTATGATGAAAAATGAGAAAAATTGGACAAGACTCATTGTTTACCATTAGGCGGAGAAAGCTCTCCACAGACATGCAGAGAGCCTCTCCATGGGTCTTACTCTGCGTAGCCAGCCTTCTCTTTCGCCAAAAGTTAACACACTCTCTGCCTCTTCCCCTCCCTTGTGGATTTTTTTTAAAGCACGTGTTAGTTTTATGAAAGCCTTTCTAGCCTAGAGAAGTAGAATTAGATGTCACCTTCTTTGTATGCAGGGTACCCCGACTTTGGAAAGCATTTTAGACTCTCAGTGGGTTTGGGGCGCCTGGGGTGTGAAGGCAGTTAAGCATCTGACTCTTGATTTCAGATCAGGTTGTGAGCTCAAGATCATGATCTCAGGGTCATGAGATGGAGCCCTGAGTCGGGCTCCACACTAAGCATGGAGTCTGCCTCAGATTCTCTTCCTCTCCCTCTGCCCCTCCCACTCATGCTCTCTCTCTCTCTCTCAAATAAATAAATCTTTAAAAAATATTTACAGACTCTCAGAGGGTTTGATTAGCTACTGTGTTTCCTATCCTTCCTTAAAATTGCTATCCCCTGACCCAGTGGTAGCTCTGTAGAAGGGTCTGGGCCTCTGGTTCCTTTTTAGATCTGCCCATAGAGGGTTTTGTTTTGTTTTGTTTTGTTTTAAATTAGATAATCAGTATGTCCCCTGTTGACCCCTTGCTACAGACCAGGCAGTGTAAGGAAATATACCAGCGTCTTGTTCTATAGAACTTTGTTCCTGTTCATTTGAATTTGTTGTCTTTGTTTCTCTCTTGAATTATGTAAAATTTCCTATATGCTTCTTCTACATTTTCCTTGAAAGAAACCTAAAACGGGCTCACATTCCCTCTTTGGAAGGTCCCGTGTTACAGTTCCTCAGCAGGGAATGGTGTACCCATAGGCTCCCAGGAACGTCATGCATTGGGGATGGGTGCCCGGCCGGTTCTAGCCAGGGCTGGAGAGCATGGTACGGCTCAGGGAATGGGAGAGTCTTTGGTTGGTGTTGCGTGTTTTAGTCGCTATAGACTGACTGACCCTCCAAAGCTTCATGAGTTAAACCGAGCAAGTCTTGGCTACTTTACTTTGACGTGAGTCTTTTTCTTGAAGTCACAATGCAGCTTAGATCACTCTCGGGGTGGCCTTCCTTTCAGATGGTAGAGGGCTCCGAAACCAACTTGGGGTCCGTATGGTGAATGGAGACAAGGCTCCATGAGAGAAATTGGTCACCACGTCTGTCCTTTTGAATCCCCTGGCTCGTCGTCTGCTCTTAACATCTGAGTGTGTTTTGATGCCCAGTGCTCCAGACAGATGCCCTTTTTAGGTCTAAGTTTGTCTGAAGAAAAAAGCGGAGACCTTGAATATTAAACTTCTGTTGCCATTTCTGTGTGTGAAGGCGGGTTGGTGGAGAATTATTTGTTCTGAGGTGGAATCACAGCCCAGAGTGGGGAATGAAGTCATCCCAGCCCCTTGTGCCAGGCCCAAAACAAGCCACAGAACTGATCTTTCCCCCAGAGTCAGAGACACAAATAGAAGGGTTTCAGAGTCCCACAGTGGGGGAATTTCAGAGCCGTTTGGCTGTGGTCATTCCCCTTTCTGCTTCTAAGACGCGGTGCACAGTTGTGCCAAGGCGAACGCCACACGAGTGACCAGGAGATGCGGCCCCCCTCACGAACAAGCCCCCGACAGTGAAGCAGCAGGAAAAGGCAGGTCAGCTGGGCCTTCATCCGCTCGTTGCATTTATTTACATGGACCCCAAGATTTATTCAACTTCACTTTGGCTTTGACTTACATGCTTTCTGGCGGTGCCCCCATAGGGAAATTGGGATCTTTCCTCCTTTGGCACCTCTGTGGTTTCGCACCAACTGTCCTGGGCACTGTGGTGGCATCCCTGCTCCCTCTGGTGGAAAGACCTGGTCTGCTGGGCTCAGAGAGCGCCTCACTTCCACCACCCGAAAGATCCAGACTAGGCCGTGCGCTCAGATGACTCAGCCTTGCCAGTCAGTCAGTCAGTCAGCAACAGATATTTCCGGCCTGATCAAGGCTGCAGAATCAACAGAAACGAAGCCAAGTCCCTGCCTCAGAGAGCTGTTCTGGGGGGCAGTACGAGTTTTCTCTGGAGTGCAGGTACCAAGAAACATGAATGAAGGCAAGTTCCCTTCTTATTAAGAAAAAAAGAAAAGTCTTACTGAATTTGGTGGACCCAACCCACCAGTGTCTCCTTTTTGTGTGAGGGAAATCAGGAGTTCGTGGAAAATAGCTTCTTAGTCTGTGCAGGCTAAGGCAATCAAATAGCACAACCTGGGTGACTTCAAAACAATAAATATTTATTTCTCACAGTTTTGAAAGCTGGGAAATACAAGGGCAAGGTGCGCGTCTTGTGTCTGGTGAGGGCCCATCTCCTCCTCGATGCCGTCTTCTTACTGTAACCTCACAGGTCAGAAGGGGCGGGGGAGCTCTCCAGGGTCTCTGGTATAAGGACAGTCATCCTAATGCCGACAGTTCTACACTCATGACCTAATCACCCCAAAGGCCCCGCGTCCTGAAGCCATCACTCGGGGTGAGGATTTCATCATATAAATGTTGAAGAGGCATAAGCATTCAGACCATAGCAGATAGTTATAAATGTAGGGTATTTTTCAATAGTCATAAGAAAATAAGTATACACGGAGAGGGCGTCCCCGTGTGGTCAGCACCCAGAGCCAGCATCCGCCTGGGAGAGAGGCGGTTGGGCAAGGCTGCTGAAGTCCCACCTTGCATGTTTTCTGAGTTTCTGAGTTGCCGTTTTCTCGGGCATTTTGTTTCCTGCTCCCGCCACCTGACGAAGTGTATTCGGAGTGAGGGCAAACCAGTTACATCAATCCAGATGCCCATCATAAAACATATGAAACAGCTTGGAAATACGTGCTGGCAGATAAAGCTTTATTATTATTATAGTATCAATGGAAAGCCAAAAGTTGGACCGACATATTTTGCCTGCATGTTCCTGGAAAAGGTTCAAAATATGCAAGCAAAGAGTTGATAGCCAGTGTGAGCTTATCCCCAAGTCTCTGTTAACAAAAGGCCTGCTATCAGCTTTAGTTTTTATAGTTTCTGAGCGTCACACAGAGAATCAAGAAAAAAAAAATAGCCTCTCATTTCATGCCCAAGAGCCAGCAATGTCTTAGATTCTGTAAGGGACACAGTGAAGGTCAGGACTAATGGATTCTACCCTTAGCTGACTAGCCAGCTTACAAAATGAGTTTCCAGATTGTTCTGGAAATGAGAGCAGAAGAACAGAAAAACTACAATAACAAGATCACCGTTACACACACACACTCCCGGGGATGGGTGCTCTGGGGGAAGCTTTATTTGCACGTACTAGGTGAGAAATGATTTTTGTCTCCAATTTTTTTAATTTTTCAAGGAACCTTCATACTGTTTTCCATGGTGGCTGCACCAACTTAAACTCCCACCAACGGTTCACGAGGTTTCCTTCTTCCCCAGACCCTTCTCAGCACTTCCCCTTGTCCTTTCGAGGTGGTACCTCACAGTGGTTTTGATTTGCATTTCCCGGGTGATGAGTGATGCCAAGCGTTTTTCCATGTACCTATTGGCCGTTTGTATATTTTCTTTGGACACATGTTTATTCAGATCTTTTACCCACTTTTTAATCAGGCTGTGTGTGTGCGCGCGCATTTGAGCTGTACACCTCCCTTGTATATGTTGGATATTAGCCTCTTAGCAGGCCTGTGGCTTGCAAGTAATTTCTCCTACTCTGTAATTTGCCTTTTCATTTTGTGGCTGGTTCCCTTTGCTGAGCAAAAGCTTCTTTTAGTTTGCCACAACTGTGTGAGGCAATCGCTATGTAAATTCACTTAATCGTGGTAATCCTTTCACAACACATCCATATGTATATGAAATCATTACCTTGCACACCTCTTTAAAAATCACATTGTGTAATGTAGATATGTACAAATTTTACATGTCCGTCATACCTCAATAAAGCTGGGGATACATACATGCATACATACATAAGTACACAAATATTTAGTAACAACAACAAATAACGGTAATAGAAACCTGGCCAAGCTTGGACTCAGGTTCAGCATGGAGGGAACCAGGAAGTGAGAAAACAGCCGGAGGACATGTTAGCCCCAAGGAGAGGGACCATTTACCCTTCACTCTCTCTTTTTAACTGTGGTACAACGCTACCACAAAATTGACCATCTTTACCATTTTTTTAGGGAGAGAGTGAGCACGACTGAAGGGGTGAGGGGCAGAGGGAGAGAGAGAGAGAAGCTCAAGCAGATTCCGTGCTGACCCTGGAGCCCATTACAGGGCTCGATCTCACGACCTTGAGATTGTGATCTGATCCAAAACCAGGAGTCAGACCCGTAACCAGCTGCGCCACCCGCATGCCGCCATCTTCACCATTTTTAAGTGTACAGTTTAGCACATGGATCTCTCTCAGAAAGGAATGACCCTGCTAAGACAATAAAAAGTGTCTTTGTCCCCTCCCAAGTGTAACCCACCTTCTCTAATTCCCAGGAAGACAGGAGTCTGGCGCAAGCACAAAATCCTAGTGGCGCACTGGAAATTGATAGTTTCTGTAAACATTCATGGGCATAATAAATATCTCCTTGTGTGTGGCTGCTGTCTGATTGTCCCTTCCCCTCCTGCTGGTGAGTTTCCTGTCAGGAAGTCGCTTCCTTTTGTAGCACTTAGCACAGTGCCTTCCTTGGAGATGCTTCAGAACTATTGCTGGAGAGTTACTACCTTTTTTGCGGGGGAGGAGGAGTAAGTCATCTTTGGTCCATTCAGTGCAACTGCCCTAGAATTATGCCCCTCAGGACCCCTATGCCAGAGGGGGGGAAAGACAGTGGATAGGCCCCAGCAGGGCCCCAGGCTGCAGCTCTCCCCCAAGGAACCTTTCCTAGCCATGCAAAGCCACCAAATGGCAGAGATGACAGCCCAGCAGATAGGGTGGGCCTTCAACAGAGCCAGGCCAAGGCAGCTAGCACCTGTTGTCAAGTGAGTCCCAAACAAAACTTCCATCTGTATCAAATGGTTGTGATCATTTTAGCTTGGAGTTATTAAAACGTATCGACTCAGGAAGAGAATGGCAGGTTTTCCCTCTGGGCTCAGCCTGTCTGATGTTAGTCTGCTCATTTCAAAGAGCTAGAAAAATCGATAAAGATATTATTCCAGAAGATGCTGGGGAAGCTGACCCCAGACAAGGCTGGCCAAGTGTGTGGCAGTTTGTATCACTTCTCTGTGCACTGGGCATTGTGCGTTGAAAATCCTTCGTTTAGGGTCTTGTTATGTGTTTCCTGGACTATTTGAAAGGGTACCGTTGTGTTTTGGGGAAGGGACCAAAAAGCAGATTAAAATCTAATATTTTGACTAGAACCTTTTTAACAATGTGAGATTTCGTGGAGAAATGTTTATAAAAATATGCCTCCTTCTGAATACAGATTACATTTTCTGTATTTGCCGAGTTCAAGTGGTTGCTCCCTGTAAAATGAATTCTGTATTTTCTGCCTCAAGTCCTTTTGAGAATGAGTGGAGAATACATAAATTACATGTTTCTCTTTTGCAGATCGGCTTTCAATACTTCACATGCCAAGAAAATGTTGCAAAATTAGGGCAGTGCTCTAATGTATCTTTTTCCTAGTGCTCTCTGAAGACAGTTATTTTTTGTTTTTTGTTTTTGGTTTTGGGTATTTTGTACCATCTCATAAGCCACTTGGGGGCTAGCAAAAACTGGGGGAGTCAGCTGATGTGCTAGAGACTAACCTAAGATGTATTCCGTGTTCGGATCTAAATCGTTACCAATTCAGAGTCCTTTCCCTTAAAGGGATCTCCGACAGTTTCTAAGAAACCTGATTCACAAGTGTGATGTCCTGCCTTCAGGTAAATTCTGCTGTTACTGATGAACAAAACCCTCCTTTACCCCCTGCATTCTGCTTGAGGGACAGACGGGACCCGTACTTTCAAATCCCCACCTTCCCTCTTCCGTCAGCTACCCCCCCCCCCACCCACAGACCATCTACTCGTCACATCAGAGCTCTTATTGGTATTTCTGCTTTGAAACCAACCAAAACGACTGCAAAAATTTCACTGATCCTCCAGAAATTTCTCTCTGTGGGTTTTAGTCTTCAGGAATAATGAAATGTAATGATTTCCTCAGAAACTTTGTCCAGCTGTATTGAAGGAGAAACCAAACTGTGTATAAGAATTTAAATTGGCAAAAACAGCCTCAATCCTGGTAAGTTTCACACCAGTTATAAATGTGTGAGACTTCTTAGCTTTTATAGTTGGAATGGAATACAAATAAATTGACCTATGAAAGTCAAGTAATTATGCATCTTTTATCGTCACAGTGAACTACTTGACATTGTCTAAAGAAAAAAATTTTGGGGGGGGTGGGGGTGGGAAAGACAACAGGGTTCTAAATGCACGGAATATTGTACGTAGGCATCTCGGGCTGTTGTTGGTTCCACACCCACAGATCCTGGCTACTTAGCCCAAGGGTGATGAATAGCGACGATTGTAAGAAGACATTTTTTAAAGTGCATTAGCATGTGTTATTTTCACTTTGGGTACCGTGAGGTTACAGTGGTACTTAGTGTGATCCTTTAAATAACCCACTGCAAATGAGACTGTCATATCTGTCCAACCGAGTCTTTCCTTCTTTGAGGTTTCTTTTTATCGTTCGTATCTAGGTACTTAGAATCAAAAAATAAGTTACTAAATCTTCTCACCCTCTTTGTGCTCTCAGAGGGCATTGACCTTATTCCTTAACCATTTGTTCCTCAGCTGTGTCAGTGCTGGAGCGGGGTCCTGCTTTTTATTCAGCTATTATTTTAGCTCTGACGGGGAGATGAAAAACCTAAATGAGCCCAAATGATTCTCACGTAATTAACAAGCACACCTGTTACGTGTCTCGGAGAAGACCGCTGCCTTCGAGGGGACAGATTTTCTTGGGCGTAGGAAGATTTTGCTAGGACAGATCTGTTCTGTGTGCTGACGGGGACTCATTTACAACCGTTGTTGCTTTCAAAACAACTGGATCTGCTACACTTCAGGACCTTGCTGAGGGACAAGGGCTGGGGTGAAGGCCAGGCTTGGGAGAGGAGAGGCAGACAGCTAGGCAGAGGTGGACACTAGAATCAAGGCCCAGGGGCTGGAAAGGAGGTGGAAGACATCCATGTGAGGGGTGGATGGTGTGAATCATGACATGTATGACAGGGACTGCTCATAAATGTGTGATTGATTGGATCAGATGAAAGGCCTGGAAGGGGAGGTTTGCCTTGCTGATTGTTTCCCAGGTGGTATCTACTTTATTTTGATCCCTCCTATGTAACAACACCCGAAATTCAGTAGATACCCTGATCTCACATCCGAGCTCATTACATGCTGCTTCTGTCTCATGTGCTTCCCATTCTTAGAATAGTTTCCTTTGTTGGTGGTGATGGTGTTGGTTTAAAGCTGCTTTACTGTTTCAGTGAACTATTTGGGGAAACTACTGCACATATTTCATTATTTTAAAATTCTCATTAGTAATTTCTAAGAAGACCATGTAGAAATAAATAAATAAAACAAAAACAAACACTTATGGGCAGGAAGCTGTGAATCCTGAGTTTTGGAAATGAGGCGGATCTGTCGTTTCACAGTTGTGCTCATTATCCGCCATCGAATTTCTTTGAGTTTGGAAAGACACATCTTGTCCTGTTTTCTGTTGAGTGATGTCCACTTTGGAGGTAGATTCAGCATGTTGGTGTGTTTGGAGGATGTAGCCAGTAATTTGGTCTTGGAAATGCCCTGGAAAGCACTTCGGACCTGGAGTCGAAAGGCAGGAGTTCAAATCCTCCTAGAGTGATGAGAAAAGAGAAGTATCTTAAAAATTTGGTCAGGCCATTGCCCTGCTTCAAACCTTTCTGTGACTTCTTGGTATCCTTAAGAATATAATCGAAAACAAACACAAAGAAACAAAAAAAAGAATATAATCCAAATTCTGCGGGAGCATTCTGCGTGCTGTGGTCCCTGCTGTGTCTATAGTCTTGTCCCATGTCACCTTCTCCCTTTTTCCTGGGGCCTTGGTCACACATACATTCTTCCCAAGGTCCTAGAAAACCCATTCCCCTCCCACCTCAGGGTTTTTGTGTTTGGTGTTCCCTCCCCGGAAGCCCCCCTCCCAGCTCTTTGCACACTGGCTCCCTTCAAAACCGGCCCAAAGAGGCCTTCTCTGACTGCCCCTCTCAGACAGCCCCCTGCCTGGGCTCTCATAGCACAGAAATAATTTTCTTTGTAACACATATCATCTGAGCATTTTAGGTAGTCCTTCTTTTCTTCCTTACTGTCTTTCTCCCCATTTAGAAGGTAAGCTGGTTGTCTGGTTGAATGATGAATCCCCAGTGCCTGGCTTACGTACGTGCTCAATAAAAAAAGTTCTGGGCAGTGGGAATTTGAGTCCAGAACTGAAGCGCCAAACTCGTGAATCTATGGAAATGAATCTGCAAGAAAACAAAACACAAAATCTGGGGACTTGCTTACCGAATTTTAGTGTTCGTTTGAAACACAGAGAATGAAATAGGCCGTTAGAAAACCAGAAATTAGGGCGCCTGGGTGGCTCAGTGGATTAAGCCGCTGCCTTCGGCTCAGGTCATGATCTCAGAGTCCTAGGATCGAGCCCCTCATCGGGCTCTCTGCTCAGCAGGGAGCCTGCTTCCTCCTCTCTCTCTCTGCCTGCCTCTCTGCCTACTTGTGATCTCTCTCTCTGTCGAATAAATAAATAAAATCTTTAAAAAAAAAAAAAGAAAACCAGAAATTAAAAAAAAAGAAAAAAGAAAAAAACATTTTTATATTTAAAGCGAGTGAAGCATATAAAAAGAATCTCATGATTACAGAGCACAGACAAATGAAAATCAATTTAGCTTAGTTCCTCTACATTTTTTTTTTTAGAAAGAATCATAAGATGTTCAAATCTCCTTAAAATTAAGAGAAGAATGTTAAAAACATTGGACAAATGCTAAGATATCTCTTTATGGCCAATTTTAAAAGAAAGGGAGTGGGAAGAAGAAACAAAGTTGGACGGTAAATAGGAAAAGGGGGTGGGGAAGGAAGGTAACAGGGAAACGGGGTGCCACCAAGGGAGGAACGGAAGGAAAGAGAGATACTTCGAAGACTCCGGTCGCATGTGGGGTTGGAGAGAGTTCCCTCTGCCCTGTGAGATACTCCTCAGGCGAGCAGCCATGGCTCGGGGCTCTGGATGTGCCCCATGGGAGGAAATTGCTTTTAGGGCAGAGAGTCTCTCCAGAGCAAGAGCGGGTGATAGCCACGGACCAGGTGAAATCCAGCCAGCACTTGGATTCAGCCAAAAGGACAGAAGCTCCAAACAGTGTTTTCTAAGCCACGGGCACTTGTGATCTGGAGGCCTTCCCGTCATCTGCACAGTGAAGTGGAAAATGGCGCCACTCACAGTGAATGGTCTGGTTTTTGTTAGCATGGCTGGTAGCAGCACCCTGGACCCTGGGACCCATCTAGGGGCCTTCGTGATGGAGTTTTTGGATGGGCGAAATTTGCTTTGGTAAGACTAATACAGGTTCTGACCTTGGTGGAAGAAGTGATATTTAATGTCACATAAAATCCAAATGAATTATTCTCTGGGGAGTCGTGTGGTTGGCATTTCTTTCCTATTTTTTCTTCCTTCTTAGGCCAGCTCAATTCCATTAAAAATTCTGTTAGCTAAATGTCAATGGGTTCAGCATGTCTCTTCTCTGTGCCACACATTGAAATTTTCCTATAAAATACTATTTTAATGTATTAGAGATAAATAGAATTTTATTAACGTCAGCACCGTAGATCTACATATCCAACTCGGTACCCTGTGTGGAGTCACATGTCCCAGGGTCATCTGACTATTCTTCTCAATTCCTGATGACAAAATAGTTAGGACACAGGAAGAAGGGAAGTAGCTTTGCTACCAGACTGAGTTGCCGGAGGGTGGAGATTTGCATGGAGCACTCTGGCTGCCGGGCTTAATTAGACCCCACGGCTTCCTGAAAGAATTCAATCTAGAGTGTTCTCTTAGTTGTCTTCAAAGAATTAGCCAGCCTTGACTGTGCCAGGTTGGAAAATTTACTGGTTTATTAAGAAAAGGCATTTCACAGAAACCACATTAGAGGATTTTGAGCTATGCTGGCACTTTGGTTTCCCTGGTGAAGAATCTGTGGTGTTGATCCCGTGTTTGCTCTGAGGCGCTTTGCTGGGCCATTAGCGCCCCGTGGGCTGACATTATCTGCAGGCAGCGTTCAGAGTGAACTCATTTTGGAAAGTTGGAAGGTTTCAGGGCAGAAGCATCCTTATCTTCTTTAGTACTCAACCATTTACAAGTAACTGCCGTCCTCTCTACCACTCCACCTTGTAAACCCCCAACAACTGAGGCCTTAGTGGACAACCTTTAGTTTCGTTCAGGGTAATAATCCGCCATCAAGTAAAACCATCCCCCAGGCTCATTAGAAACACTGCAGGCCTCCTGCGACATCGCTGCTGTCGTTCTTTGTACCAGCTATCTTCTCAGGCCGATGTTATTATTCTGAGGACATAAAGCTTGGCCCAGAGCTGCACCGTGGCTAGAATCAGCAAAGGAAATAAACACTAATCTTACGAGACGAAGAGACACTCCGCCTCAGAAAGCGGTTTCTGAGAAGAACTGTGGTGGTCTGCTTCAGGAAGGAGAATGGGGAGTAGAATTCACTGTGGGATTCAGAGTCGCCACCCCTAAGACCGCAGAGGCTCCCTGTCTGCATCAGGCTTCGTGAGTCTCACGCCTGGATGTTCTCTCAGATATGACCTTCTGGTCTCTCAGGGACCAGACTCCTTCCTGAGGAAGGCAGAGTCACCTCAGAAACTAGGAAGGGATGGGAAATAAAGGGAAGAAAAGGCAAAGAGGAAGCTTTGGAGGCCTTTTCAAGGATATTTGAGTTGTCCATAAATGGGGACTGACTGACTGTGTCAAGAATGACTTGCTCTCTAGAAGGAAGTCTTTGGCCCACACCGTTGTGCTTGCCTTGGTATCTTTTAAAGTAGATTTCAAATTCTTATCTGGGTCTTTCTAGTCTGTTTCTGATCCTGAGTGCCCATGGTTTCCAGGCTGTCACCGGCTTACCTTCTGATCCCATCTGCGTGGAAGACGTGGCACCAGATACCCATTGGCATGCCAGCCTCTGTCTCTCTACCTGTGATGCCTCACAGTGGTCTCCCCAGAGGACACTGAAATCCTTTCCTTTCTGTATACATTGTTCTATCATGTTGCCTTCCTTTGGCCCCCCTCGCCTCCCCTTATGTAAGTCTTTCATCTCTCAGCACTTTTGCAGAATGCATTGTTTTTCCTGAAAACAAAACTTTCTAAAAGCAATTGCTTCATCTTCGAAAGCTGTTGGAACTGTTTATGGACTGGCCTGCACTCGGTAGAGGTTCACTGGTTTTGTTTCCCCCGCTCACTGTGGTTAAGTGTGCTGTGTTAAATCTCCTTTCCCACTTGCAGCAGGAAGGGCAGTGATCTTGTCTGTTGTGTTCACTGATGTCATCGTCAGCCAAGTACCTGAAATGGTACCTGGCACGTAGCAGAACCTCAGAAAACATTTACTAAATTGAAAGTCTCTGGTGGCATCTCATCGCTTAAAAGTAAACTCAGGATCATCCAGTTGAAAGCACCAGTCTCCCATCGCTTGTAAGTCCAACCTTTCCCTCTTGCCTCCAGCACTGGCCCTCTTGGGGCTTCAGGGCCTTGGAGTGGGGTAGGGGCAGGACTTCTCCTTCCATCTTCCTTTTCTTCCCCTCTCTTATTCTCCATCCCAGGAGAGACAGGTGTCACTCACGTCACTGGCCTTGGCTGCAGTCCTCTTTCTGCAGGTGTGGCTCCAGTACCCCTGGCTGATGGTGGGTGCCCGACCAGGTGGAAGACATACAAACACTGGCCTTTTATCCTATCCAAAGGAGTCCCCCTTTAGGGGAATCTCCATTGCATGGTTCCCAGGTCTGGGACATCCAGTGTCTGCTCTACTCCATCTAGCCACCTGATGCCGTAACCCACCATCTGTTCTTCCTGAGGTCCTTCTCTGCAGACCGCCATCTTGAAAGGGTCCCAGCAAGGAGACTTATGGCTGCTTGACCCACGGGGAGCTTGTACATCCTTGCCTCCCCCAAGTGACCACCACCTCCTCTCTGCCCTGCCTTTTCCTTCTGGTCTTCTTTTCACCTGCTCAGGTAGGCTCAAAGCAGATCAGCAAGTCTGCTGACCTAGCAGTCATGTGGCTGGGGACCAAGATGCCAGGTGCCCTTTCACACGGACCTCTCCAAAGGAATTCTCTTAGACAGTCACCTCTCCTGTCTTCAAGGGAGGGAGGGAGAAGCCATAGTTGCTCTCACTAGGTAGGCAGAAGACCCGGAATGAATGACTCCCCCTCCTTTCTTTCCCTCTGTCTTCTCTAGGCTGGGGAAGGAGGACGAGGGACATGTGGGGAGTGAGGTGAGCCGGCCTCACAGGGAAAGGTCTCTTCCCAATCATTTGTGCTCTTTAGAAGGGAGAGCACTGGACCATCTCTGACCTTGGTTTTCCTTCCTTGGTTACCAGGACGGGTCAGCCACCAAGCCCTTCTCAGCATTCTTCTGCTCAGTGATAGCCCCCACCTCTCTCTTTTGAGTCCTCTACCAAGCGGGGGGTGCGGGAAGAAGTCTGTCTGTGTAGTAAAGCCTATCTGTGCACCAGAGCTGTGGTGTGTGCCTCAGATTGCAAACTGTGGAGTCACGAGACATTTCAAAATCCTCTATTCATTTTTAGTCTTGCTCTCTTAAAGCTCATTACCTATGAGAAATCGTGGTTTATTTCATTTCTTCAGTATAGCTTCTGATGGTAATTTATTTTGAAGAACTTTCCTTGGAGAGCCACTTACCTAGAGACATTGGAGTGATAATACATATAATACCTTGAAATTAAAAAAAAAAATCCCATTATTCCTGTGAGCATTCATCTGGCTTTCACTACAGCATTAAAGTCCGGCATAAGGCACATTTGCTGACAGCTGGATTACTTGGGTTCTGGCGAAAGAGCATGAATTGACACTTTTGTGAAACTCCTCAGCAAGGCCTCGAATGCGTATTTACTGTGTCTCATAAAAGGATGCACGGATTGCTTAAGGCCTTCTGTCGTTAGAGGCCCGGATGCCTAGCACAAACCATCATGCTTGTGGTTCCTCGAATAGAATTGAAAATGGTTCTAGATGAGCATATGTAATATTTGTCATTTCTATTAGCGCTTTAATTAAATCAGCCCTCTAATCAGACAACTTATAAAATTTTAAGTAATGTGATTAGAGCCAAACAGAATGCAACCCTCAGATGTCTGAAGCTCTTAATTGGGTAATAACTTTTGGGTAATGTTTTACCAAATGACTGACGTCGTTCCATAAGGGCTTAGTTCAATGTTTGAGTGGGAAATCTGGTGGAGCAGGCTTTCCCTAAGTCCTCTGAAGATTCCAGACAAGGCTGGTTTTCGCTGTTACACCTGTCAGCCAAGAGACCACATTTCATCTGTAATGATTATTGTAGCATCTTAGAAATTCTAATACCCATCACTGTGTCATGCTGAAAAATGGTAGCATATTCCAGAGTGGATAAGGGGCTGTAAACAAATCAAGAGAAGTTTTAATTATCTTTATTAATGGAAGGGATTAAATTATATTAAGTGTTCTTTTTCCTTAATCTAATTGCACCATTGACTTTGGCCTGGGGTGGTGGTTGTGGCCTCTGCCACTGGATTCCAACAGACAGAACTTTCGTCTAGAGGCTGCTGTCCGAGTCAGGCAGCCACTGGCAGATGGCAGGACAGAAGGTCACCAGGTTGCACATGGGAGCGGGACTCCCAATGGCCCAACCCGCCTTCAAAATTAAAATACATTTTTGAAATCCCCTGTGAAGCCGGGTGGGTCCTGTCTTTCATTGCAAAGCTTGATCCTCGATCTGAGTCCCTCCTTCCGTAAACTACATTTAACAACAAGTAACAATAACAGTAAATTGCTTCCGTTTATTGAGTGCCCGCCATGGGACAAGCCCTGTGCTGTGTGCTTTCCAATATTAGTTCTACTTTTTCTATCACTCCTACAAGAGAGCTCATGGGTGGTGAGCTTATTCAAGGTTCACTCAAGGTCAGACCCTTCATCCAAGTGGTGAGGTCAGGATTTGAACTCATGTCTGTCTTGATTCCAAGGCACTGATTGCTGCCTTCGCCCCAAGGTGGAACTGAAGATGGGGTGAGCGTCACTCACACAGCCATGACGCTAATTCAGATGTTTACACCCACGTTCCTTATGCTGTGCTTCTTGCCCTACTCTTTCAGGGCTTGGTTTTTAAGTAACACAAAAAGATCTGTTGTATCGTTGCCGTTCATTTTTCTCATAATTGAATTCTCAGCCGATGCGATTGACAAATTATGGAGCTTCTCTTGTCTCCCTTACGCTCTCATGTATTTCTGAAATGAATCTTAGATTAAAATTGCTCTCCTAAAAGCCATCGTTGTTACTTTCCAAATAAGAAGCTGCTCAGGGATGCAGCCCCCACTGCAAACAACATGCAGATTCGGCCCCACGGCACAGGGAATGAACAGATTCATGCGGGAGAACCAATCCCCTCTGCCCCGCAGCTCACACCTGCCGCAGGGTCCCATAGCCCAGGACGCCCCCGCCCCCTGCTTCCTCGCAGGATGAGGCTTACTCCACGCCAGTCAGATAGATCTTGGTGCAAGCCACAAGACCGGGTTTACCCTCCTCTAGAGGAGAAAGCCTCCCTCCTGCGGGCTGTGTCTGCCTCCCCCCGCCTCCCACAGTGGCATCCCCGTGCCTGCTAGCTGCCCGCCCAATACACCTCTACCAGCGTTAAACTCAAAGGAGGTGGCAACTTTCTGAAGGTCGTGTGAACCACACGTTGTTTCTCTTCCATCACCCCTTGTACGTTAGTGAGAACTGTGATTCCCAAGCCCGATTCCCTCCCGGACCCGCCTGAGTACTTGTTAAATACGCATCCCGGGGCTTCACCCCAGAACCTCCAGGGATGGGGTTTAGGAATCACTTTTACAAAAGCTCTCCAGGTAATTCTGTTATTACCCATATCTAATAAAGCTGCCTTGGAATAATAAATGGAATTTGCAATAAATGGAACTTAGCGGAGCTGTAGCAATCCGCCGCGTCCACCTGTGTGTGCCGTGGGGGGGCCCCGAGGCGCATGCGCAGACAAGCGGCTCATCTCTTTCCCTCCAGGAGCTGTTTCAAACAAAGCCTGCATTGCCACTGTTCTAATTGCTCAGGTCACAAGAAGGGACTGGAGATGATAATAGAAGTATAAATGCAACATCGTTTTAGTCAGGAACTGTTTTCTAAAGATAGTGTTTTAAAACTCCCATTGCTTTTAGCAAAAATTGGTGATGGTTAAGTAGTGAAAGGAGGATAGAAGTGAAAAAAGTATTGATAATAAGAGTCGCAAGGCACCGAAATGTTGTAATTCGATCTCCACCCAGAGGAAAAGTAATTATAAGAAGAAAAAGCTAAGTTATTGGTGCCCAGTAACAAAAATGAAGTAGCTGACCAGCAGCATCCCTGTCCCTTCGTATGAGCAGAGAGAAAGATTTGGGCACTTCTCAATTTAATGATGGGTTGTATCTCAGCGGGTCATTTGTCTGTTGACTGTTGAGAACTTACAACACCTTGGCCCTTGGATATGAAGCAGCTTCCTCTTTGTGCCGGGTACCCGTGTTACCAAGGGCCGGGTGCCCGGTGCTTATCACACTGGTGTGGCTGAGCCCTCGTCTCTCCAAGGACTCCCTGTGGCATGTCACCCACCTGCCTGGCACTGAAGGGTGCCCTGTCACTGGGATGGTTTTGTGCCTTTGCTCAGCTGCTCTCTGCTGCATTATTTAATCTGTGCACCACTCGCCCCAAACGTTTGGCATCAGCACTGCAGAAGCAGCATCTACTACAGCATTGCCCGTTACTCAGTAACTGGTCATTACACGGGTTCTTCATGCGGGAACAGAAGGGTCTGGGAACCAGGCAGACTTAGCACAGCTCAGGCTTGTCCCTTAGATCCATGAGCTTGGGCAAGCAGCTTCTGACCTCCATGCCTCCATCTGTTCTTCTGTGAAATGGGAATAAAAGCACCCCATGAGTTTTCAACTAGTGAGATAAATAGAGGAACGTCTCCTGCACGTAGATTCTTCTCTGGGAGCTTCAGATGCAAGCGTCAGTAATAAACAATCCCTTCCCACAGAGCATGCGCAGCCTAGGGACAGAGACACTTGTGTGAGAAGAAAAGTCATCATACAAGGGGATAGACCCAATGAAGACAGCGACGGAGACCTCTGCTTTTTCACTTTGCAGGCCAGGGCCCTTTCTCCTCTGCCCTCTTCCATGGGCATGCCCGCTCCGTTGGCCTGCTTTATTCTGCAAGATGATTGGCTCCTATCTCTCCTGCCTGGCCTTACAAGCTGAGAAATCGGCTTTGTATCATGTTTTATGAGAGCCTCCTTTTTGGCAGGGTCGGCATGGGTTCCAGAGAGGAAGGAGTGAGTGGAGGATGTGGGGTTTGTAAACACACTGCCTGGAATGGGGGTGCGGGGGTATAGCCCGTGACCCTTGGCTCCATGCAGCCAGCAGCTGGAGAGTTAATAAAGTCACGCGGTCCCTGAACGTGCGTGCCTGTGCACGTGTGTACTCATGCGTGCTCACACATGCACTCCAGGACTCACACACACACAATTTATTAAAAATTAAACCTCCGGGGAGATTATGGACAGTGGAAAGGAGGGCAGAATCAATTTTTTTTAAGATTTTATTTATTTATTTGACAGCTCACAAGAAGGCAGAGAGGCAGACAGAGAGAGAGATAGAGAGGAGGAAGCAGGCTCCCTGCCGAGCAGAGAGCCCGATGCGGGGCTCGATCCCAGGTCCCCGAGATCATGACCTGAGCCAAAGGCAGAGGCTTTAACCCACTGAGCCACCCAGGCTCCCCAGGAAGGCAGAATCATTAATCTATCCCTCTGTCTGGGAGCCGCACCATTTGAGAGATTCCTTTTGTTCTCTCATTAGACTAAATCTTGGAGCAGGACTTCACCTGGAATGACAACTTCCCCCTTTCAGTTCTGCTGGATGGCAAGGGCCTCTCGCTTCCCAAGGAAGACCCCTTTTCTCTAACAAATGAAGATACTTTCCATCAAAATCCTTTCTCAGCTTGGGATCTTAGGGTGAAGTATTGCATTTGAAAATCAAACTGTGGTCCTGGTAGGTTGGTTTCTGCATAATTCTGTGTGCACGCGGAGCTGGCACCGTACGTATCTGTTGGCTGTGTCTTCACTATAATGAGATGCTTCTTTGGTTTGTTTCCTGGGCACCGTGTAGACAAGGATCTGTATTTTTTTGTGCCCGTGACAGTGAGTGAGACGAGCGCGCATCAATCACGGGCTCCCTGAAATGCCCGCTCTGTCACAGCTGTGAGCCGAGCACAGGAGGCCACGTGGCCGTGTCCTGTTCATTTCAGCGAGTGATTAAATACGGCGGGGTTTTGGAGGAACCCCTTACAATGCATGCCAGAGGACTACAGAATATAAAATAAATAACCCTGGCACCCGGATGGCTAGGAGAGAGGCAGGAATCTGCATTTCGAGGTTCCTTATGGGCCTGCACGATATTGTGGGCATGTGGAATAAAGATGTGTGAGGTAGCTGCGGTGAACAGCAGAAATTTCATTCTGTGCGCCCCACCCCCGGGTTCTTTCCAGCCCCTCGCTGGCTAAGTACAGGAGCCAAGAATTTAGCATCTGCTGTCTTACGTCCAGGTTTTGCTGTATTAGAATACATGTTTTGGGCAGGGCGTGCTCTCTCGCCTTCTTTATGTTATTGCCATATTTTTAATGGCGCTAAGAGCTCTAACGGTCCTCTCCGGACATGGAGAGTCACCAAGGGTCATCTTCCTGGTTGTGCCATTACTAATTCAAATAATGAGATGTCCCCGTGAAACACAGGTTCTGCTGGCTGCGTCTTCTGAATTCCAGCCTCTCGTGCTTGACACTTGAGGTCCCCATCACTCGACACTTGAGGTCCCCATCATTTCGTAGCCTTGCCCTGGATTTCCCACTGGGGACCCAGCTTGGGGGCTCCTGTTACTGTCGTCAAAGAGTCTGAAGAAACTGGGCCATTCCTGTGTGGCTAAAGAATGTTTCCAAGAACACAGTGGTTGTTGGTTGTTAGTTTCGCTATTGGGAAACTGGGAGTGGTTTTCCTTCGTTTGGCCGGTATTTATTCTGCATCTGCTCTGCCCAGAGCACTGGCTGAGGCCCTAGGGTACAAGGGAGAACAAAATAGGAAACCCAGCCTCCAGGAAGCTTAGCAGATATATTGGAATCAATTCAATAGCATGTTATGGCAGCGTGATACATATTATGGGGGAAATATGTCGAACAGGGCCACCAGACTTGGGGGACCCAGGGAACAGTGGTGTTGGCAAGGTAGCACATGGGTCTGATAAACCAATTGGATTCAAACAGTAGGTTGGAATAGGCTGAATTCTGCCTGACGTTTGGGCTGTTGACATCACAGACGTCATTATATTATCGTCTTGTTATTTTATTTAACCTCTGATGCTCACACCCTGCTTGTACTCGTAGTTTCTAAGCAATTTGAAGACAGGAACTAAAACCCCAAAGTCCTGGCTTCCCCTTACAGCATCGATCCCAGTGTCACCCATGTTACAGACACTGCATAGGTAGTAAATGAGCGTATACGTCTCCATCAGCATGAGACAAGTGTGACCTTGGCCATGGCTGTTTCAGCCCGTGTGGAGTGTGTTCTGGAAATGTGTGACTGGGCATGTTTTCCTAAGGTGGAAGGTAGTATTGCTACACCTCTCAGCCGGACAGTTCCTCGCAGTGGTCTCCCTGCAGCGTAGCACGCACGATCAGGAACACTAGAGAGAGTTTTTCTTTTTTCCCTCCTCTGGAAAAGTTTGTTTCCTTCCTGTGGAAGTCACAGGAGGGACGGTCACCAAAGGCTTGATCGAAGCCAGTTGTCCCTCTATTCACCTTTATCTCCGAAGAGATTTGGGACCTGTGGTCTGATCCAAGGTTCTCTGGCGGGTAATTCTTCATTACCTGCATTGTCAGTTACTTTAATAAGCCCCTTTGTCTTTTTCAAGGTGGGCTGCAGTGGAGGCCAGTGAGCAAGTTGGCATTGTGGGCGCGAGCCTTGTCTGTCGGTGCCGGTCAGGGGCCTTGCTTGTGGTGCTCTCGGCCCTTCTGGGGCAACCCCCCCTGCTCCCCACCCCCAGCATTTCCTTCAAGAGTGTGTTCTGTTAAGAGATCCACTGATTATGAAGAACAACTTGTGTTCAGAATAACTTAAGGGGAGAGGGAAGCATTTGTCCGAAGCATACAGATGCCACTAACAGAAGTTAAGATCTGGAGCCCAGTCCCTCACAAGGTACTAGAACCTGCATGTTCATTAAGGGTAACATGGACCTCTGTGACAGATAAACCCCAGACCCCAGCAGCTTGGTACAGAAATTCATTTCTTGTGCTCAGAAGCTTCAGTCGCTGGGTAGGGGAGGCTGTGCTGCACACAGTCATTTGGGGCCCCAAGGTGACGGTGCTCTGCCATCTTCACCCGAGACACCAGGTGTCCAGCAGACGGGGGGTGGGGGGGGAGAGCTGAACAGGTGGTTCGCTGGGCACGTCTTGGAGGTGGCATTGATCGCTTCCACGCACAATCTGTTGGCCAGAACCCAGCCACATGGCCATGGCTTACTTCGAAGGAGACTGGGAGGAGCAGGCCAGCCTTGTGCCCAGGAGGAAAGGGAAGCAGGCTCGGAGGACGGTTGGTAATCTCTGACCCAACCACGAGATCCAGATCCATCTGGAACCAGGTCAGCTGTTTCCTTGGCTAGACAGAGAGCTGTGTGTCCTTCTGTGCTACTGTTCCTGTGAGAAGGAGTGAAAGGTGCTTCTTTTGTGAGGGGGAAATGCACATCCTCTACAGCCTCCCGTGAGTTCCGTCGTCTGCTGGGTGGACCCTGGTTCGGCTGGCTGGAAGAGGCGTCAGGCTGGCATTCAGTGAGTCCCATATGGTCCCCTTGCCCTTTGCCCTGGGGTAAAATGTCAGCCAGGCTGTAAGCATATTCTGTGCCGGGCTCACCTCAGAAAGCTAACAATAGGCACTGAAATAATGTCTATAAAATATGTTTAAAAAAAAAGTTTTCCCAGGAGACGCTGACCTAAATTTTGAGCCAGGCTGTGAGAATTTGTCTTTTTTTAACAAGAAAAAGATGATTTTCCCAAGTCCTATTGGTTCAGATCGGTCCCGGCGCTAGGTAATGTGTGTTCCTTAATCCCTGAGGGGAAGGGGGCTTCACCATCTCTCCTTCCATTGTTTCAACAATGTATTTTCTACCCAGTGGAGCAGTGAGCACCACTCCCCGGTCCTGAGCCCAGCCACACAGCTTGAGAGCGCCGACGAGTTTGGGATCAGGCATATTAGGCAACATGTACATGGGGGGTGGGGGGGCGTGGCTTTAGGCTCTGCCAGGGAGCGCACCCCACTGTCCCTTTCCCTGTCCAGGGTTTGGGATAGCACAGCAATCCCAGGGGTGAGAGATACCGTCGGCCTGACCACCCCGTAGCGGGCTGCCCTCCACCTCCCAGGATCGGGGTACTGGGGCTGCCTTCCTCAGCAGAGACTCCTGACGCCTCTTCTGCGGGGGCCATGTGTGCTGAATATTTCCCAGTCACTTCCCCGAAATGTTGGGAAACATGGAAGTGTCGGTGCCAGCGTGTTAGAGGTGTAGGGAGCGGACTTCTTTGCTTGGGTTCAAGAGAAGATGTTGCAAAGAGAGAACTCTGTACCTGGGAGCCCCAGAGTTCTGCGTTGTACAGGGAGGGATCACGGCCCTGGTGTTTTTAGTAACGGAATCAACCGCTAAGAAAAGCCAGGCTCAGGGAGGAAGTCGTTGGGATGAAGCCTGAGAGTCTCTCTTTGTTCTTTGTGCCAGAAGCAATGGGTTTCTAATTACGATGGCAGGAGAGAGGTAGCTGTTATGGAGCGTGTCACCGTGTTTCAAGCTATCTCTGTGTTGTGTTATACAGTGTTCCTCATGCAATAGAATGAATGTACTTTGTCCTTTTTCCCAAGGACATAAACTAACGGTTTTCTCTTCCCTTTTCTTTATTGCTTTGCTTCCCAACCTGGGGATCTGCCGCTATGTCCCGTTGCAATGAAATTCCTTCACCTCTTTCACATCAAAACAAAAAGGTAAGGAATGGCAAATGGTATTATTTTGCTGAAGCAGCCCCAATCTATGTTCTGATATTGGAGAATTTTTTTTTTTTTTTTTTTTAATTTTGAAAGAAGTGACTGATGGTAAGGCCCTCTGTTCTAGAATTAGTGTTTGGCTGCTGGAGTTCATCTTTCCTGGGGACTGGTGTTGAGCAAGGCACAGGTGGGGGCTGGGAGGTTCTTTCTGAGTTTTTGTCCATGGCTCACAATCAGGGGCGCAGTTCATAGGCAGTTCATGGTTAAGCTGTATAGACCGGAATGTTACATGAAAAGGAGGTAAGAGCAGTGACAGGGCGTATTGCTTTGTCTTCACACTTTGAAACAAAATTAGTCCAACCAATAATGAGTGCAGTTTGGGATTTTATTACACTTAAGGGATGGTAGGGGAGAGACCACTTGGATTCTCTGCTGGTGGGAAAACTTGCAGTTTTATAGCTGCAAAACTCTATCTATGTATCATCTGTCTGTGTATAGATTTTGTTTATTGTGGTTAAAACCGCATAACCTAAAATTTACCATCTTAATCACTTTCACATGTAGAATTCAGTAGTGTGAAGTACATTCACATCGCCATGCAACCAGTCTTTTTGACCTTGCAAAATGGAAACTTCTGTACCCATTAAACAATAACTTAACTTCCCTTTCCCCCTCTCTCTGTATCCCTGGGCAAGTACCATTCTACTTTCTGTTTCTATGAGTTTGACTATTCTAGACATGTCATATAAGTGGAATTACACGGTGCTTGTCTTTTTGTGACTGGCTTGTTCCTCCAGGCTCAGCCATGTCGTAGCATAGGGCCGGACTTCTTCTCTTTTTAAGACTGAATAATATGCCATTGTATGTCTATAGCCCACATTTTGATAAGCCATTCACGTGTTGATGGATATCCAGTTTTTTCTCACTTCTTTGCTACATGAATAGCACTGCTGTGAACCGGGGTGTGCAAAAGTGTCACCATATCTTTTCATCGGATGAGTTCTGCTAATACCCACTCCCAGGGTGAATTCTTGCAACTTCTTGTTTTATTACATTTTTGGCAGAGCCAAGTCCTCTGGTGTTAGCGGCTCCTTGGGCTGAATATTCATGTGAGGCTCGGTCTGTGGCAGGGATGTATATCCTGCCCTGTAATCTAGCCCTAACTTCTCTCCCCTAATTCCTTGTCCTATATGTTTAGGGCAGAAGGCTGTGAAGGCACATGCTCGTTCACCCTCCCCAACACCCCTGCCCTTTGTGATATACAGGTGCAGGTGTTTCCCTGGTAACATGTACCATCTCATGGGCATGGTTTGACCAACATTACTGATAAAATCAGACCTTGTTGCCTTGCGATGTGGGAGATGTTCAGTCTGTTGCAGTAGTCTGTCCAAAGAGAGGGGAACGTTGTGTGGGTCTGAAAGGGCAGCTGGTCTGCCTTTCCTTCCAGTTCCCTACTGGGGCACAGTGGATCAGGCTGTGGCGAATGTCATCCAAGTCTGTTTATGCCTGTGCTCTGGGCACAAACCTGGCCCCTTGAGGACCTGAATTTCTGATGGCTAAACAGGACTGCTCTCCAAAAGTTCTGTTGAGTGCCCATACGTGCATGAGAACAGTGGAAAGTGAAGGAGCTCAGGACATGAGTTGGAGGGGTGTGGTCTACCTGCGGTCCCTGATGGTATGCGGGAGGAGCCCTGATGGACAGAAGTAGGACCCACCTTTGGATTCACCTTTGGATGGGCAAATTGAGAAAAAAAAAAGTAACTATTTCCTGGTGTGTTAAAAACAGGTATTAGGTCTGTAAGAAAGCATCAAGAATATGCTTCAATTTCCATGATATTTTTAACGCAATTTTCACGACCTGTGACACCCTCTTCATTGCTTGATAAGGTAAGTGAATGGGTGTGATTCAGTAGCAGTAGTAACGGTTTTGAGAGTGCATCGTAGCTGGACTCGGTTCCTGGGCAGAAAGCACACTTGGGCAAGGGGTCTGCGGAGAGAAGGTAGGAGAACTGAAGAGCGGAACCCACATGTGGCCCCAGAGCGAGATGAAGGAACCCAGCGGGCGTCATCGAGTGCTCCAGGAGGTGCCGTCCGGGCCCCGAGGCCTCCTACTCCAGGATGCTGTGTGTCACCGGCACTTTGAGCCTCTGAGGGCAGCTTGGGAGCCATTTTCCTTACCACGTATTTTGCGTCTATTTCTCGGTGCTTCCCGCGGGAAATCAGGGCGTGTTGGATGACGCAGAGGGCCTTGGAGCCGGCCAGTCGTGCCACGGAGACAGGCTGCGCTCCACTCGCGTCAGTGCGGTGATCAGTGTGTGCGCCAGCTGCCCGGGGCCAACCATGTCTTGATGATCAGTAATGAGCTTTGAAAGCAGGTTCTCTTGCATCTTCGATGGGTCTGGAGAGCACCTCTGTTCCCCCCACAACCCGGAAATTAATATAATTGATAGAATACAATGGACCTCCCTTGCGGTTTCGTTTCCTTTCACATGAATTTGGAGGTAAGCGAGGTTCGACGGTGGACGCTGTTCAGCATTTGTATTTCAGTGCAGTTTGGATCAGAATAAAAAATACGCAGGAGTGCTAGTGATGGGGGTGGGACTGGTGAGAAAGGAGATTGTTTTAGGTCATTGTTGCCAGCAAATCACCACAAACTAAGCAAAGAGAAAGGCACAGTGGTCCTGCGAGGGACTGTTGTGGGGTTTGGTGAGAGAGACAAGATCTGGACATTACTCGTATTAGGAATTACAAATGACCTAGGAGATGGGAAAAGGAAAAGATAGGGTGGGTGGGGAAATGTCCTTTGGAGAAAATGCACGAGGAACCACTAAAGATCAGGAAGCAGAACAGATGCCGGAAGGAGTTGGGGATGAGCAGGGAAGACGGTCCGTGCCCCGAGCACAGCCGGTGACTTACCCGTATACACTGTAGCCGTGCCGGGGATAGGAGCTCAGCCCTACAACGCAGTGGAATCACCTGGGGGCACTTTTCAGAATAGGCCAGTGTCTGAGCCCCATGCCAAGGTGAGCAAATTGGAATTTCTCCAGGCAGGACCCAGTCTGGACATTATATTTTCTAAAAGCTTCACAAATGGTCCTTGTGCCCAGGCAGTGTTGTGAGCCACTAATCAAGAGGGAAGGAAAGAGGAGTGCTAATGAATTTGTCAAGAGGCAGGTGCGTGGTGAACCTTTAGTATCGTTTTCAGTAACATCATGAAACTAGAAGGAGGCCAGTTTCTGGAAGGTTCGGAGAGGAATGAATGAACGGCGAGGGCCCATGGGTGGGAAGCATGTAGTCAAGGGATTTGACAGGAAACAAGGTTTGACTGAAGAGCTAAGAGGAATAGGAGCGGGCTCAAATAAAGGGGTTTTTGTTTGTTTTAAAAAATAATGAGGTGTCTGCAAAGCGGCTCAGGAGAGAGAGGGTTAGTGTAGGACGAGGTATCGTTAAGAGTGGGCTGGGTGTGACCTCAGACTCACAGGGAGCAGAGCGGAGAGGACCTTCTTGCTTTAATGAAGAATGGGGCAGACGTGTGACACACCCACCGGAAGGTTGGCCTGCTCGGTTGTGTGGTGGCAAGCCTCCCCACTGAGGCCAGGCTGGCAGTTGAGGACAAGCTGGGAGCAGCAGCTAGGGAAACAGGCTGGAAGAGTTCCCATGGGGTCCCCACAGCGTCCGTGCTTCTCAAGGTGTCCATGTTGCGATCTGTACCAAACCAGGTATATAACGGTTGGTGACTTGGTGGTAGGAATGGGCAGAATGGATAGTGGGGCTGGTCCAGGGCTAGGGATTCCCTGGAGGGCTTTAGGAAGATGTCACAGCAGTAACGGAGTCTGGGCCATGGGACACTGTGGTTTGCAAATCATCAGCCTTGAGTCTTGGAAGGAAAGAGGGAGGCCGTTGTAGAGAGAGTTGAATGGCCACAGGGCTCTGGGGGGCAGTTGGACTGGGGACCTGATTCCTGTCGTGGAGGGTCATGGAGAGGGGATGTCAAGCGAAGAACTTATGCTGACCAGGCAGAAGACAGCTCCCTGCCTGTCCCTGGGAGGCTGAGAAAGTGGGAAGAGTGCTCAGCGAGGGTCAAGTTTCAATTAAGTCCAAGAGGAGAAGGAAAGATTGAAAAGCCGATATGGGATAAAAAGTAGCTTCATTGTCCTAAAACAGAGCCTAATCGAAAGAGGTTGTTGGTACAGATAAATCTTTTTTTTAAAAGTCTGTGTAGGTGTGTGTGTCCGAGGGAAGGCGGGGGGAGGTGGGTAGCAGTAGTAAAGGTTCCTTTCCCCTTCAAAACCAGCAAATCAAAGAATATTAGTAAAATGTAGAAATAGCTTAAATAACATGAATATTTTATGTTCGCCGTGTTACCTAGAAACCCAGCTGTTTGCTGGCCATTAAAGATGGACAGTTACAGACCTGGTAGTGAGTTATTTAAAATGGAAACTCTGAAAATATATTTGCTGAAAGATGTTTCATATCTTGAATTCTCCATTATGTGTTTGGCCTCTGCAGAGAGAGAATGAAATAACATTATGTATACACATCGTTAATTACTCATTAATCTGACATTTTGATGGCAGTAAGCAACAAATATTAATTTGAGACTCAACATAGCGATTGTTTTCCGAGATGTATGACATCTCCAAAAATATGAAACCTGAATTTCAAAATTACTTTCTTCAAAGACTGATTGTGGCAAAACTCATTATTAGAGCCTTCTGTACCTTAAATGCTTTAAACGAAACACTGCAATTTACAGAATTCATTACTGTGCACCACTAATTAGAACTTTAAGGGAAATCGCAGTAGGGAATTAGACATTTTAAAGAGCATTTCCTTGAGCTGCAATGTTCTTCAGAATAAAGGTTGTTTTGCAGCAAATGAGGCACTTGAATTTTACATATATATATATATATATATATATATATATATGTATATATATATATATATATATAGACGCCCGCTCTAAAGAGTAGCCCGTTTGACCAGCCGTGTTTGGAAACTCTTCCTGTTCTCCGTGCAGACAAAAGGGAAAGCAACAAAGGCAGAGAGGGAGGGATAAGACAGAAATGCAAATCAGATGTCCGCGGTGTCCTCGGAAGCCCAACCAAAAAACACAGACATATATAATTAGTTTCCAAAGCCAGCTTTATCCTAGGAGAGGAAAAAAAAATTCTCATCTAAGAAAACAGCAGTGAGAGCTGTGTTCGTCCCAGGTGTATGGGTGATTACAGTGGAGAGCAGGGAAAGCCACTGCTGTTCAGCTCAGCTGCCTCCACGCTACACAAATGTGTTTACAGAAAGAATATAAAATCGACCATGTGTAACTCCCTCCCTTTCCCCAAATTGATTAATTTTTCGACGTGCTGGCAGATTTCTGCATGGACGGGGATGGAGTTTGAGAGATGAATGTGTAAATCAACAGCAGGTGGGAAGTTGAATTTGTCTGGCCCAGCTGCTGTTCCGAGCGTTCCCTATTCTTTCTGGTTATCTCGGTCCAGCATCTGTCACTGAGCAGGACTCCCGGGCCTCTGTCATCCCAGGCCTGGGGAGCCACAGTGTGGCCTGCCTGTGTCTCCTGACAGCTCCGGGCCCCGGCTGGAAGTGCTAACGGCAAGAATGACGGCCCCGTCGCTATAGCGGGAACTGACAGAGTTAAGCGGCCTGTTTCTTTGTGCTGCGTTTTGAAGCTTCTCTTCCTTCCTCTCCACCTTGAATTTGACTGTTGCATTCTCTGGGCTCCTCTACCACACCTCCTTACTTGATAATGAGACTCTGAGACTCCAGTGTGCTTTTCTTTGTATTTTAATCTTGGTGACGATACCCGGTGATAAAAAATGACCTGGTTTCTGGCCCTTTAGATTAAGTCTTGAAGGAACAGTGTGTTTTCCGCACACTCCCGAAAGCTCTGTGAAATTTAATCATCTAGCAGACCCACATTTGCAGCATTTCCTAACGTCACAGAGCCTCGGAGTTGGGCAGAACCTATAGAGGTGATCCCCTCGACTCTCCCAGGGTAGGACGAGCCCATGCTCAGTCTCCCCCATCACAGATGACCCCCCAGCTTCTGTCTCGGGGTTGCTGAGGTTTGCCGTGATATCTGGGCAAACTGCAGATATCTCTCTGACAGCACTCCCCCTCCTGGGGCACCATCCTGGAAATGCTGAGCCTACCTATCTTGGAAAGTAAGGAGGATGGCTATTTCTCCAAGGGTTTCTTGAAAGATCAGACCTCCATCTTTCTTAGGGGCATGCTTGGATAGATCTTCTCTTCAAAATAAAATCACAATCACTGACGTCATTTAAAAACGTTCTACAGAAAATACTGATGATTGCTGGCAGGCAGGAAATCAGATCCTTGTTTGATATTTATTTTAAAAGAGATGCACAAAAGTATTTTAAGTTTAGCTGTAGCACAGGATATTATGTTCACTACTACCTCAGGGTACTAGCTTGGGTATGTTTTTTCATGAGTATTTCTTATATTCATAATTTGGGCAGTGGTTTCCTCTACCATTTGTTTCCACTTGAAGCTTTTTTAAAGAATAATTTCTAATAAACTGAAATTGTCTAAGGAATTACTCTTTATTCTGTCAAGTTGCAGGAAACATCAGATACTGAGCCTGTTCTGTCATCAGTCCGGTATGTGGCCAGGCCTACCGTCTCTTCACGTACACATGTCTTCATGGCATTTAATTATTTTTCACTCCCTAAACCTTAGCTAGAATATTTTGAGGCTTGTTATACCGCATTTGTGTTTGTATTTATTTGCAGTCTTTAGAATAGAGAGAGAGAGGACAACGTGTTACTGTTTACAAATTCCTGGCAGAACTGACTTCAGTCATCTTTCTGTGCATTTTCAGTAGAAAAAGAGATTGTCAGAAAGAAAAAAAAAATTAAAAAGAAAATCCCGAATTATTGGGGGAAAAAAAATCAAAGTTTATCTGAATAAAGAATCACCCATAGAAATGTGGAGTGTTCCATTAAAAGCTCGTTAAAAAGGCTCAGAGATCTGTGCTCCTAAGATTTTTAATCTGTCCAGGAAAAGGTTGTCGTATGCAAATATAAAGTTGTAGCCTCTCACAGTCGGCATTTCTTTGGAGATAAAAGCCCATGCAGCTTCTCCATGAGGCCCTCAAGGAAAGAGATGCTCCTTGGCCTAACAAACACGTACTGAACGCCCATTAGACGCCAGGCACTGTCCCAGGTGTTGGGATGCGCTACTGAACACACCCAGACAAAGTAACAGTTCGTACCGTCACGGAGTTACGTTGGAGCAGACTGCCTAGCCAGTGTGGCGAGCTAAACGGTTTCAGTTCTGCTCCTCCTATTCTCCAGATCTGTTTCTGCATTTCCCAGACCCAGAGTTCAGAGTTAGGGTTATTGTCAAGGTTTTCTAGTCCAGCCTCCTACTGATGCCGGAAGCCTTTTTGGGGAGCCTCTATGTTTCCACGTGGGGGGCAACAGAATATAGGGATGCTATTGTCTTCCCATTTCTAGACAGTAGAGCTGCCCGGAGGGAGGCAGCCTGAGATTTGGTATCTTTTGTTAGCCCTGGCACCTCGTTACCTGGCCTGAAGCTGGTGGTCACCTGCCAGTCTCCGTCTCCGTTACCATGAACTGCTTGGAACCGCGTCTCCCACATCCTATAACTGTGTATTGGATGTTTTGACCCAAAATATAGAACTTTTTTTTTTTTTGCATTCGTCTCATGTGCATTTCATCATGGTTAAAATTATCCCATGTTGCAGCTTATTTTGAGGCTTGATTATTTTCTCTAAACATTTCTGATTGTTACTTTACCTGTAAACGATTTTTGAGTATCCACTTTCCATATATGTATTGTTTCTTATTTTATAAATTAAATACGTGTGAGCTAATATCTCAAGCCATAATATATACTTAAGGCAAGGTTCAACTAGTGAAGCAAATCCATATTGCAAGTCCTTTTAATGATTTCACAATTTTTATTTATTTCCAAGCAGATCTCATCAGATCATTGTTTTGGTCTCCTGTGGCCACCATAGTGCTTATGCCTGGAGTGGGAGAACCTTCCCCTCTGCAATTTTCTTGTTGTTCACCTGTGCTTTCTTTATTAGTATTATCATCAACCCACAGTTCCTTTGTGGGAACCTTTTTTTTTTTCCTTAAACCATCTGTCTATTTTGCTAAAATTGGTTTAGTTAGAACTAGAGAATGTAATCCATAAGTCCACTGAACAGAGCTCTGCTAAAATGGCTGTGTTAATACAGCGAAAGAGACCAAGCCAACCGGAGAAGGACCTTCGGTTGTCTGTGGTTACAGAAGCCCTCGGATTTCTTGTATACCTGACCTGACAAGCTATCCTCTCAATATAGACCATGACGATATCGGAATGCACTGAGTGCATTTAAAATATTAGTGAGGCTGCACTCTTTTTTTTAGTTTAAAAATAGACCTCTGATGTTGTCTTCCCACACCCCAGTGGACCATCTCACATATTTCTTGGGCTATCCTCATTCTACTTTAGTGATCTTCTTTCTGGCGTGTATCAGTTGTCTCTCTACGGTTTTTCATCATGCATATTTTTGGTAGCTTACCTGTAGGTGTTCATCAGTCTTACATAAAAGTAAAAACACGGTAAAGATCAGTTCTTAGAATGCTTAAGATCTCTCTCTAAGCTGACATTGATCCATTCATCAGCCCTCTTAAAAGCACAGCTTTTTTTTAAAGATTTTATTTATCTATTTGATAGTGATCACAAGTAGGCAGAGAGGCAGGCAGAGAGAGGGAGACTGAGTAGAGAGCCCGATGCGGGGCTCGATCCTAGGACCCTGAGATCATGACCCGAGCCAAAGGCAGAGGCTTTAACCCACTGGGCCACCCAGGCGCCCTTAAAGCACAGTCTTTAAACTAGCTAGGAATAAGCCTCATTGTTTTACAGCATGCCACTAATTTTTCCATGTCAGCTGGAAGATTACCACAAGACACCGTCCAGTGTTTCCATTCCAACTACCCACGTGGCACCACTTACGGGGTCTCTTCTCTGGGGCAGGCTCCATACTAGGCTCTTTACAGATGTTATTTCCTTTGATTCTCATGGGATACCTATGCGTAGACTTTTTATTCGTCTCTTACAAAGTAGGAAGCTGAGACACAGGAGAGTTAAAGTTGGGGCAGCCCTCAGCAAGCAAAGGGCAGGCTTTTTGACATTGGCATTTGCCATTAAGAAAACACATTCTGGTATGTCCCCCACACACGTCTCTAGAGGGAGCAACAAGGTGGCTTCCGGAGGGCACAGAAGCACAGGTTTTATAACACTGCGTTTTGTTAAGAGTATAACGCTTTGCCCCCTTTGGAAAATTGGGACTTCGGCACACGTGCAATGTCCCAGTGCCTCCCTCTTCCCGCTGCCCAGTGTCCAGAACCTGGATCCGCATGTGTCCACGGCTGCACACCCATGCTCCTGGAACAACCAGGTGAAAGTTGCCAGGGCCTCATGTGACGGCGCTGGATGCCCTCTTCTTGTATCCTCACCTGCCTGTGCTCTGTCTGCTTTTTCTCTGCATCGATCTCCTCTGGTTGAAGACTCATTCTAGGAAACAGCTGTTTTTTTCTGACACCTGTTCCCCACCTCCTGCCCCAAACAGCGGTTCTCCGTTCTCTGGGGGTGGTGCTGGGTATATAAGTGACAGGATTTTAAGTTATTTTTCTGAAATGATCTTTTAGTAACTTCTGATGTTTACTGTAAATTTTCAAACAACCCAAAAAACTGTGAAAACATAGTACAATGGATACCTATATACCAGCCACTTTATTTTTTTTAATAGAATAATTAGATAAACTGTCTTTCTTTTTTTTTTTTTTTAAAGATTTTATTTATTTATTTGTCAGAGAGAGAGAGGGAGAGAGGGCAAGCACAGGCAGACAGAATGGCAGGCAGAGGCAGAGGAAGAAGCAGGCTCCCTGATGAGCAAGGAGCCCGATGCGGGACTCGATCCCAGGACGCTGGGATCATGACCTGAGCCGAAGGCAGCTGCTTAACCAACTGAGCCACCCAGGCGTCCCTACCAGCCACTTTAATTCAAACTAATGTTTTGCCATATTTGCTTCACCTGATATTTTTATGAATTATATTTTCTGAATTACTTATAATTTTTCTGAATATATATATTTTTTCTGAATTATTTATAATGATCTGCAGGCATCTTGACACCTTACTCCCAAATACTTCATTATTGCCTCTCCTAAAAATAAGGATGTTATCCCTAAAATAAGGTCATTCTCTAACATAACTGCTGTGCCATTTTCGTACATAAGAAAATTAACACTAATTCTCTAGTATCACATAATACCCAGTGCAATTATCCCTCCAAAATGTAGTCTACATTTTCTTTCCCCAAACTAGGATTCAATTAAGTTTCATACATTGCGTTTGGCCTTTATATCTCAACGAGTTTTAGAGTTTAGACTTTCTGTTGCAAACGGGGCAGAAATGAAAGACCTGGATGATTTTCAAAAAAAAATAAAATTAAGTCTTATTTTACATGAACGATGACTTTTCAGATTAAATAGACTATTGATCTTGGTTGTTCCGGTGGTTTTTCACTTGGTAATAAATGGTGCCGGATATGTTAAAGTTGTAAACTACAGAAATGTCTAAAGTGTGCACATGAACCACATCTTAACAGAGGCCATCCGTCATCTGTAAATGGACATGGAACACTTAGTACTTTGATGTTCTATGTGTGAAACCATCTCCGAAGCAAATAGTGCATCAAGGGTTTTGGCTCAGCACTGATAATGGATTGTAATAGATTGAAATTAAATATGATTTAAGTGACAGGAAAATGGTACCAGCTAAGTAAATAATTGATTAATCATCCCCCAGTTAAATCTGGTGGGTTAAATTGCAAGGCTGGGATTGAATGCTTGGTAGAAGCTCCTGTCCACCTTTCAAACCTAATAAAACTTGTATTAAAGAAGAGAGGAGTCAGAAACGATCTGGAGAAAGGGCATGTCCCTTGCTGTGTCTTACTTGCAACATGACGTCCTGTGTGTTCATTGTGCTTTGGAAGCCATGGGGAGAAAATGAAGATCCAGGAAACAGCTGTCATAGAAAACATAGAAATTAAAAAGTAGATCCATGGTCAGGTGGAAATCAACAGGTTTAGAAGGCAGATGACAGCACATCTTTTTTGTCTTCTCCTAAATTATGGTGAGTTGAGTAGGGTCAGTAGGACTTTGATGAATTAGGTTAGCATATAAAACTGGTTACCATGTGTCTTGGTCACTGTGTGGCTGCCACTAGACTCCTGGGTAGCCTTAGGCCAATCACTTGGCCTGCCATTTGTCTATGTCTCCAATGGCTCATCTGTAAACAAAAGGCTTGGACAGAGGACCTCTGAGGTGCTTTACAGCTCTGCACATCTAAGAGTCTAACAGCTAGAAATCTCTATGAAGTAGTGCCGTCCTGCTTCCCGTGTGTAATTTTAACTGGCCTTTGTCATGAAGGTTCTACAGCATTGTACTTTCCCACTCCTGGATTATCGAAAGTTGTCCTTGGTTTACATTAAACACATACGATTTTGTTTCACTTCTTACAGATGAGTAGTCTTCCCCTAACATTTAATTAGCTAGACTGTTTAATTAATCAGAGTAGTCCATTCTAGGTCCATGTAGAATAAGATAAATTTTGTTGTAATTGCAAGAAATATTTACATGTTAAAAAATGGTGGAGGGGTGCCTGGGTGGCTCAGTGGGTTAAGCCTTTGCCTTCGGATCCGGTCATGATCCCAGGGTCCTGGGATCAAGCCCGGCACAGCATCGGGCTCTCTGCTCAGCAGGGAGCCTGCTTCACCCTCTCTCTCTGCCTGCCTCTCTGCCTACTTGTGATCTCTGTCTGTCAAATAAATAAATAAAATCTTTTAAAAAGTGGTATAGCCATTGATACATTAGTTACTGCTTAAAAATCCTTAATTCACAGTAATTCAGCAACCTAAGAGAAAAAGAACTGACTCAGTTATCACCCAAGGCAATGTCGTGTCACATTTTTTTTTAAAGTTCATTTTTTTATTTATTTAAGTAATCTCTACACCTAACGTGGAGTATGAACTCACGAGTATGAACTCACGACTCCGAAATCAAGAATTGCATGCCCTTCTGGCAGAGCCAGCCAGGTGCCCCTGTTGTGTTGCATTTTAAAGATTGGCTCAGTGTTTGTATTTTCCAGGTCAGCAGAGTATGTCCTATAGAGCCTTTAACAAATTTCTTAGAATTTTTAAGCTGTGCTTCTTCCTCCATAAATAGAAATAGCACTTACGTCGGAGAGTAGTAAGGATAGAAAGAAAGCATGTAGGTGTAGTGCCTACTGCATAGCAGGTGTTGATGAGTGTTAATGATCACAGACGTTGTACTATCACTGAATCCTTAGCAATTTCCTTCCAAGTAGGGTCCTGCAACCCATGTGCTTGATGAAGAACAAGACTTAGGACATATGATGTCTGTCATCTTTGTCTCACGACATTGGATTGACTTCACGACACTTCGTTGTCACTTAACTCAGAACCCAAGAAAGGTAGACATCTCCTTTACTGCCAAAAATATGAATGCTCTAAGTTCCATGAATACTCTGTCTAGGAAACATTGACACCCATTCTTTTTTCATTTTCCTGGCCCCAGGAATACCAGTGGTAGCTGCCTTAGCATCAGAGGTAAACATATAATTATCATGAACAAAGAATCCACAAAACAGACATTTGTTATAAAATGTCATGATTATTCTTTATATTTGAACCTGGGCCACACCAAACAGTATTTCCATAGCTATAAACACTAGAAGTGGCAAAAACCTGATAAAATTCAGGAACATTGCCCAACACTAACATTGCAATACAATCACTTAGAATTTTATAAAAGTTGATAAGTAATTTAGCATTTGTTTCTGTAATGGTTGAGAGAAAGAGAACTGAAATCTTCAACTCCACTTTTTCCTCTTAGAAAATTGAAAATATCCTTAATTGTGTTACTGAAGACAGCTCTCACCCTGATAGTCCTCCCAGTGTGGACATCATTTCTGTCTGTTGATTCCCTCCCCTAAAGTCTTGTCTCCCCATTGTCTCCTTCATTGCTTTACAAATGGAAAAAAGTTAGCTTTTAATATTTTCCAGGGCCATATAAAGAAAGGTCTCAATGTTTGGTTCATGTATATGTTAATTGAGGTCAGAATGGATTACCCTTTTGTGACTAGGAGCGTAGATTCCCCCCCCCACCTCCACACCCTTAGAATCAGGGTTAGAAGTAGTAAGAATTTATGGATAATTTAAGCACACCTAAAAGGAAACACAGAGACACACAACCCTCTGAAGGGAGTTTGCCCCACACCAGCTTTACGATTCATCCAAACACAAGCATGGGCACAGACATTGACTCTGGTGACATTCCTTTTTTGGTTGGAAAAGGTCAGTGTCTTTGGTTTTAATCAAAATTGCTCATAATCTGGTTTAACGATGCCATCAAGGCCTTGGTTTACTCTGTCCCAGGTGAATGAAAATATTTGCTGTGAAAAATAGGTTATTGGTTTTATAGCCCTACCTACTTCAGTGCCTCTATCAAGAATATGAGAAGAGGTATTAAATCTCAATTTTTAATAAAATTATTGACAGCATTGGGGAGCTTTATAACACTTGACATTTGCTTTCAGTGTTGGGGGAAGAAGGAGAAAGTAAATTGATTTGGTATTTATTTCCTAGGTTGGAGTATGACAAGTTACTTTAAACATAAAATATGTGCATTGCCTTTGAAGGCAGTGAGCAGAATGGGTTGTTGGTTCTGAAAATGAACATAAATTTTAGAATAAAATGGGTAATGTGGTCATGATAATAATGTAATTCCATTGCTAAATGAACCCATTTTATTATATTCATCATCAGATTCCTAGTGCCACCTAGACACCCTTCAAAATTGATAGAAAGCAATGTTTAGACCCAGAAAACACTGCTCATTGGTGAAAATACAGATCACCTAATGAAAGTGAACTTCATGTCATTAGTGTGCTTTTGGTAACACTTTTGCTGCCGGCGTTAAAAATCACCTCTCAGAAAAACATCTTTGAATGTGGACTTCCTTGCAGAGATATCCATTTCCTAGTAGAATTTTCTTCTAGTTGGTAATGATCTTGAGGTCTGGGACAGGGCAGTGTTGGAGTTGGTGGTGGGGTTTGCTGGGCACAGGCAGGTCTGGGACTGGAGGAGGTGCTCTGAGAGCTTGGTGGGACAGAGGAAAGCCAAAGGTCAGAGGGCATCACTCTTCCCTACCTTGTCAGCTCAAGTCCTGGTTTAGTCTCCAGATATCGTATGCAGCAGGGTTCCTAATACAAGTTGATAAATGATGGGTCTGCCTCATCAGAAATAGTGCTTCTTGAAATGGCAACTCTCCAGGGATGCCTGGGTGGCTCCCTCATTTGACTCTTGATTTCAGCTCAGGTCATGATCTCAGGGCTGTGAGATCGAGCCCTGTGTGTCAGGCTCCAGCCTTGGTGTGAAACCTGCTTAAGGTTCTCTCTCTCTCCTTCTGCTTTCCCAATCCCCACCCTGTAAAAAATAAATACATAAATAGATTTAAAATCAGTTCTCCACTACCATTGGTCACTGGCTCTAAAGAGAGCTGCCCCTGGAAAACACAAGATCTGTTTTTTGGAAGACCTGTCTTGGTCAATACGTTCTCTCGTTGGGCCATCAGATGCTACCATACCTCTTGGAAAAAGCTGGTCGTTGTCATGACTGCTTGCATTTTCAGGAAAAGGCCTACAAAACTTGTACAAAGGCCAGCTGAAATACAGTTCATTTTATCTACTGCTCTGAAACCATGTGCGACAGACTGCCTGGCTTCTTTTTTTTCTTGCCTTACTAAAGATGATGCCAGCTTATTTACCCCAGCAGTGTTTTTAATGTAGATGTTAAACCGTGCGATAGATTTTAAAATGAATTTTTAATTACTTTCTGCTATTCTGAGCTCGTTGCAATCAGCAGCCATCTTGCTTGAGGATAAAACAAAACAAAACCAGCTCGCTCATGGGAGGAGCGAAGGCCTGCAGAGAAAAGCTTTTGCAGGAGTGGGGTACAGAAGCCCGTTGTCAGCAGCAGCTGCCGGACGCCTCTCCGGAGCACAGGTCCAACTGCCAGAGGGTTCCGGAGGCTTCAGTTTTCCACTGATGGTTCCTCTTCTCTAATGAGGTCACCTCTCAGCACAGTAGGTGGGATGACTCTGCTAATGGGAGATTCAGAAATGCAGATTGCAATTACAGTCTTTGTTTCCAGATAGCTCCCCTAGTTTCCAAACAGCCCAAGGAGCTAGAAACAGGGACAACTCCTCTACAAATTCGAAACAGCTAGATACGACATGTCCTTCCTCCACCATCATCTGAGTGCCTGACACTGTTCGGTGCTGTCTTTTCTGAAGAGCAGAGATGGGGGCGAATGGGAACAACACTGGCCAGGGGTTCACACAGTGACATTTAAACCTAACGTCATGTACAGTTTCATGTAGTCGTGGTAAGTCATGTTATCCCTGCGGTGCCAATGGAAAATCCATGGCCCGGAGGGTTGACGTGACCTGTCCTGTGGCCACCACTCCAGGCTCCATCATGTCTGAAATGAGAGTAACACTGTCATGCCTTCCTGCACCACGGTGAGAATTTTATCTGTGGTGATGCTTTTGGAAATGTGTAAGTCCTCTACACATAAAATTTCCCTACAGCAGTGAGTCCTAAGTGTTTATTTCTGTGACTACCACACAGACAGTGGAAGAAATAAACATCTTCCCAACTCTCCTTTCCCTTTCCTTGCTGGAATCTGAGAGGAGAATCCGAGGTAGGGACCACAGAGCCCCGGGTGCAGCTCTCCATGGCCACTGCAGTCTTGGCGTCAGGGGCCCTGGATCCCGCGCCCACGTCGCCATGACAACAGGCAGCCGCTCTGCTCCCGGAGGCCAGATCTAGAGCCTGGGCCGGCACTGGCCTGCTGCCTTTTTGTTGGTTGGTTTGGCTTTTGTTTAGGGGGTTTTCTTGTTTCATTTCGCTTTGTTTTAATTAACCAGACCAGACCCTGTGTCTCATTTGCTTTTGTCATTGTCTTAACTCCTGGCAATTTCTTGGATCTGAACTGCAAGCCGGCAGGTCTCCTTTCCCCAGATACTTCTTCCTAGTCAGACCGGAGACAGTATGGAATACCAAGCAAGATTCTGCTTGAATTCCAGCCCAGAGATGATGATGTGGGCTCTCGTCTGAATGAAGATATTTGCCAGAGGTTGGTCAGGAGTTGGAGGCTCTGACCGAATGCTTTTGTGCGTCTCCCGATCTCCAGTTGAGTTAATGCATACCGTCTGTCTGTCTGTATTTTTCGGATGCCGTTGTACGTCCTTTCTTTGAGCATGCTCCCTTAATCCTTACAGCGGCTGTGGGCGGAGGGCATCGTTTTTGCCCATGTATAAAATGAAGACACTGCAAATTCTCCGAAAAGGAGCTTTGCCCCAGTGCAAGGTCTCTTTCACTACTGTACTGCGTCTCTGGGTGGCCATACTAATGGGTCTCTTCCCTCTGTTCAGAGAGATCTGTGGTAACCGAGATCATACAGAAGCCAGCGGGCAACTGTCTTACTTCCCCGTCCACCCACTTTTAGCTGAGAGCCTCAGCATTCTAGCTCCTTTCTGAATTGAGGCATCACTTTCTGGTTTTCAGGAGCAGATCTGCCACTCAGGGACTGACTTAAAGGGAAAGAGCTTGTACTGTCTCCTGACCAGGAATCCCAGAAGTCATTTTGGGTGTCTGGATGATGGTGGGTGGGAGCCAATATTTCCACAGGACTTTACACGGGCCCTGCCAGTACGGGAGCTCTCCTCCAAAACCAGGGTGCTCACCACGACAGTTTAAACCCGGTGTAGGTCCTTCTGACTCAGTGGGGGTGGACGGTATCCTGTTGACACAGTGAGCGACATGTTTAGAAAGGATGAATATGAGCACCGTATGTAAAATGGATTTTTTTCTTAAAAAAAGATTTTATTTATTTATTTGACAGAGATCACAAGTAGGCAGAGAGGCAGGCAGAGAGGGGCAGGGGAAGCAGACTCCCCGCTGAGCAGAGAGCCCAATGCGGGGCTTGATCCCAGGACCCTGAGATCATGACCTGAGCCGAAGGCAGAGGCTTAACCCACTGAGCCACCCATGTGCCCCTGTAAAATGGATTTTAAGGAGGAAATTGGACTTTGAGAAATCAACTAAGAAACCATTAAAATAGTCATGGGGAGGGAGGGTGATGTGTGCTTGAGGACCGGGGCCAAGGGAATGGAAGAGAATGGATCTGTGGCAGAATGAGGATGAACGAGGAATCCGGAGTGGTAACTAGATTGAGGAGCTGGGAATCCTGCAAGGGTTGGGAATTGGGTATCAGTCCTCTGGGTCTCTACAGTCTCTGCCCTACCTTCCTCTCAGGGAAAGAGCTATGCTGCACATATTAGCAACCGAGATAAACTTTTTTTTTAATATTCACTTTAGAGTGCTTCATTTAATTACTCATATTGTTACCATATTGCTTTCTGCTACTTTTCATTGCAGATGGATTAGCTAAGCTTTGTTTCCCAGCCAGGGAACTAACTGAATTACTATTTATAATGCAGTTTCTATGGAAAATGAATTATAAATTTCAAACAGCCTTGCAAATAGCGTTTTGGAATACAGACAGTGTTGCAGACTTCTCTTACTGCATTTTATTTAAAAAGGAGATATTCTGGTAGTAGATGTGGAGCTAACTCTCAGAAGAAAGGTGAGGTGAGATGTATAGATTTAGGATTCGTCTGCATAAGTGTCAGAATTTAAAAGGATGAGCATGATTGAAAAGAGGCAGTGGGGAAGCATGAGGCACCAGTACCCGCCACTTGCTCATGTAGTTTAGAACTGAAAGACAATACAAGGTCTGTTTCATTTCAAATAAAAAAAAATGTGAAGCTGAATCAACTTTGCTATGGTACAGATTAATTGAAAAAATGTGAACGTAAATCATTCTTTCAGAAAGGAGCAATCTCAATTTGTGAAAATATGAATTAAGAGTGCAAGCAATGTAAATATCCTCTTCGGGGGTGGGGGTGGATTGAGTTGCACATAGTAGTTTCAATTGATTTAAAATCAGTCGATCGGGCTGCTGCAAATGAATGGTGGCGTGTGTGGCCCTGTCTGGAGGGAAACTGAGTGAGTCACCAGGGAGTTCATGAGCTATGACACCAGCCTGCTCCCTTGCTGTTTCCAGGTGCAAGTATCATTTAGGACCCAAGCTGCCCCATTGGAAACAACTCATCAGGTGTTTATAAAGCGTCTGTCATATGCCAGTAGCAGTGTAGGCTTGGGGAAGGTTAAGAAGCATAAGACTCTTTCCCTGCCATACAGGAATTTGTCTTTCAGTCGGAGGAACAGGACTCACACACATGAGTCACCGAGAGAACGGAAGGGACAGAGTGTGCTTGGTTCCCAAATTGTCAGGCAGTTTGTACTGCTGGGACAGAGGGAGAGAGAGAAGTCTCTGCACTGACGCAGCCTAGGGGGCTATGAAGCAAGAGGGTTTGGGGATGAGTTTGAGTGGAGACAGGATAAGGTGTCATCAGACTAGGACTCTAAGGAATGAGGGTCTGTGTGGGGAGGAAAGGAAGATCAAAGATGCAGACTTGAGGTTGAGTGAGGCCTGCCAGAGGCCTGTCCATATGAGTCATTATAGGGGAGGAGGCCTCGCTGGTTGAGGTCTGAGAAAAGGTTTTGAAGGCCTTGCATGCCTGGTTAAGGGATCTGGACTTGATCTAATAAATGACAGAAGCAGGATGTGGCTGATAAGCCACTATGGTACTTCCAAGTGAGAGCCCAGCCAGGTAAGGTACAGGCGCTCCTCCGTGGGACATCATCAGCCACATGGACTTTGTGAGATGACAAGCTCAACAGTAGTGACTCTGACATGCCTCTAACTGGCTCTTACAGACCAAATCTTAAATATATGAGGGGGAATGGACTCGGCCTAAAAATGCCAACTGAAACCAAACTGAAAGAAACATAGAGTCTAGGCAGAGAAACCCTTGCAAAAGACAGACCAAAGCTGAGGACCCCTTGCCAGTTTGCAAAACCACAGCCCAGTCAGACCGTATATGTGGGAGCTGCAGAGAAGGAAAATACAGCCAAAGTGAACTGACCATCTTCATGATCGTGAAATCATCCCTCCCTCTGCTGGGGAGGCTGAACGTGACTAGTCAGTCAGACATGGTTAGGAAACATTTCACTGCTTGACAAATTCAGTGAATTTTTCACTTTTAACCCAGCTTGGCAGTGGGGAGAAAAAGTCATAGAATTACCTGACCGGGGCATGTTTTCTCAGCTCCCCACACTCAGCCGGCTCTTGAGTAAAGTTGAAATACTGGAAAAAAGGAAATCTCTATTATTGTCTTCCACTTCTGCCGTCAACGTTGATGGCAGGCTCTTCACGCAGGGGCAAGGTTTTGCTGGAAGACACAGGCCTACGCCAGCAGCTCTGTCCCTCTCCTTGGTCACTGTGATCCAGTCTTCTCCCCCAGGGAGCAATGAGTGTGCAGCCAGACCCCATGGGTCCCTACTGGGCTCAGCAGCTTACTTGTGAAGGATGGAAAGGGGATGTTGGAAGACCACAAAGGGGTCCTTACCCTTAAAGCATAAGATCTTCAGCAGGGGCACAGGCTCAGGGAGTGGGAGGTCATGGGGACAGAGAAGAGGCCCTCGATGTCTGGGCACCCCTAACTCTGGGCAAAACACTCCTGCCCCATGCAGGCTTCCAGTGGAGGCACACACTAAAAGTAGATCGTCTAAATGCAGATTTGGAGTGGGTTGAAGAGAAAGAGAAGACATAGTTGGAAGCAGCCAGAAATTTCGGAATCTTTTTACCGAGCTGTCAGAAAGCATCCCTCACTGGTGACTGGAGATAGCAAAGTAGCTCTGTGAGTTAGTTCCGGGGTCAGAGCTCAGGGCTTCCGGCTTGATGTACCCCATGCATGGGGTGGTAGGCAGGCCGGGCCTTGGCAGACCGAATCTAAGTGTAAAGGCTGCAGAGACCCCGCGTGGACTGGCGGCATCACCGCCGTACTACCCGTGTGGATCTTTGCTGCTGGCGTTATGCTTCCCACTCCTTTTTTTAATCAATGGGAATGATAACCGCCACACATGCCTTTGGCATCTTCTCTTCTCCAAGCGAAGTAACTCAATGTAGCATGTTCTAAAAATATCCCTGTAACACGCATGAATGCATCCTTGCAGCACACTCCTCCCCAGAGCACTTAGCAGCGAGCCCTTACCTGTACAGGTCTTTGCTTTTTTTTTTTTTTTAAGATTTTATTTATTTATTTGACAGAGAGAGAGATCACAAGTAGACAGAGAGGCAGGCAGAGAGAGAGAGAGAGAGGGAAGCAGGCTCCCAGGGAGCCTGATGCGGGACTCGATCCCAGGACCCTGAGATCATGACCTGAGCCGAAGGCAGCGGCTTAACCCACTGAGCCACCCAGGCGCCCCATGGTCTTTGCTTTCATGTTCCAGATCTTTCTGCAGCCACAATGGTTTGCCTTTGCTCATGTTCTCTGTGACACTGGCTCTCAGTGACAGGGCCAGGGAGCCTTTGCAACTGCCCTTTATTCATTCAACCAAACAAACTGTATGGGACACCATGGCCACTAGAGGCTGAACATAAAAGGGAAAAAAATGTCGGTCACTCCCTTAAGGAACTTAAAATGAGCAGCAAGACGGCAAATACACAAATAATTGACACACCCTGTACGGATGGCATCATGGTCCGTGGGAGCCTGAGAGCGGGCTGTGAGGACCTGGAAGGGCTTGGTTGTGGAGGGTGCATTTTGCAGTGTATCTAGGAGTTTGTGAGAAAGATTACAAGGAAGAAAAGCATTCCTTCCAGGACAGAAAGTGTGTGCAGAGGCAGCAGCGATCGATCGGAAGCAGCACGGTGGGGGAGGGAGCTGTGAGCAACTCAGTGTGCCCAGGGCAGGGCTCACGCCTAAGGAGTGACTGGGGACAGAGGCACAATGAACCCCCCAAGCTCTTTATAGCCCATATTAGGAGCTTTTGCTTAACTGTAGCATAACCTGGGAGAGCGGGCCATTGCAAAGTGTTAAGAAGGGAAAGGACACCAGCAGATGCATGCTTTTATAAAGATGACTCTAATGTAAGTGAGAAGTATGATTGCTACATGGTCGAGCCAGAAGTAAGGAAACTGGAGAGATTTGAGTGCTGGTCCTCCCAGTGAGCTCCACAGGAGCCCGGACTCCAACAGTATGATGGTTGGGAGGAAAGGTTAGATGGAGAGGTGTTTAAAGAGGAAGGACAGGATGTAGTTGCTGGGGTGGGAGGGTGCGTGTGTGATGGGTGTGATGGAGAAGAGGTCTCCCAGGGTTCTGGCTGGAATATCGGAGTAGATGACAACACCGCAGGTGAAAGCGCAGGTTTGGGAAAGCTAGAGGAGGACTTCTGGGTGGAAATTTAAAGTGGACAGTGGTATGTGTGAGTCTGGGGCCAAGAGGAAGGGCCTGGGCTCAGCATGCCAATTTGGGGGTGTGTCTTGAGTATGCAGGTGGCAGGCAGGGTCAGGGAGAGTGATGATCACAGGAGAGAGTAGAGAAAACACAGGTGACGCGGTGGGGTTGAGTGCTGGCTGTGCGCTCTCCATGTGACACTGGGAAGGTCATTTAACCATTGAGCTTTCCTTTTCTCACATGTTAAATGAGGACAAGTATTAACTATTAATTCAACAAATATTTATTGAGTTCCTACTATGTGCTTGGGCCTGGGAATACAAACGTGAAGAAAACAGACATGGGGTGTGTGCTGAGCTCACCCTTAGCCCTTTCTTTCATAAGGGATGCAGACATTAGACGACAGTTGCCTCAATAATTGTTAGGGTAAATGCGGAGAAGAATTGCATGAGATGATGAGTTTAAGACACCTGGCCCAGCGCTGTGACCCAGAGCAGGCCCTCTCCATACCAGCAGGAGTAACAGTACGCGTTAATGCTTTTCGTGGAATGATGCAAATAGACACTAGTTTCCAGTGAGTCAAGAAACAAGTGACAGGTGAGAAATTGGCAATAATGAACGAAGATTACTATTTCAAAAGTTCATCAAGAGAAGTCATGATTTAAAAGGCTATGTACAGAGAAAATTAGTGGATGAAGAAACGTTTGGGGATTTCAGCATGGAAGATACAACTGTGTGTGTACATGCTGAGGGGAAGTACCCGGTAGAGAGGGTGCAGTTACAGGAAATAGGGACGGAGGGCCGTCAGGAGATAGGGAGAGGGAAAGCAAAGAGTCTTTGCTGAACTAGCAAGAGAAGCATGGAAAGAGGATTAAATGAGATAATGCATTACGAAAGGCTTGGCCCAGGGGTGGCACAGGGCGGGTACTTCAGACATCGTGTTGGGTGTGGCAGGACAGGAAGTGAGGGGCTGGACCACAGGGCTGGGCCAAGTAGGCAAGTTGGAGCCTGGTCGAACCCAGAGGATGGGTGACCCCAGATGGCTCCGTAAGATCAAAGGGTGATTGTAGATGGTATTGACGGGACAGAGGAGGTGGAAGAACAGAAAACGGTCATTAGTCTTGTCCCGGAATCACAGTCTTCAAATGAAAAACAGACTTAGGTTATGACTTAGGTAAGGAGTTGCTGAAGGAGAACGGAGGTGAAGGAAGTCAGGAATCTGGAGACTGGTCTTCCACAACACTAATGAACTGAACCTTTTTTCTCCAAGGGCACCATAGTCTTTCATTGTCAAATGAAAGGGGCATAATGCCCCTTTTCCATTTTTCAAATCTTTGATTGCTCTTAGCATTCTTCACTGCTGACCACTGCCTTCTTTGCACTCTGCCCATGGTGGGCAGCTGGCATGCCTCCCCCTCATTCTCCTTCCCCTCCAGTCCCTCTCCTGGATCCTCCTCTCAGCTCCCAGCTTGCTGGTGGACACGTTCCCTTAAGACTCCCTGGGCTTGGGTGCCTGGGTGGCTCAGATGGTTAAGCATCTGCCTTCAGCTCGGGTCATGATCCTGGGGTCCTGGGTTCGAGCCCCACATCGGGCTCCCTGCTCAGCGGGGAGCCTGCTTCCCCCTACGCCCTCTACTGCTCCCCCTTCTTGTGCTCTTCCTCTCTCTCTCTCTCTCAAATAAATAAATAAAATCTTAAAAAAAAAAAAAAAAGACTCCCCGGGCTGTCTCCACCTCCACCATCAGAGTCACTCCCTAGCAGGGTGCTCGTGACACATGGGCCTGAAATAGGGACACAGTGGTGGGAAAAGGGAGTAGGGATAGATGTGGAAGGTATTTCAGAGCCTAGGATGAAAGCCAACAGCGCTGGGCAGCTGGAAGAAGCGTGTATGAAGGTGATGGAAATGGGATAAGGGAAGACTGAAATGTTGAGTTTTCCTGGGAGGCAGACACTAACAGAAAGAGAGGACACAGGGTGAGGAAGAAGGGAGAGGATGTCTCTGCATGGAGCATACTGAAGTTAGGTTTCCAGCTGCCCATTCAGGAGAGATGTGCAAATTAAAAGTGGTGCTTTAAAGAAAGAGAGAAACAAGTATATATTTGAGAGTTCATCACAGCGATGACAAAGGAGAGGGAGATCGTGCCAGCGGAGAGCAAGTGGGAAGGGAGGGAGGGCCATGTCGAGGACCTCGGGCACACCTGTGTCTAAGGGCGTGAGGAAGAGGCTCTTGGAAACACGTTCATGGTGACGTGAGCAGGAGAGGGCAAGACGGTGGAAGGGAAAGAGAGCAGTGTCTCGAGGTCTAGGGAAGGTTCTGGAGAAAGGAAAGACTACAGTGTTCATGGCTCAGTGGAAGGAGAAAAGGGGGAAGAGAGAGATTACAAGCAAAGAACTGCCTATTGGGTTAAGCGGAGATCAAAGAAGAACATAGCCTGGCGTCATTCTCCTTTGAGAGTAAGAGCAGGCGGAAGAGAACAAAGAATCCCTGTTGAAGGGGGAGATGTTGAGGTAGAGAAACATGGCGGCCGGTGGTCTTCAGTGAGAGAGAAGCAGCGTCTCTAGAGAGCTGGTGGGAGGCGTAGAGTAGATGCCCGGGGAGTGGGAGGATGGGGGGGGTCGGTCAGATGTGGAGGTGATGGCCTGGGAAGAAGTAGGAGCACCATATGCCCTTGTTTGTCCAGGGCTGTCCCGATTGTGCTCAGTGTTCCCGCATAAACATACCCCTTTTCACTTGTAATCGGTCCAGGTCAGAAGCTATGTTGCAAGGTTAGCCCAGAGAGAAGCACTGAAGACTTAAAGACAAAAAAAGGGTCCCCTGATCAGGAAGACAAATAAAACTGGACCCACCTGCGTATTCTGCTTAAAAACCTGAAGCCCTTGAATTTGAACCACGGGGTCCTGGTGAGCCACTGGGCCAAAGCAGCTAGAGCACTGAAACACGGCTGATGCTTGATGGCCGAGCAGATGCCCACAGCCAAACTGAGAATGTCCCAGGTTTTAGTTTCACATCAAACAAACCAAATAAATGACAATGTTGCGTTCATATTGGTTCCGTTTGGAGCAACGGCCAGTGCATCCTTCTGTCCTCTTTGTCCCCGGCTTTGCTGGTATGCGGTATTCACTCTAGTTAGACATGAGGTTCCGTTGCTTTGTTTGGAAGTCTGCCTTTAAAAGAACAAAACCAAACACCCCCCAAAAAAACCCCAAACACTGTCATTATCCACCTGAAACTAGTATGACACTGTTAGCTAACTGGAATTTAAATAAAAACTTAGAAAAAATAAATAAAATAAAACCACGGTCTACCTCATCAGCTCTTAATCTTTTAAGGCTCTAGGTCCTTGACACTTCTGAAAATTACTGCACTCCCCAAAGCGCTTTTATTTATCTTGGCTGTAGGAATCAATACTTGTGGTAATAACGCTTAGATTAAAAAATTAAATATTTATTTATTAACTCATTTAAAGGTAGCAGTAGTAAGTCTTTCTGTATTAAAAGGAATCTGTTGTATGAAAAATCACTACATTTCTCCACCTCCCCCCCCCCACCAAGATGAGAAGAGCAGCATTGCTTAACATTTTGGCAAATCTCTTTAAGATCTGTCTTAATGAAAGACAGCTGGGTTCTTCTGCATTCATCTGTTGTCCTATATTGTTCTTATTGAAGTAGATGAAGAAAATCCAGCTTCACCCAAATATGCAGAGAAGTATTTTTAATAGGCTTCTGGGATATTTGTGGATCTTCTTTAACATTATATCAAAACTTGACAAGCAGCAGCTTCTTAAAGTTATTTGCAATGTGGAATGTGAAATCCTATCAGATCAGTTTCTTACACTCTATTGCATTAAAATCCACTGGTTTGGCACTTGGAGTGTGTCGTTTACTCGTGCATGATTTTGTAATATCTTTTGGGCATTTAGAAGATATTGGTTCACTGAGTTGTGCAGAGCTTCCAAATATTGACACATTTTATTATATGATACTTTAAAATTATTTATGATGATAGCACTAAGATTTCATCAGAGCAGTCTTTGGTATTGGAAATCTGGTAAACTTACCTTGATGGATACAGGTTTTCTAAAATGCTAATTTTCACTTGAGAGCTTGAATTTTATCATTGGCCGCAAATACTGCCAAGTATTTTTTTGTAAGATAACACACTCACTTCATTTATTTCTTTTTAAGATTTATTTACTTGAAAGAGAGAGAGAGAGTGTGTGTGCGCACGTGCACAAGAGTGTGCATGCACGAAGGCGGGGCAGAAGAAGAGGGAGAGAGAGAATCCCAAGCAGACTCCCCAGTGAGCACAGAGCCAACACAGGGCTCGATCCCAGGACCCAGAGATCATGACTCCAGCTGAAATCAAGAGTAGGGTGCTCAACCCACTGAGCTATCCAGCCGCCTCTCACATCATTAATGTTGAGAAAAGTCTTCCAGATACCCAAGTCCAAATAACCTTCATTTGTCTGTCAATAGTAATCTCAAGTAAAAACGACGATCCGTGAGAAATGGGGTAGTCATGCTCACAATTGAGTTGTGCGAGTGTTTTTCCTCAAGCAGCCATCACACATCAGTGTCCAGCAGGGGTGCGGTGTACCTTCTTACCGTTTTGTACACGGAGTATTAAGATGTGTGGCCTGTTTGATTCCCCCAATATGGTAAGGCAAGCCGTGTGTGTTTTGCGTTATCTTGGTCGCTTTTTAAAATGATCTCTTTAAGTTACCGTTCTACTGGCCAAATTCTGGAGTCCTCCAGGGGCCACAAATCAGGCTTTTGATTCCTTCTCAGTACTAAGTGCCTAGATGCGTTCGGTGGACAGAACATGGCTGCTGAGTGGACATGGGACGAATGAAAGTGATGAGAGCTTCTCCTATTCATTGGGTTAATTATGGTCACTCAAGGCATATTTCTGCTGAGTTGAGTGAACAGGACAAGCACCATCACCCAAAACAGTAAATGTCCTTTATTGACCTGATAGAGCAAGTTTGTATTTGGAATATGTTTCTTCAATAATAAACAGCAGCATGCCATTTCTAACAATAGTTATCTCTAGAGACCTGTGCCTCCAATTGAAAACTAAAACTCGCCATCTCTTTTAATGTGAGGTGGGATTTTTTAGAGCGAGCATGGGTCTCTATTGAACAGAGTGACTTTTATTTTTCCGAATCATGTATAGAAGCCTGTGGGAACTCCGTAAGGTTAAGGCTCTCATATAATCAATGGCTTGATGCGACTTATTTGTAAAATGTAGCAGGGTAACTTTTAAAAACTTGCTTTCATGTATTTTCTCAAATGTGTAGTCAGGAATGTTGCAGTTTATAGATAGAAATTACACATAATCTATGTTTTGTATACTTAAATTTGATATATTTCTTAAACGTTTCTATAATAGTTAACTTCTTAGATATGTAAGGCATCAATTAGAAATACATTAACGTTTAGGGATGCCTGGGTGGCTCAGTTGGTTAAGCAGCTGCCTTCGGCTCAGGTCATGATCCCAGCGTCCTGGGATCGAGTCCCACATCGGGCTCCTTGCTCATCGGGGAGCCTGCTTCTCCCTCTGCCTCTGCCTGCCATTCTGTCTGCCTGTGCTTGCTCTCTCTCCCTCTCTCTCTCTGACAAATAAATAAATAAAATCTTTAAAAAAAAAAAAAAAAGAAATACATTAACGTTTAATGATTGGGAAATATCCAATTGCAGAAACCCAGTGTCTGCTTCCAGCTTCCCCGTCCAGTGTCACACCCCTGAGCATCGCTCCCACATCTGGGCGAAACATACCTGACGCTGTGAAGAAAGCAGAACCGTCTGCAGTGCGACTTTTACAGTTAATAATTTACCTGTTCTTTCAGACTTTCTGTGTATGTAAACCTGTCTCTTACATAGAGTTGTTTTTACTGAGTGCATTTTAAGAGAGAAACTCCAGTTGACACTTTCAGTAATCGTTTTTTTTTTTTAATTTTTTTATTTTTAAAGATTTTATTTGTTTATTTGACAGAGAGAGATCACAAGTTGGCAGGGGGCGGGGGAGCAGGCTCCCTGCTGAGCAGAGAGCCCGATGCGGGGCTCGACCCCAGGACCCTGGGATCATGACCTGAGCCAAAGGCAGAGGCTTTAACCCAGGCGCCCCTAGTAATCTGATTTTTAAGATATTTTAAGTGCCCGCTAACGGTCCTCAGTTGTTAATCATCACCGCAGGGGGCTTCCTCCTTCCTCTGTGCCTGAAGCAGGCCCCACCTGTTGTGGCTAAGACCATGTAGGCAGAGCCATGAGTGCCCAGCACCTAGAGACACTGTGGTCAGCAGAAGGTTCCAGTTTGCAGCCCATGTTATTTCCGTCAGCCCCTGAGGCCACACCTGGGGACAGACTCTGCTGGGTTCCCTCAGGCAGCCTTTGAGCCCCTAGCTAAGGAACTCAGCCTTGGATGGTCTCTTACCACATTGGAGTTGACAGCACGGACGTGGTCACGGAGCTACACCATGTTTCGGAGAATGAGATCTCGCTGCCTCTTTAGCTCCTTTGCACCCTGGCTTACCGGCTGCCCCAGTTTCCATGGGACGGTTCCAATGGCAAGACATGAAGTCTGAGGGCCCCTTTTATGGGACTCCTTCTTCCTGGCACTTAGAATATCCCACATCTTGCACAGTGAGAGTGAACTTGAAATGGTAGGGTGTTGCGGGAATTATGAAAGACTCAGACACAACCGGCATTAGCGATCAGCAAGGAAGAGAAACGCCAGACATTTCTTCCCCTGAGCTGGTTTAATTTTCTGCCAGTAGCAGCCAATGCAAAGCCTCAACCCCACTTGGCATTCGGAATTTTTTTGTTGGACGCTGCCCGCATTGTTGGCCGGTGGTTGCCCTAGGTGTTCATCATGAGCACTCACAGTGATTGCTTCTGCAGTTGCAGATGGCTGTCCCAGCTCCAGACAAAGAGGGTCACAGAGGGTTCTGCTTATATAGTGCGGTTTCTGGAAGGAATGCGTTCCGGATTGTACCGCAAAGCACACTGGACTCTGCTGACCCAGGGAATTTTTACAAGGTTAAATCAACCATAAATTCTGTCTGGGCATTGTCTGCTTCCCAGACTGTTCCTCTAAGGGCTTTTTGAGAGTTGGGATTAAACTGTACGTTCTTAGCCATTGGAATACCCCACCCCTGTGTCTTATGTCCGGATCTGGGTCCGCTCCGTCGCTGGGACACAGGCAGAGTCCAGCGCACAAGACCGCTGAGGGGCAGGATCGGCAAATTACACTTGATCTTGGTCTACACTCACAGTCTGTGTTAGAAAATAAAAATCTATGAGAAGAGAGAGCAAGGAATTAAAATAGCTTCCAAATAGACAATTCCTTTAATTTTATAAAATGAAGATTATATACACTCTTGGGGCTTTCTTTCAGTTTTTAAAATGTTATTTCAAAAGGTTTTATTTCTTCAGAATGTTTAATTTCTTCCCCTTCTCCCCATAGGGCATTTTAAAGTTGGAGGACATCATGCCATAGAGTCAAAATCCTTTGTTTTTCTTGCTGTTTGTGCTAAACCCCATGCTGGTGTGGGTTCCCACTGCCAAGTGTGTGCCTGCAGAATTATCAAAAATATTTGGGCTTCCTTATCTTGACTCTGCTATCCTCTTTGCACAGCTCATTTTTAAGACTGAGCAATCTTGTAATCAGTTTAAGTGTCTCTTAAAAAGTGTACTTTTTAATGCATTAAAGTGCTTTTTAAACTAACATATAATGTATTATTTGTTTCGGGGGTACAGTCTGTGACTCATCAGTCTTACATAATGCACAGCACTCACCATAGCACATGCCCTCCCCAGAGTCCATCACCCTGCCACCCCATCCCCCCCACCCCCTCTACTCCAGCAACTCTCAGTTTGTTTCCTGAGACCAAGAGTCTCTTAAGGTTTGTCTCCCTCTCTGGTTTCATCCTGTTTCATTTTTCCCTTCCTTCCCCTATGGTCCTGTGTCTTGTTTCTCAAATTCCTCAAATCAGTGAGATCATATGATAATTGTCCCTCTTTGATTGACTTATATCACTTAGCATAATACCCTCTAGTTCCATCCACATTGTTGCAAATGGCAAGATTTTGTGTTTTTGGATGGCTGCATTTTATTCCATTGTATATATATACCACACCTTTATCCAATCATCTGTTGATGGACATCTAGGTTCTTTCCATAGTTTGGCTATTGTGGACATTGCTGCTATAAACATTGGGGTGCACGTGCCCCTTTGGATCCCTACATTTGTGTCTTTAGGGTAAATACCCTCTAGTGTGATTGCTGGGTCATAGGGTAGCTCTATTTTCAACTTTTTGAGGAACCTCCATGCTGCTGTTTTCCAGAGTGGCTGCACCAGCTTGCATTCCCACCAACAGTGTAGGAGGGTTCCCCTTTCTCCGCATCCTCGCCAACGCCTGCCATTTTGTGACTGGTTAATTTTAGCCATTCTGACTGGTGGGAGGTGGTATCTCACTGTGGTTTTGATTTGTATTTCCTGATGCTGAGTGATGTGGAGCACTTTTTCATGTGTCTGTTGGCCATTTAGATGTCTTCTTGCAGAAATGTCTGTTCAGCATTTAGTGCATTTATCAGTAGATAAACGTGCATAAAATCTGTCTATCTACTGAATGCAGTGAGTAGGTTAAACTAGTAAAGAAGGTCACCACGCTTCCCCGTTCAGCCTGAGGATGTAGCAGAAGAAACACTTACTGGTTTGGCTCACAAGCACCACCCCCCAACCTTTCTTGCTCCATCCTTCAGCAGAAACTGGAGTGTCTTGATGGTAGGCGGCTTGTGGCAGAGCCGACGGGGAGGCGGGTGGGGAGGCAAGCCTGTGGCTGGGCTCCGTAGAGGAGCCGGCCTTCTGCAGTCTCCGTGCCAGGGAGCAGCTGGTCGCATTGTCCTTCCCCTGAATTGATCTTTCCCCCGCAACCTTGGCTTCGATTGCTTCCTGCAAACGCTGTGTCACCTGCAGGAATGTCAGGTAAACTGCCATTCGAGGTATTTCCAGAAATCAAGGGTGTTATGCTAGGAAGTCAGGATCCTCTCCGTCAAACAAACAAACAAGCTAGCCGTTGTGGGGTTTTGCTTCAGCGCGATCTGTGATTTTAAACTGTCATTCCTCAGGGAGGAGGAGCCGCCTGAGACGGTTGTGGTGTTGCTGAAGGAAATGGGTCCAGATTCCTACTGTAATTGAGCGTTTGCAATCGGAGCTAAAAATATCAAAACACGATATTACAGCAACCGCCTGGCCTGCTTGGTTTCCAGTCATCTGAAACACATCCCTTGTTTTGTCGTTTATTTGTTAAAACACAAAATCCCGGCCCAGGCCGGATTGGCCGGTGCTGCCAATAGGAGTGGAGGCGTGTGTTTAACCAGCAGCCAGGGCTGGGGGCTCACACGGAAGCGGGGAGACTGAGGCGCTCTCCGCTAACTGCCCACTCTCTTCCCACTGCCCTGTCCTGGCCCAGGAGCTGCTACTGAGCCTGAAAATGCAAGAATACATTTTTTTTCCTTTACTAAATTACAGAGAAAGCGAGCCCATGACATCAGTCTTCCTTGAACAAATAACACAGGGGAAAAAATAGTTCCTAATGGCTTTTCAAAATCAAGATGAATGAGTGGGCAGAGGTAGCCATAATGTGATGTGGAAAGAAAGAAAATGAACCTAGGGCTGTCCACATGTTTGTCTCCACCAGAAATGTTACTGGATTCGGCCCTGTTTGTTCCATTTGTTGTTACAGTCCTAGGACATCTCTGCTGGCAGCACACAAGGCCAAGGCCACGGTGAAAATCGGCTTATGAATGACTCAACACGCCACCCTAGTGGACCTGGGGGTTTGAGATGGGCCTGGGCTCGTGGCCTGGGCTCCCTGGGAGAGATGCTCGTGACCTGGGCTGCGTGTGAAAGTCACCTGGACCACGAACCATTCCTCAGGCCCTCCCTGTCCCCGCACACTCCGATTCTGCTGGCCGGGGGGGCCGGGCCCAGGCGTCCGTGCCTTCCCGCCTCCCGTGGGGCTTACTGTGCAGCTGGAGTGGAGCACCCCAGCTTGGGGGAACTTGCCTCCTACCTCATCTGCGACCTCACGCCTCTACCCACATTCTCCAGCTGGAGAGAAATCTCCTTGCCTCCCAGAAGAAAAGCCAAAGGCGTTCTTGGGGATTGGAGTCAGGGATGTAATTTCCTTAGTCTGTGGCAAATCTTTATCTTTTTGTAAAGTAAATACCACAAGGAGGCAGGAACACTCCGGGGAAAAAAATTAAAAAATCACTCATGCTGCCGTTTCTGTGTCAGTCCTGGCTCTTCAGCCTGGTCAGCCACGCAGACTTACTGCTTTTGTCTCCACAAGGACCTTTTTCTGACCCCCAGGAAAATAGGACATTGCGGTTTTGACCTCTCTGGGTTTCTCTGTTGAACTGGCCCTCAGAGCCAGAAGGTGCAGAGCTGGGTCTGACGTTCTGCTCTTGGCAGAGTGTTACAGGAGGTAACTCGTCAGAGACAAGGCCCCTCTTGTCAGAGAGGTGATCTTCTGAAGGGAAGGTTGTGTCCAGTCCTGGTCCAGAGAGCCAGTCAGCAGTGTGCCCCTTGCTTGCCAGGGAGGAAGGCCATATTTTTTTTTAAAGATTTTATGTTATTTGGTAGAGAGAGAGTGCGAGAGCGCACAAGCAGGGGGAGCTGCAGAGGGAGAGGGACAAGCGGGCTCCCTGCTGAGCAAGGAGGTTAACCCCCTGCTCAATCCTGGGACCCTGGGTCATAACCTGAGCCTCAGGCAGATGCTTATAACTGAGACACCCCGGCACCCTGAATTTTGAGGTATTTTGAGCATTCTGCCTGTTGTGGGCCCAAGGCTAGATGAGAAGTGAAAATCTAGAGTAAAGGGAAAGTTTTGCTCATATCCGGCAAAGATTTAAGGAAGAAAATGTCAGGGTTCAATTGCCCTAAAGTCATAAGTTTTGTTAATATGCCAGGCACCGTGCCAACTGCTGAGGATACAGAGCTGTGCAAACATTTGCTGACCTTGGCATCCTAGAGTCTGTGGTAGGATGGGAAAATGTGAGAAGTATTTCCAAAGAGAAGTGCGGGATGCTTCGGGAAGAGGCATCTGCAAGACCCTCTCCTTGGTGTGTTCCCATGTGGCCACTGGACAGAGTCGTAGAGCACCCCACTGTCCCCTTGGGGCCATCGTGGACCTGATAGTGGCTTCAGTAGAGTTCAGAATCCCTGTACGCAGAGTGAATGTGGGTCCCTCCTGCGGCCGAATGGAACACTACGTCCTCCTCCCATGGAGATCGCATTGCCTTAGACCAGATGCCTCTGGTGTGTTGGATTTGCAGTGGGCGCTTAGCACCTACACTTGAATTGAGGGTGGAAAAGGGGACCCACGGCTTGTTCACTGCCAAGCAGGGCCACACGTGTCCGTCTGAGCTGAGGACAGCAGCTAAAGAAAAGGCCACTGTGAAATAACCCCTCCCCCCGTCAGCCCACCTTAGCACCCCTGGGGACCTTCCTTCCCCAAGATAGAGGGGCTCAGAAATGAGAGGATCAGATCGACAGATCGGTGTATGGAAGTAACTGCACAAATGCAGACTCATCGGGGGAAAGTGTAAGACAATTAGAGGTCTTGTGAGTTTGGACAGGGAGGATTTATATAGGAAAACCAAGTCAGGAAGAGGAAATAGACCCAGACTGGAAAAGGTCTGGGAATTTACAAGTCTGCTATTGCTTTGTTTTGTTTTTATTTCTTTGTTTGTTTGCTCATTTACTTATTTATGTCCGGAAGGCCATGGAGGATAACAGATAGTCATTGGATAGAAGACCATGCTGGTTTCTCATAGAGATCAGTGCCGTGGGCGTGTGTAGCACAGAGTGGAGGGAGAAGACACCAGAGGCAGGAAAGCTAGCTGCACAGTGATTCAAAGTGTCCCCACAGGAGATTATTAGGGCTTGACATAGGACACTTGTTTCCTCACAAGGACAGTACCCTTTCATTTATCTGTGGTCAGCAAATAAATGCAAGTGGTCATCCTTTCTTTACTGTTGCTCCTACAATTCCTAACATTGATAGGTTTGGGTCTTTTACCTGCCAGTAGCCTGATTATGTATTTCCTCTAAGTAGAAACAGAGAAGCGGGTTTTAAATTTTACCATCGTGGGGGGAGAAAACGTACAAAAGAGGAGAAAAACCTGAGTCAGGAGCCTGAAGATTATCAGTAGAATTAGATGTTAAGTTAGAATGATGAACAGTAATTGATGCTTTTACCTTCCTTAAAAGAGAAAGAGGAAGAAAATTAAGCAGAACCACCTCTGTCCTCTTAGAGGGGTTTGGGCAGAACCAATAGATCTCAGAAGTGCTGGTTCAGAAAATTAACTTCCAAGGGTCTTTCTAGAGCCAAGATCAGAATCTCACATGCGGTCTCTGGGCCCCGAGTAGACTCGTTTACTCTCTTCTGATTGAGCCCCAGTCTCCCTACCTGTCTCACAAACAGTGGAGACCAGGAAGCACCGAGAATCACCACTTTGAGACTTGGGGTTAATTTTAGAAACGGCTCCTTAGAGAATGAAGTTTGAACCTCTGCTGCATCTGGTCAGAGCTGGGACTGGTGTAGCCTTCGTCTCTCACCCCGGACCGGACTGTTATCTGTGTGGAGTGTCTTCCCCCATCTTCAGGAGACCATCACCCAGCACCAAGTGAATACCAAGTGGTGTCTGGTTTCGACCCACTTGAGAGCTGCCCCAGCTGCCTGAATTCCCCCGTGGTCGCTTACTCAGCTCTCGTGTAGACAAGACCACCAGGACCTACGCTGCCTTCTTGCCTGCTGCTCTGTTCCCACTGCTCCTAAGTAGCAAAATGGACTGATGCATGTCCACGCCTTTTCATATTCCCCTCCTTCTCCCTGGGAGAGGTGATAGTGATCAGAAAAATAGCAAAAAGGCAGTAGCAGGAGGAAGGAGCCGGAACACAGGGCCTGGATCACAGCCATGGTCCTGGGCTTTCAACGCCTTGCAGCTTGGTTGCGAGGGCGAGTTATGTGGAGGGAATTTGCAGATGCAGGACCCCGAGAAGCCATACAAAAACACGGTGATAGAATAAAGAGCCTCCCAGCGGGTTCCGCATATCTCCACATCAGGGCATCCGCGGAAGAGCTGCTGTGCACTTGCAAATCAGTAGAATGGCTGTATGACCTTGGGTGGGTCACTTCAACCTTTCTGAACTTCCATTCACAAAGCAGGTGCATTGATAGAGGTTGTTTTTATACCAAAGCTTTACCAAAGGAAGGTGACAAAAAATGACTTTGTTGGATAATGCAGGCGCCTTTCAGATCCTCAGATTTATGACCCGGAACTTTTCTAGAAGGAAATCTGGAGCTCTACCTCTGGCAAGTCATGAGACAAAAAAAAAAAAGTCAATTCTATCTTACTTTATATAAACCTTACAATCCGATCTCCACAGAGGCAAAAAACAAAACAAACAAACAAAAATATAATGATTTATAGAACTTTTAAGTAAGACACACGTTCAGCTGGGTTAGATCAGATCGCAGACTTCAAAATGGCTTCTTACAGGATTCACTTACTCATTTGTCATTCTCTCAACACAAATTTAATTTCTGTCTCTTTGGAATTTGACACGCTGGGTTTTGACTTGCACTTGAAGAAGGCTGCGGTCCGGATAGCCATGCTCAGGAACGTCTGGGACATGATGAGTACACGCTGTTGCTCCTGCTGTAATCAGAGGCGCCGTTGGGGAACACATCCCTATCTGCATAAAGACGCCAGGACCCCGAGCTCTCCCTGTTAGTCACTGGGTCGGATTTGCCTCCCTTCTGGAAAAGGCTCATCTTTCTAAGCGTCCTCACTTCCATTCTTGGACAAAATTCTGTGTTTCTAAGTGATTTATGAGCATCATTACAGAGCCCCACAGTCTGGGGTGCCGTGAGGGGACCCATCTTCCAAGGCCTTCCCCCCCCCCACAAGCACCCTTGATCTGGTGTTGACTTTGGTCAGACAGTGCCTCAGGCCCCTTCCCCACAGGCTTCCTTGTGAGGGTGGGCGCCGGGTTACCATGGCAACTACCGCCCACTATTTCACAGCGGCAAATGATTTTTTGTAAATGTTGTCACCAAAACCTTACTCAACATTCAGCAGTTACTAGAAGCCTCCATTCCAAATCTCATCACTGAAGCCCAGCCCGTGGTGGGTGTGGAAGTCAAGCTAGTGGGGTGCAGGAACCTTCGGGCAGCTCCAGGCAGGGAAGCTGGGCCCCTCCAGCCTGGAGCCCCTGTTCCCCGCATTCACACCATGTGGGGAACAGCCTCTGCCCAGGGTTCACGTGACTCAAACCCCCAATGTGAATGGGACTCAGTTTTCAGCGCTCTGCCGCGTTTATAGGCAGACTTTCCTAGAACTGACCTAGTGTGACCTGTTGGCTGTGGTTTCATAATCTAGAGTGATAGGTAGGCTGTGTGTGTGTGTGTGTGTGTGTGGTGGTGTTTTTATCCAACAGCTTGGGTTTTTCTTCTTTGAAAAGTTGAACCAGGTCTCTAGGCACTTGTTCTAGAACTTCTCTAGAAACGGTATAGATAAGTTAGAGTGTAGTGGGACCATGAAGGCAGAATTTTACAGAACCCATTTTTCCATAGCAAAAAGGAAATGGAACTGAATTCAGAGCTGTGTTTAAAATGGAATTGGATGGGGCACCTGGGTGGCTCAGTGGGTTAAAGCCTCTACCTTCGGCTCAGGTCATGGTCCCGGGGTCCTGGGATCGAGCCCCACGTCTGGCTCTCTGCTCAGTGTCCTGTCTCTCTGCCTGCTTCTCTGCCTGCTTGTGATCACTGTCTGTCAAATAAATAAATAAATCTTTAAAAATAAAAAAATAAAAATAAAATTGAATTGGACAAGTAAGGCTTCTTCGAGGTCGGGCCAGAAACACAGGTTAATCGGAATTCACCTGGAGGACTCTCTGGAACGCGTGGCTTTGTGCGGGAGATGCCCAGCACATGGTTCATCAGTCTGCGTTCTCAGAGCTGGATCTCTGTGCTCTGGTCTCTGTTTGTCTTTGGTCTCTTGTCCTTTTGCTCTGTTCACTTCCATTGCTTTTGTAAACACAGGTTTGGAATTCCAGCTCACAACTGTTCTTCGGAGCTGGACCTTGGATGATCCCACCCGGTCTCCGCAGCCTCCCCGCCAGTGGTCACCATGACTTGCCTGTCTCTGGGTTCAGGGCAGGCCCACATAACCAGTCTTATTTAAAAAAAAAAAAAGGAGGGATGGTGTGCGTTCTCTGAGATCGGTTTACACCCCAGGTCACTTAAGCGTGTGTAATTGTAGTTAGTTGCAGTGTTGATATCCATTACCTAGTAATTAATGTACTTTCCCCTACTTCAGTTTGAGATGTGTTATTAACTTCTCAGATCTGTCCTGCTGCTCCTGGTTTAGTCTGTACACAGTGGGAAGAAATCCTGTTTCTTACCCAAAATTGCAGAGCAATTTGATCCAGTTTCTTTTGTTGAAATGCTGAGTTAATTATATTTAACCACCGAAGATAGTAAAGTTGCACGAACAGCATTTTTTAATCAATGGGAAATGTTTAGCTGTGTGAGGTGGGGAGCTGGGAATCCAGATGTGGGGGGGGGGAGGCCAGGGAGCCAATTCCACATGAAAATGTTAACTGTGTGATTAAGCTTAAGCTTTTTAATGGAGTTATTACGGGATACTAAAGAGGCCTTTATTGCATCAACTTGGAAGCAGAATGTAAAAGGGCTTGTGTGGCTATTAAAGAGGAGAGTGGGGATTACCTTTCTTCCTTTCTTTTTCTCTGTGGTTTTTTTTTTTTTTTTTTTTTTTTGGTCTTTTGTTCATCTCCAGATTGCTTTGCAGAAAAAACAACCAGCTTGGGAAGCCCAGGACAAGACTGACCTAGTTGATACCAACCATATACCAAAACAGGAACTGGGGACAGTTGTTTATATGGTTTAATGGCCAATCAGACAAACCTGTTTACCCATGCTATGATGCCAGCAGATCATTTTAACTTGCCTTTATTGGTCGAACAATTAGGGCTGAACTCTCCCCAGTGTCCAATCAGTAGTGCAGATGGGCTCCCCATTAATAAGACAGACAGAAAATCTGTCAGCATGGAAAAAGCTGGAACTTGCCTTCTTCTGCTCCCAAGGCTGTTCCTGCTCCTTCAAAAATCTATTGTTTTGAGTTTTACTTCACATAGGAGAACCGATGATTCATATTTTCACTTGTTGTTAGTTCCTTGATTTTTCCTTAGGCTCTTGGGTATAAGTAAGATGCCTATCATCTCTATGAAGACTTTGGTCTTGATCATTGTACTGTGCTGTTTCAGAGTAGGTTGGGAAATATCTCTCACAACCTTGTTTCATTAGTGTGTTTGTTTGATTGACTGTTTTTTCTAAGAGGCGTGAAATAAGAACCTTTGTCTAAGAGCCTTTCTCTGGTTTCCAAGTGTCTTCATTCCTTTATTTTTTCTGTAGATCAAAAGATTTTTTTTCCCCTAGAAAAAATTTTTTTACATGTTTGTGGTGATTTTCAAAGCGTTTGAATGTTTGCCATCTCTTTGGGAACTCAGAGCTGCCCGAAACTGGGGAGGGCCTTATTTGCTAACATTGTCCCTCCCTGGGAGAGAAGGCTGTGGTCAGAAAGACTCAGGGCTTCACGGGCAACAGAAGGGAAAGGGCACCAGACCTCACACCGGTTCCATAGCCCCAAGTCCCTTCCTTCTCCCAGTGAGGCTCGTAGCAGTTTGCTCTCAGGTTTGTTTTGGTCAAACAACTTCTTCCTGATATTAAAAATTCTACCCACTCTCAAAACAGGATTGCTGTCCTTTGGCCATGCCCATTCTCTCTGTTTTTCTCTGACAGCAGTGTGCGCTGTGTAACCTGTGTAACAATGAGTGAGCAGAAATAAAGCCGCAGGAAAATTGGTGGGGAGACAGGACAGATGATGTCCTTCTTACTTCACAGCTAGGACCCTCCTACCCCTCCAAATTCTAATGCAAGTATGTTCCATAGAGAGATTTCACAAGTGTTGTTGAACCAAATGTCTAATACTTCTTTGAACTTAAAGGATGAGATCAAAGAGGTACACTGCCCGGATGTTAAGATGTTATAAATATGCAACCTTATGTTCTATTATTTGAAAAAATATCCGAGGACCAAAATAACGTGAAGAGTCATTTTGAGGAATTAATCTTGCTGGGGAGGGGCGGGGCAGTGCAGTGCAGGAAGGAGAAAGTGATTTTCGTTCTTGTTGTTGTTCGTTTTGCTTTATTTTGCTCTGTCTTACCTCGTCCTCTGTCAGCTGCATCTTTGGGTTTTATTCTTAGGCCTCCCTATCTATTTGCTTATAAAAAAGAGGCATTAAGAAAACTAAGGGCAAAAAGAAGGCATTTTTCTTTCATACTACATTGGATAGACATTGGAAGTCATGAATCAGAGCTCCCTTGGGTGGAAAAAAAATCAGTTAGCTTGTCTTCCAACACTGCTAAAAGCTAATTGCATTAAAACAATTACTTCTGCTGTAAATAAGGGCCAGGTAATCTGAGCCGATGGTGTTGTATTGTGTTTGTGCTTAGAAAATCTGCATGGTATAATTAAAAGTAAAATACAGTGACTTGATTTTGAGATGCCTTGCTTTCAGGGTTTAAGAGAGAAGCAGGAGAGGGACAAGGGAGGTGATTTAATGGATGCTGGTGGCCCCACGTGACATAAGCTAGGTAGGACACTTGCTTTGTTCGTGTCCTCTCATGTAATCCCCACTACAAACCTGTCAGGCTGATACTGCATTCTCCATTTTACAGAGGAGGAGACAAATGTTCAGAGAGGTTAAGCAGTGTGCCCCGAAGCACACAGCTCTTAAGTGGCCGAGTCACAATTGGAGCTCAGGTCTCTGTTGCTGCAAAGACCATGCTTCATGGTGTATCCTAACCCCCTCCCCACTGCTCCCCCACCCCCGCCTCCCCAGAACCATCACTGTCATGGTTTCCCAAAGGAGAGTTCTAGAAGGCATGTAGCTTGAAATGCATCTTAAGAAGGACTTGCCCTCCCAGAGCTGATAGTGTGTTGGAGTTAATGATCAGCTACTGTCCAATTAGATAACCGTATCCTTCATACATGTTCCAGGTTGGATTGTGTCTCTTCTACAATTCATTTGTTGGGAGTCCTAATCCCCACTACCTCTGAATGTGACCTTACTTGGAAATAGGGTCATATAGATGTAATTAGTTAAGAGGAGATCATACTGGTGTAGAGTGGCTCCCTGACCCAGTATGACGGCTGTCCTTACACGAGGGGCAGGTCTGGAGACAGACACAGGGAGAAAGCCTCGCGGAGGCCGGAGTTGCATTGCCACGAGCCAAGGAAGTACCAGATTCCAGCAGAGGGGCCTGGAACAGACCTTTCTCTGGCACCTGCAGAGGGAGCATGGCGGTGCCAACCCCTTGATCTTGGACTTGTGGCCTCCAGAACTATGAGACAAGGGATTTGTGTTGTGTCAGCCACTACTTTTGTGGTCCTTTGTCCGGGTAGCATTAGCGAACTCATATAATACATCTCGTCTTTTACTTCTGTTTTGTCCTTAGTCCCATCCCCATGAGTCCAGGCTGGTCTGTCGAAACTCCTGAGCTGCCTTCCCAGCCTGATGGCAGATTCTAGCAGCCACCATCAGGCCATCTTGTCTGGTCTGGTGTACGGGGTAAAGGTCATCCCCTCTGCACTCCCAGTGAGGATCCTCACCTGTCCGGCCCCCAACACCCTCGTCCTCGCTAAGTTCTCCAATTATTATTTTCTGTGCCACAGTGGATTCTGTAAGTTCTCCTTGGTAGGGGATGTCAGGAGGTTAGAGCTTGACGATTGATCTCTGCGTACTCTTTTGTCTGGGTCTTTTATTTTGCCTTATATTGTTTATTCACAGATTTTAGAAGATTGCACATTTTGTTTAATTATGTTGGAGACAGACTGGCATTTTAGCTGTTACAGTCTGTAGGAGAGGGGTTGATAGCAAAAATTATGTGCAGTTTAAATTGTGTTTGGTGGAGGAAGTGGAAATGAATAAAGCTGTTTTACCATGAAAAGTAGGTATTTTGCCTTGGATCTCGGAATGGCTTTTTTTTTCCCCCTTTCTTAGCTGGAGATGTTCTAAGTGGTGCATTGTCTATTTTGTTTGCCTTTTACAAGTCTGACTGTTATAAAAAGGAAATTTGTATCTGTATTTGCAAATTTGAGGCTGGCAGCTGTGTTTTGAAGGCTTAATCTGGGATCGAACTCAGATGCAAATGATCCCAAGTCGTTCGCTCATGATGGTATCAAGTTTTACTTTTTAAAAATACTGCTTGTGGCAGCTCCAGCCTCCACGGAGAGGCTGTTGACTTTTAGATTTTTAATAGGCAGTTCTGGAATGATGTTAGCTCGGGAACGCAGTGGCTTCTGGTCACAGCCTCCCTCCGCCGCTTGTGCATCGCCGCCCCCAGCAAGGACTGAGTCCTCCCCCCCCACCCCCCCCAGCCCTGCTCCCCCCCCACCTTCTTATTACATTAGCCATGTTTTTGATTAGTTGGGGGAAAAAAAATCCCTCACAAAACCACAAAGCTTTTTGTCTCCTGTGTCTGTCAAAATGTGGCTGATTTAATTTGAATGAAATTTTAATTAGAAAAATCCTGCCAAGATCCAGCCCTGATTTGAATATTTATAACTATGTTAAGAATCTCCATAAACCTGAGGTCTAATTTGAATTGCTTCTCTGGACCTCGGCCCTCGCCGCACAGTAAGAAGGATTGCGTGAGAGCGCAGATGGCCCACGTGATGGCTGGAAGGCGACGCTCTACGTGCGTGGCCGCCGCTGTCCTGATGGGAGTGGTTTGTCCGGGTCGGTATGTCGGGCTCGTGAGCGCTTATTTGCAGGGGTGGAAAATGCGTGACCGACATGAGCACGTGACCTGAAATATACACGTTCGAGGGGCAGCACGATCTGCCCGGAAAGCTGGAGTTGGTGGGGCGGAGGGAGGAAATCACCATCGAGGTGCCTTCTTTCCTGCTTTGAGACTTGTGTTCTGGGGTTTAACCTGCAAGAGCCTCAGCCTCTTTATCTCTAATGTGGGAGAAGACAGGATGGGCACAGACCCTGGAAGGGACCCACCAGCCCCGGGGACAGCGCTGCGACATCGCTCTTGGCAGTGGGCTTCTGCGGCTGAGGAGTAGAGGGGCTGCACTCTTGAGGTGCACAGGGGTCAACCTTGGCTAGCTCACCGCCAAATGTCACTTTGCCTGAGTATCCCTCAGCCCCAGTGAATGTGCCCAATGTTAAAAAAATGTCTGTGGCTTGTTACCTTTGTCAGTATGTTTTAATGTAAATGTTCTGTGCAGGTGCAGCAGAATAATGCCTTTAAGTAGACAATGGAGTTCTTATTATCATCTGGTTTGATCTAGGACACCAGAAGTTGAAAATCCTTTATCTTTCCCCTTCTGAAGATTTCCTGACAATCCTATCCTTTTCACATAGCTGGAACAATGGAGAAGATCCTAGCAGGGGTTTAGTTTTCCTGCAGTGGGTCTCCAAGCTTACGGCCCCCCGGTACTCCTGGACTGATCGCCATGTTTCCCACTTACTGAGTTCTCTCTCTCGTAGTTCAGACTCCATTTCCCCCATCACACACCAGCTCTTTCTAAGCATCCTCAGTTTCCTTTAGGAATATTTATGCGAAGGAGCACAGGTCAGGCAGGAATGTGCTTTGCATCTGAGAATAAATTTGTTAGGCTTTAGTGAAAAAAGAAAAAAAAAAACACCAAAAAAACCTCAACCATCTGCAGTAGTGATTTGTTCTACTAAATGTCGTCAACAGGTAGGGCTGTGACTCCCAGAAAGGAGGAGTCATCCTGCCCCTTGGTCCCCGGCTCATGCTGCAGCCTGTGGGGTCCTCCTGAGCCCGGATGTGTGGAACAGTCCCCACCTGGCTCTCCTGACCACCCTTGGCTGGCACAGATGTTAAAGATCTTGCATATTGGGGAACGTGAAATAGTTCACGTTCAGCTTTGTATTTTTTTCGCTCGCATGTGACATAGAGAAGCCAGGTCCCGTTCATGTTTCCACGGAGCTGAAGACATAGAAGTAAAGGAATGGCAAATGAGGAGAAGGGAGCAACATGAGGGGCGAACCCAGCCAGGGGCCCAAGCTCTGAAGCACACGAGACTCACATCTGTGCTCACTCCAGGACCACCACCACGTGCATCTCCTTCCTCAGGGAAGAGAACCTCTGCGTCTGCTGGAGGAGATGGAGGGGGGGGAGAGAGAGTGTGAGAGAGAGAGAGAGAGAGAGTGTGTGTGTGTGTGTGTGTGTGTGTGTGTGTGTGTGTGAGTGAGTGTGACTGTGTGTTTGCTCAGCAACTGGGAGCCCAAAGTCTTCCTCCTCGCAGCCCCTCCGAAACAAAAGTTTCCAGAGGTGTCTTGGCAGCTGAGGTTGTGGGGTGATGTCGTGCTTCTATGGGAGATCTGTACTCCTCAGATTGACTGAAGCCTTTGAATACTAACTTTGATGTGCTGTGTTAACCATCGGGAGACATTTTACAGTTGTTGTCGGGAGGCTGACTGAGGTCTCTCATGCAACACGACGAGTTGATGGGAGCTTAATCGAGTTTACCAGTTGCACCAGCTGTGAGTGACAGCACCGTAGTAACTCTGGGCCCGGGAGATGGAGGCTGTGGGTGCTCTTTGAAGGAAGGTGGCAAGGAGGGGAATGCGAGGGGTGCGTTTTGTAACAGTTTGGAAAGCACTGGAAATATGTACATCCACCCAGTCGGGAACCTTTGTCCCACTGGTCACATGTATGTCATTCATAGATTCACCTTCTAGAAAGTTCTTTTGATAGAGGAGTTCTGCACATTAGCCCCATTCCTCAAGAAGGGATGTGTATTTCAATATGCTACATGTGGGTTTTACTCCTCGGCCAGCCTGATGTCCTAGGCAATGGCCTAAATACCCCCAGGGCCTAGGGCTGGGGGCTTGCCAGTGAGGTATTTATGACACTGGAAGGGATGAGCCCTTGGGCTTTGCTATCTGTCCTAATGTGAGAAATAAGAGAATATCTACGTTTTTATGTTGGTCGTACCATTCATCATGGTGAAAAAAAATCATACTCCTTACATATCTGTACACATATTTATGTCACTGCATTTAAAACCCAACACATTTATGCATGCACATAAATATGCATATATGGAAACACAAGAGGGGAAGGAGAAAAAGGCAAGAATAAGGAAACTGACGATGCTATTTAAGTGAGCTGAAGGCAACGCAGAAGTCGGTGAGTGGGTAGAAGAGGAAATGGTAGGGGGTAAAGACAAGAGCATGATGAGAACGTGGGTGGTTGGTCAACCACCCACCAGATGCTGGTGTTTTTGATAAAATACAACATGTCTTAGTAGAAGAGGATCAGATCATCAGAAACTCTCATGGCAAGAATCCAGAGCTAGGAACCAGAGATGATGGTGGGCTCACTCAAGGCTCTTCATCATCTGTGCCCACTCCCGGTCCTGTGCCAGGAATGGGGCTGCGGCTGGTGCTAGTAGGCCGAGAATGGAGACAGGACTGGGCTGTGAGAGACTTAGGTCTAGGGAGAGTGCTTGGTAGGTAGCCTTTTAAGAGCAAAGATGTGTAGTGAAGATTCCTAACATTACTCTAAGTTGACTTCTGCTTTGATTGGGTTAGAAGGTTAATACAAGGAAGTGGCCAAGGCCAAAAAGAATGGTAGATATCCTACAGCTCATCAAAGCTGTTTCATCCACAATGGACTGAATTGTTGAACTTTACAGGAGAGTAGGTAAAGCCCTACTTGACCACTGTCCAGTTCTCTGACATCTTGAAAAATCATCTGGTATGTTCTAAGGTCATCTCCCTTCCCCACCTCCGAGAACACCCACTGGTGTGGGAAAGATAAACACACAGCACTTCACAGTTTCCAAGGGAGGTGTTACGGGCTTTTGCAGAGACGAATTTTCTTTCTGAGTTACATCGTAAGATATGAGACATCTGTAAATCTCCCCACTGTTTATTTTTTATATGTTTAATTTATGTGGTTTTTCTCTGTGGTCATTGGGATGGGGCCAGATTTAACTTAACAGATTCCTGAAGGCAGATACAACAAATGCCTTCCAAATGTTTCCACTGTACCATTAAAAAAATACACCATTTATTTTCCAGCCTGTTGAGGAAAGCTTGTCCATCAACCCCTTATGAAGATTGTTCTCCTCAATGAGAAATGGCATACAGCAGGGCTTGAAAATGCTGTGCCAGGTTCACCAGGAGAGGTAAACTTGCCAGGTTCACCAGGAGAGGTAAACTTGCCTTTGGGAGGTTGGAGTTTATGGCCCTGCTTCCACTTCTCCCAAACTTCTCAATGGACTTTCTCATCTGCCAGTGTGATAGGGGTCATTGGCAGGACCACAGAATGTTATCTCAAGCTTCTCCTGGGATGTGTTTTCCTGGTTGGTGCAGATTCGTGGATCGCATAGTTAAACACCTCCAGTTGGAATGCTCGTGGCTCAGGTGTGTTTCACACTCACAGGTAGCCTAGGCCCGGGTGTAAGCTGCTGCGCCTTATTGGGGGGCGGGGACGGCATAGCTGGAAGGGCAGCAACTCTTCAGGGCTCTGTCTTACCTGGAACCACCCCACGTGGCCCGGAATTGTACCAGGAAGTAAGAGAGGATACAAAAAAGCCACAGTTAAAAGTCCTCTGGGAGAAGGAGCCTCCCATTTTTCCTAGAGTTTGTCATGGAACACGAGGCTGAGGAGAGCAGGTACGGTGTAAGTCAGGGTGATGCGGGGTCAGGGGCTGGTGTCAGGAGGCAGACCCAGGCTGGCTGGGGAAGTACTGGCCCACCATGGGCAGGCTCAGATGGGGAAGGAGCAAAGGGAGGGCTGCCCCGTCCTCCTCTCCACTTCCAGTTTTTCTCTTTTATTTCTGTCTCTCTTGCTTGTGAACCGTCATGTTCTATCTCCCATGGGTCCTCCCCTGCTGCCCTCAAAAGGGATGCCTACAGCAGCAGTGACAGAGAATCCACTGGGGGAGGGGCTGCTATTTTAGAAAAGTGACTGTATAAATAGAGAGTGGAGCTCTGAAAAGACGTTCTTTAAAGACTGTGTGGGATTTAAAATCCAAGAAACAAGAGCTAGACGGTACAGATGAAATAAATGCAAACACAGTCCTTGCGCTATGAACGCCCTTTCTTCTTCGCCCTGTGCTCTCTGTGCCTCCGCCTTAGAAGAGAAAAAGGAACGAGGAGAACCTACAAGCAGAGGAGGGACAGGGAGACAGAAAAAAGGAGGCAGATGCAGAGGAAAGCAGAAAAGGAGTCAAATAACTAGGATGGGGCCGCCCTCAGGTCACACCACATGCCTAGTGAATCAGTGTGTCGACTGAACTAGGGTGCAGAGCTCACCTGCAGCCCTGGGCCTTGCTTTGTGCCCTTAGGCAGGCTGTGGAGCTCCAATGTATATTTCGTCATCAGAACCCTGAATCCCGGGCAATGAGCCTCCTGCCTGGACATCCCGTCCAATCCCGGCTCATTCCCAGTTTTGATGAAGCCTCCATCATTCTGGGAGCCAACTGGCACACTCTTTAACATGCCTGCTTTTCTCCTAGCTCCTGACCAATGGTCTGGGTTTTGGCAGATGCAGGATAACCGAAGCAAGCCTGCCTACCAGAATCAGGAGGGAGAGTTCAGTAAAAAAGAAGGCCTGTTCGGGGCGCCTGGGTGGCTCAGTGGGTTAAGCCTCTGCCTTCAGCTCAGGTCATGATCTCAGGGTCCTGGGATCGAGCCCTGCATCGGGCTCTCTGCTCAGCGGGGAGCCTGCTTCCCTCTCTCTCTCTGCCTGCCTCTCTGCCTACTTGTGATCTCTGTCTGTCAAATAAATAAATAAAAATTAGAAAAAAGAAAAAAAAAAAGAAGGGCTGTTCCTTTCTAAGTAAGAGGAGGTAGCTCTCTGGTTGGCCTCAGGACAGAAAACGTTTGCTGGGTTTCTGAAGACTGCAGAAGCTGGGGGAAAGAACCCAGAGTGTGATGAGCACATGAAAGATGCCAGTGAGAGCTCAGTCTGCCGGGATGGCTGACGCCCGGAGAGCTGAGGTGCCCTAGTGGGCTGCTCGTGCTGGGCTGGAAGAAGCGGCACTTGGTGAACCACTCTTGGAGCCCAGAATCGGGGTTTTGAGGGTCAGGCAAGCCAACAGTGTCCTAAAGCTGTCCCATTGGCTTTCGAGAACTGATCATATGCAACTCTTTCAAACTCACGTCCAGAAATGTTGTGGTGGTTGCTGCACATTTCTTGGTGGGAGTATTTACACCATAGGAATCAGCAGCTGCTGTAGATGAAGGCTCTCCTGCCACCAAGAGTCACCTGATATCTAGCAGCCTTCCACTGGGCAGACGGTAATAGCGGTCTTATATCTTTTAATGATCTGTAATTACCCATTTTTAGTGGCTTGAAAGCCTGGTCTTATTTTCTATGAGAGCATGGGTTTATGTGTGTAGCGCTTCCACCTGATTCGTAAGAATTCAGCAGCCTCTAGCTAGGAGATAAAATGAGAACACATTTCCATTTTCAAGGTTTGTTTAAGAATTTTGCAACAAGTCGAAGGGGATCACGTCTGCTCAGCTAAGCAATTTGGTGTCTGTTGATAGCCAAACAGCCTGGAAAATTATCTCTGCCTCAGCTCACCCACTGTGCAGGGGAATGGCACTGACAAGCCGGCTGCTTCCAAAGGGCTATTGTGTGGTGCTTGGCCGCACAGTGCTGAGGGAGAGGCGGACCTATGAGGGAGAGACGGACCTATGATTTAGCCATCTTTTCTTCTGTCTGCTTTGCTTAATAAGAACACTGTGAAACAGTCTGTGTGTGGCTTTTCTATCAACACTGGGGTCATTTCTTTTCTTCCGTCCCTTGGGGGATATGGAGTATAGACAGTCATCAGTAAGATTCTGGAATGAGCTTCCAACAAACTACATGGAAATTTCTAGAAACATGAGGATGTCTGAAACCTAAACATGAGATGCTTAGATTTCCTTTACTTTCAGATTGTGTCTCTTGAAATATATGGAGGCACATGGCTTTTGTGACAGTGTGTCCTTATGCAGCATCTTGGAAAACAGGAGAAAGTAGATAGAAATCCAACTCATAATACTCTAGAGTGGAGGAATGTTCACACTCGATAGCTCTGATCTTATAATTGAAGAAACTGGGGACCTAGAGAAGAGGTGACTTCCCAGAGGTCAGTGCGCAGAAGAAGACCCCAAATTTCCAGGCAGCACAGAGAAGCAGGGTCTTCTGCCAGAGCCAGGCTCTGCCCTCTCCTCCTGTTTGCAGCCCACTGGCCATGGAGGAGGCTGTGCTCAATGTTCTGCACTCTCCTCCCTCATCTGACGTGCACTGAGCACCTGGTGGGCCCAGGCACGGCCCAGTGCATGGAGGTTGGAGAGAATAAGAGCTTACAGTCTCTTCCTGCAGATAAGAGCCATCCCAACAAGAAGGGCGTAGTAAGCACATCAGGGTTGAAAGGCAGGAGAAAGCGTATTTGGTTGAGACACTTGGCCATCCCCAAGGTTCCCTCCTTGGGAAACATTAGCTAATGGAAGAAAATAAATCTTTAGAGGTAAATGCTCTAGGGTAGAGTTTTTTGTAGCATGGGATCTGGTACCAAAAGAATTATTATAAGGCATTGTCTGGAATGATCTTTTAAAGAGCCTCATGTCTGGGCACCTAGCTTTGGGCAGAGGATGATTAAGGAAAACATGGATCTTTGGGTCCTGTAGGCATGGCCTGTGAATGCGCATTCCAAGGGACAGACTTTCTGTAGCACTCAGATTTCCTTTCTTCTCTTCACCCCTTCTCGCTTCTACGTCACCGGGAGCATCATGGTGGAAGAGAATGGACGTGGGAGTAGAACGGCCCTGAGTTCTCCATTGCCAGCTCGCAGGTAGCCTGTCAGCCTCAGCGTCCTCATCTGCACAGTGGGTAGCACTAGGCTCGCGGGAGAGGTTCAGTCCTACAGTCAGGGAGTGTACAGGCTTGGTACTGGGTTTGTATGGCATCTGGCCCAGAGTCGGACACTTGGAAGCTGACGTAAGTGTTGCGTCTGGAGTGGGGGCCTCACTCATGTTGCAGTTTCTCCTTACTACTCGGTACAGTTTCAAACAAGGATAGAAATGTCCCTGGTCTGGAATAGCCCTGCAGATTCCTCTGCTGGGACTTCGTTGCCATTTTCCCAGTCTCAGTAGTGCTGGAGAGATGAGTTCCTATTGCCCAGGCCGAGAGAATCCACTTGGAGGGATTTGCAAGCTGTGCTGTGAGCGCACACGGTGTGGGAGAGCCCCGGACAGCCTCTTGGGCACTGTCAGCCTCACGGCATCGAGCTGCCCGTTCGCCCGCTGCCTAAGTCCGAGCGACATCCATCCCGGGCTCTGTTTGGTGGGATTTAGACTGGCTAGCGTCGGCAGGCGTGGATTCTAAGGCCTGAGTCCCTGCCTTGAGTGTGAACAGGCCTGTCGTGATGTGCCACATTTTCCTTAGGGAAGGGTTTACCGTGTGATTGTAATCGGAGGCCTTCCGTTGCCTTGCCAGGAACGGGACTGGCCTCAGAAGCCGGGTCCTGGCAGTGCCGGGCCGCTCCAGCCCCTCTGATTCTCTCCCTTTGTTACCACGACAGGTGGCCACCTGAGATCCGAGGAGGGATTCCACTCCATTTTTGACAAACTAGCCTCCAGAGCTTAAAAATTCTTTGAATGAGACCCTCAGCCACTTTTGCTTCAAAAAGTGTTCCCTGGAATGGGCCCCGGGGGTACAGCCGGAGCACATATGTTGAGGTGGCCCGCGACTGCATAAGCCCAAGAAGAAGAAGAAACACAGATAGATGGGGCCGGCAGTTTCTTTCTAGCTCCCTAGTTTCCTTAGAGCCCTGTTGTAATGATGTTATTTGGCAAAACACAGCTTACTGTCCTCCAAGTTATTCATATGTCGTCTCTTAAGCCCATAGGGATTGCTTAACTCTTGAAGAAGCATCAAGCTTTCTGCCTGCGCCCCAAGGGGACTGGAAGCCTTGAGAGAAGAATAGTCTGTCTCGTTCTCTCGTTCTCTAACTCCCTCTCCTACCAGACGGCAGTAGGTCCGGGGACGAGGGCGGGTGACTTGGAGACGCGCTCCAGGCTCCACTTCCAGTGCGCCTCCCTCTGCACCTGCACCACCACCTGCCCACCAGATGAGAGGAATGGGAAGGGGGTCACCTGTTGGGCTGGCTCTGATGCTCTTTTTCTGGGCTCTCCTGCAGTTACTGAACAGCGATCGGGCGCTTGCTTTTCTGGGCCGTAGACTGTGTTAATGAAGAGCAATGGTGATCATGGTCTGTAGGGTGCTCACTGTGCACCAGGCGTTTCCCCTGCGTTCCCTCGCTTCTCACCACCGCTCGGTGGGGCAAAGAGCCTTCCCCTTTTTTTTTCTTTCTTTCTTTTTTTTTTTTTTTTTGAGCCTTCCCCTTTCTGATGGGAGAAGGGCCTAGGAGGGTGTGCCAATGGGAGCAGCAGCCGTAGGAGCTGGGAGGAGGGGCCGATTCCCAGCCCACCAGGTGGCAGCATGGTGTGCTGGGTCCTCTGTCTGATTTGGACCAGGACGTCAGCCAGTCCCTGAATCCAAGGACTAGGGCCTCACCATGGGAGGGGGCTGGCAAGAGGTCAGGCCCTTCCAGGCCCACCAGGATCCCAGGCTTACTGTAGCAGCCCTTTAGACTTCCTGCCCCGGGGATTGGGACTCCGATGAGCTGTCGGGCTCCATGAAGTGAGGGTTGGCTTGGAACTAAGTGGGGTTTTTTGCCTGCTGGTTGAGGCCGCCCTGCTCTGCCTGGCAGGATGGGATAAGCCAGCCTTGGCAGGAAGATGGGAAGATTGGGAGCCCTTTTGAAGAATTGCCCAGCTGACCCCAGTTGTGTGACTATAAAGGTAGAATGGACCTTAAAAATCAGTCCAGTCCCTTCCTTTCTGCATGAATAAAGTGGGCCCCAGCCAGAGAAAAGGACTTGCCTCAGATCCTGTGGGTGTATCCTGGGGGCAAGGCCAGAATGAAAGCCTGGTTTTCCGGTTCCTTTTCATCTGCTTTCCCGCTCGGCCACCCTCTGCCTCTACTTTTATCCTAATTTTACTGCTGGGGCACCAGTGCCACGGCGCAAATAAGGCGATTAGCTCCAGAATCCAGGTCTCCTGCTATGTGGGTGCCGGATCCTCGTTCCACGGCACCTCCCACCCTCACTCTTAGGGACTGACCCATGCATTGCCATTCAAAACAATTTTAAAATACGTTTTTTTAAACCATGTAATTTACCGGGAGATGAAACATACATGAGAGAAAGGTTGCTTTCAGGCAGTGGAGAGCATTTATTGGAACCTGCTGGGTGTAAAGCCAAGTAGGGGATCCTTTGAAATTACAGAACGACCTGACCTCGCTCTTCGTAGCTTATGTCTAGCCACTTGGTGTGATTCTCTTATTCTTTCTTTTTCTCCGATTTATTACTCAAGTCATCTCTTTTTTTTTTTTTTAAAGATTTTATTTATTTATTTGACAGAGAGAGAGATCACAAGTAGGCAGAGAGGCAGGCAGAGAGAGAGGAGGATGCAGGCTCCCCGCCAAGCAGAGAGCCCGATGCGGGCCTCGATCCCAGGACCCTGGGATCATGACCTGAGCCGAAGGCAGAGGCTTTAACCCACTGAGCCACCCAGGCGCCCTCAAGTCATCTCTTAAATAATGTTATCAATTTCTAAATTTAAGCTCCACATTTTTAGCCAGCCGGAAGTTGAGTTTGTACCAGTTACTTGAAAAGCAGGTGGGGTCCCCACATGGCGTACAGGGCGTTCTCGGGGTCCTGTGGGTCAGACCTCAAGACAGCGAGCTGTGCTGACATCTAGGTAACTTGCATTTATCCTGATAGTTTAAAACAGAGGAAGCAAAGGAGGAAGCAAAGCAATAGGAAAATGTATGTCTATACTTTCTTCTCCATTTCCTACCTGTGGGCAATTTGTAGGGAGTATAAAAGACCTAGAGATCCACACTGAATGGTCGGAAAGATCTGTAACTTAGGTGGAAAGGCACCTGCAGGCCTGTAGTGGGTACAAATTCCTACACTCAGGGAAGAATGAATGAACCACCAAATGGCTTTTTCCTTTACAGTGAGACCTGTGTTGTAGGAGGGGGAAAAAAATCAATGAGCAAGCACAGAGATATTAAGAATGAATAATAATGCTTACATGGGAGAGGAACATTTGTCCTTGGGACTCTGCAGCCTTCAATGCAAGATGAATTCAGCTACGACTTATTTGAAACAATTGGAAGTTTTCTTCTATCAGCTTCGGCAGGGGATCAAGAGGCCTGCTTAAATACAGAGGTTTGAAATGTATCAGTAAAACAGAATAAAGGTGAGAGGGAGGTATTTCCTTGTCCCACCAACCGGAAAGACTCCTGGGCAAAAGGACTCACATTTACTGCTCAGTGTCTTTTCTAACTGCCATTGTGAAGGTACTCCATACAGCATTAATTCATTTTATTTTATGATATATGGTTAATTCACGATTTCCGAAGGCTTTTTATATCAGAGCTGTGAAATCTCATTTTAGGAGGGGAGCGTGTCATGCCTCCTGCATACCTTTGCCTTTCCTTCCTGAGGTGGTTAACAAGGATCTGGGCCGAGCGTGCAGGATAGATTTCTTACACCATAACTACGTAGGGACCAGCACATTTATCTGTGGGAGCTTTAAACGAGGCTTATGCAAGGATTGTGGCAGGCTGAGCCAGTGAGCAAAAAAAAAAAAAAAAGATTGCTCACCTGACCGACTGACACTTAACCGAGACCTTCTTTTGCAGCTCATGAGTTCCCCTGGGCAGGACGGGCCAGGGACACTGGAAGGTGTGCTGAGGACAGAGGTAGCTAGTTGTAACTTCATGTTCATTCGTACCCCACCCATTTTGAATGCAGGGTGTATCTGCTTTAAACAAAGCATGATGTGTACATGTGTTTGAGTTAGACTTTGCTGACACGCTCATGTCACAGACCTGAACACCAGTGCGTGGAGTAGGAGTTTCTGCAGAACAGTGCTCCAGCGCTTCGGCCACGGAGGGCAAAGTACCAGGGCAACATAAGAACGACGGTGAAGTAGAAGCCTTGGGGCAAGAGCTGGAAACATTGCAATGAGCTTGGTCTCACTTGAAGTGTATCTGCTGCCCCGGCTAGGCCAGGGGTCCCTGACTTGGCTTCATATCAGAACCATCAGAGGAATATTTCAAAGTTAGTCCCAGGACCCCCATTGCAGAGATGCTGAGTCGGGGTCTCCGTGGGTGCAGCAGGGAAATCTGCTTTCATAAGCTCTCCAGCTCCTTCTTACCCAGGCCGACCTATGGTTCTAGGGCTTGGAGCCCTGCGTCTCATGCACAATCCCACACTGTGCTAGAGCGAACCTCAGAAAAGAAGAGGCAGAACAGGATCTTCAGGTTAGTTGAGGACAGAACTTTCAGGGTGGACGATGTGCAGAGCCCTGTGCTAAGCATCGAGGGTACACAGGCTCATGTCTACAGAGGTCAGTCACCAAACAGGTGTTAATCGAGTCCCCTGTGACACTGAGGGGCCATGATGGAGGCAGAGCAGGGACTGGCCTTCATACCTCGTCACAACCCATTCCGTTCTTGTTATGGCCATGGAAGCCGTAAAGGCTGCAGAGATCCCGGGGCCAGACCTTGACAGGCAAGACCAGGAAGTAGCCTCAGATCAGTCCTCCCATGGTCCTGGTTGACTTCCCAGGGAAAAAGAATCAGAAGTGTCACTTTTCTGGAGACTGCACTCCATTCACTCAAGTCTGGGCCAGCTTTGCATGGGGAGTCGAGGTCTCGTGGAAGGTGCCAGCAATAGCCTCAGTCTGTGGCACCCAACGGGAGGGAAGACGCTGATCACACACAGCTTGGGTGTGAAGCCGATGTCGCAGTTGGTTTCTGCAAGGCCGTGAGAAGCCACAGAATTAGCATATAGGGAGCTTCCATACTGCATGAATGTGCCGACCAGTTCGTACCTTCTCTGTACCCTGATGCGCTTTCCTTCTCTTTTGTCATTCTCTTTTGTGACCTTACAGAAGAATCTTGGTCCAAGACAAAGCCCAACCTAGGACTCAGACTCATTTTTGGTCATTTAATAGCCTTGCTTCAAAGGGCTGGGGACAAAAGACAGCTCACAGAGGTCAAATCTTTCATGAGGTAGTTTGTGCTTGGGGTGGTTTTTTTGTTTGTTTTCTCAGCTTTATAACCTACCGAGAAGTTTCGGGTGGAAGTTTGGGTTTTATCCTCACCTCTCCTTACCTAGGAAGCAGGCACATCCCTCACAGTCCAGTGATGTTTGGGACGGCCATTGTTCAGACTGGGGGGTCTTGGGTGCGTGTGCATTGGAAATCTCTGGGTAGGTGATTCAAAAGGTGTCATCTTGCCTGAATGGACTCCAGGAGAGAAAGTCTGTGAGATGCAGACCCTGCAACAGAAAAGTGGAAAAGAGAGGCATCACTTCCACCCTCGGAGAGCAGGATGAAATTTGGAGGCAGCTCTGTTGCCCCCGCGGGAACAGGAGCACCCGGGGATCATGCACTTTCCTCTCTTAGGCATTTACTCAACCAGTTCCGGCCCATTAGCAGACTGGGTTGTCAGACTATTACTGTTTAACAGCTTTCTGTAAGATACTGCCCTCTTTGAAGGCCACCTAGTGATGCTGACAGCTATGACTTGTTTCTAGAAATAAAGGCAGCTTGCCTTGTCACAAAATCAGGTCTAATGCATGACCAGGGAGGGGGGCATATATCCATGTGTGTCAGTACTTTTTCTTCTTGGGCATAGTTTGTTGCTGCTTCTGTTGGGAGAGTAGGACTATGTCTGTCTGTCTTATGGAAGTATGTAGAAGGCTGACCCTGAGGCTGCAGTGAGGGGGGCAGGGAGGGAGGTGACCAAAGGGGAGTGAGAGCAGGGCCTCTCTTAGACAAAAGACAGGCCTGGTGGGGAGTGAAGCGAGTGGCCCATCCTGTCACAATCCATGCTTCAAAGAGTCCTGCTGAGTTTACCCCTAGGACAACACAATCAGCCTGCTAGCGGACAGAGGCTGACTCATGACTGACCTGTGGCCCCGGCTGGCTGCATCGGGATGGCCGAGCAGTGTGGTTTTGGCAGGGAGTCTCTTATGGGGATAGAAGGGACCGGAAATTTAACATAAAACAACCTTATCCTATGGGAGTGCCATTCATTTAAAGATGACCAGGTCACCTTTAGTCTCAGGGCTTCTGGGTTTTGTAGCTATGAGTACAGTTTGGAATAGAAACTAGTGACTGCTCTCCCAAGTTTTGCTACTGTTGAGGCTGATTCTATTTTTAAAGAAGGAAAACTCACTGGCCAGTGGCCTCAGTTTTGGCCACTGTGACCCAACACCATTTTGAAAGTTCAAAAGTTAGCTCCTGGAGAAATCACTGTCGAGACAGGCAAGGTGAAGGAGTGTGTGTGTGTGTGTGTGTGTGTGTGTCTCTCTCCACCCCGTGTCCTGCCTAGGTCCCTTATGTAGACTCGGTGCTGGAAGTGGCAAGCGGCATCACTGTGGTCCCCGTGAACTCCCATTGCCAGGAGAGGGGATTTGGTCTCCTGGAGTTCAGAGGAGGTTTTCCAGAAACCTCCCCTAAAGTGAGAATGTGTCTCTTCGTAGGTTTTCCTTCTTTTTGAGATGAGAATCCATAGGTTTAAGAAAGTTTAGTTACTTAGTGTTGAAGTTGCTATCACCTTGATGGAGAAGTTAGGAAGCATCACTTCCATGAAGTCCTTCCTAAAAGAAAATTCTGCCTCCATCTTACGATTTTGGTTGTGTTTGTTTCTCATGAGTGAATCTTGAGTCTGTCCCTGACCTTCGAATTGGCTCCTTGGGATCCCACTCATTTTGGTCCTTGAACATCAAAGCCCACGACAACACGGTGCCACTGGGGGAGGGGGCCCTCTTTAATGTTCTGTCTTTGATTTCATAGACTGGGACTCAAAGATTCTCCTGCCCATGGGGTAAAGCATAGCGAGAGTGTCAAGGACAGTTGTGTTTGGATTGGGGGAGGGAAGGAGCCTAAGTGAATAATGAAAGACCTTCACAGTGGTTGCTTAAATGAAATCTTGCTACAAAAACAAAATCCGAACAAAAAACTAAAAAGGCTGTCATAAGAATCTCATTCCCTATTTAACTTTATGACTTCTTAGCAGTTCTTTAGGGTTATAGCAGTATTGTGGGGGGAGGGGAACTCAAGCATGATTAGCACATGAAGGAGGTCCCAGCTATCAAGATGAGTGTAACATTACCCATTGGGTTGTTTTTTTCCCCAACTTCCCCAGCCCTCCTAAAAAAAACTCTACCCAAATCTTTGATTAATTATAATTTGAAAAGACTGATAGCAACCTAGAATACAGCCAGAGGCCTTTGCTGTTATGAGGCATACAAATCATAAGGCAGAAGTACCAAGAGTGTAGGAAGGAAGGCCGATAAGCAGCCTGGGGCTGGAGGAAAGCTTCTGGGGCTCTTCTGGGTCCCTGAAATCACGCTGTGCGAAGACAAGAAGGAGGTGTAAGTGTAGCCAAAGGACTTTTAAGTGAGACTAAGAAAACAGTGTTATGGGTAATTCTATGGATGGATGGACTGTAAGGCTGGCAAGTAGAATACCACAGTCTCAGAATGAAGACGGACTTCGGATGTGCCGGGACCACACATGGCTGCCATCACCTGCAGCCTCTGCTCTCCTCTCCCCTCCCCACCACCCTCCCCAGGCTGTGGCTGCTCTCGGCCCTAACCTCCTGATAAGCCACAGAGCTAGATAGAGCATTTCAACTCATACCCTAGATGGTGGTGCCAGTGGGCGCGTTCTTATTAGTTCCTAACTTGGGAAAACAATGATTATTTTCCAGATTCATGGATGTATACTATATGTAAAATTCTTACTTAAATGGCTCAGTTTTCTTCTGTCCCCTTGAAACTATTGTGTAATGTGGTTCTATGTGTCATCTGATAGGTCAGGCACCGTCTGGTTGGGAGTGACAGTGGCTGAGGGAGTGGGGAATGGATTCTCCACCCAGGAGAAAAGATTGTGGCCTCTCCTAGGAAGCTCTTCACCATGGATGCTCTAGAGATGGCCTCGTAAGGAGAATGACTCCCTGAGGGCCAGACGACCAGATCCACCAATAATCCATTTCAAATGCACACCCTACAGAGGAGTGAAGATTCAGCCACGACTTATGTATCACCAAAGAACAATTTTAATATTAACATTTTAGTAAGGGATGAAATGGCTTATCCAGAATCCAGATTGGGGGGATTGGGAACAAGCTATAGATGGGAAAATCCAACTCAGAGCCTCTGGCCTGATCCTGTTGGCGGCCGCCACTAGTGCTAAGCACTTAGTGGTGGTAGAGGAGGGCTGCAGGTGGACGTGAAGGCCAGGTCCGTGGGGGAGGCGGTGGGAGAGCAGAGAGGATTCAGTCTGGAGATGAAGGCAGGCTACAGTAGGGAGAGGCATGTGGCTGGTGGGCCCAGAATTCAAGGACCCTGTTTCCAACCCCCTTCAAGGTCACTATATCCCGGGGTCTGGGTGGAGTATATCCTTGAGGAGATAGTATTTTTCTCTACTTCCGTGCTTAGCTCATCCAGCACAAAACCAGCCCCTTTTCCACGAAAGTTGACTTTAACTGAGCCCAAGTAACACAGACTTAAGATCAAGGATCATGGAGCCAGATCTGCATGGGCTCAGTTCTTGGTTCTACCTCTTCCTGGCTTTGTGACCGTGGGCCAGTGACTTAACCTCTCAGTTCCTCGACTTCTTTGTCCCATGGGATAATAAGAGTACCTATCTCATAGGATTGTTCTGAGGCTTACACGAATCCAATAAAGTGCTTAGTAAGGTGACTGGCACATACTAATTACTATATATTTATATCTGTCTTTGTTTGAAAGTGTGAATTTTTCACATGGCAAACCAAATTTAACAACTCTGCACTGGTTGTTTGAGAGATTATAAGCTTTTGTATCTTCAATAGCCCAGATGTGCTTAAAGCTACGAACACATAAGGACATTTTTGAAAGACACAGGCAGGATCTGAAATTCTCAGGATGAAGTTGCAGGCAAGCGTTCTCTAAATTTCTATTTTCTGGGTGTAAAGAACACAACATCTGCAAACAACAGCTGGACAAATATTAGAACATATAATTTCAACTTCTTGCCATGTTGGCAAAAGCTGTTGGGCGGGAGGGGAACAATTCTCCTTTGATCAAAGTACCTTTTCACAGCCGGAGGAGAAGAAGTTAGGTGAGTCATTTTGTGAACGCAGCCTTTCGGGAGAGCGGACCTAAGAAAACCTTGTTGGGGCGTCCTGGACACAATCAGATAGGTGCAGGCAGATTGATAGATTTTTACGTCATTCATCTGGAGAACCTTAGCTGAGTTCCAAAGAGCCATCTGCATCCTTGCTTGGCATTCCAGTAAGTTAGTTTCATGCAAAGGGCTGGCGTGGAAAAAAAAGGCAGACAATAGGAAGGGCAGTCAGAAAAGGAAACAGGGAAGCCAAGCTTCTGCGAAAAAGTGGCCACGGTGTTGGAAGTAAGCAGACGCAATTGGCTTTGGACAGGACGGGCAGAGCCCCTGCCGCTTCTCTGGCTTCCTTAACTTCGGGTTAATAGAGCAATTCTCTTACTTGATGACACCTGCTCTTTGGGGACAGACGTGCGACTAGGGCAAAGCAAGTAAAATAACCACTGAGGACACACAGAGGAAGTAAGACACAGAAGGAAGAGGGGCCTCAGGGCGGGAATCCACTCGTGGAGCCAACGCTGCGGGTCCCGGACTTGGCAGTGGGAGCTCTGGGCAGCTGCCCCCCCGCGTTCCCCATCTGTAAAAGGAAGGAGCTGCCAGTGCCGCGTCAGGTCCTTTCTGGCTCTCCCCTTCTTTGTTACTAACAACTCTAGAGTCCTGAATCCAGCGTAGTGGCAGAGTGAGAAGTCTGTAACTGCAGTGTAACCAGACCCGCGTTTGCCACCTCTGACCACACGTGCATGCTTTCTGCTGTGTGGTCCCCAGTGCCGTCAGACAGTCCTGCCTTCACCCCTTGTGGACTGGATGAGAGCAGGTTAATGCCCACTTGGGAAGAATTTCACTCCTCATCTGGAATCGGGACCTTTTGAGACTTTACGAGTATACGTTTGGCTTTTTGCTGCTTTGGAGGAAAAAATTATATATATACATGGTAAATTCTTCAACACATCTCCTTCCATTATGACCTTCTTCTAAAATAAGCAAACAAAAAATAAACACACATCTTCTCATCAGAGCCAGGCTGGCTCCTCCCCCGTGTCTGATCTGTGGGTGTGGTATGGAAGTTGTTCGGGTCCATCTTGGCCTGCTTAGTATCCCACTGAGTCATTTCTTCCGGCTACCCATTAAGGATGCCTCCAGTGCTCCCAGTAAGAACTGCGCTTTCTTGGGGATGGGGATTGGAGGTGGGAGTGAGGGCCTGGGCAGCAGCATGAATCTGTTACTTCCGAGCAGATTAAATGAACGTGTCCATCTTCTTGCCCTCTAAGCGGGAGCACAGGACACCATGATGTGACATTTGTCAAGCCTTCTAGCTGCTGGGTGGTTTGTGGGGACACCAACGATGGCTTCAAACCACTGACTTCTTTTTTTCTATAAACGTAAACCATTTGATCAGACCTAACAAAAATGCTAATGTGGCCCAGTGAACTCGGGGAGGCCAAGAGAACTGAAACCGTTGCGTGCCTTGGCTCTGTGTTCTGACTTGAAGCCAGCCCCATGATGCAGAGCCGGCACCCCGTTAGTCCCGGTTCCCAGCAGGTGCTGTCATATAGGATGCTAAGAAATAGAGCCCCTGCTCCTGGCAGGTGATTTTGCTGTTTGGCTACCAGAATTCCATAGGATGGAACGTCCGGGGAAATGGGGTATCAGATTAATCTCGTAGGCTTTGGTTGTGCAGCGACACTCAGGACTTTTCTTCCTTGTTGTAAGGTCTATTATAATATCATATGACATGGGAAGCTGAAGAATTCTAAGGCCATGTTCACGTTCTCCACACCTCCCCCCATCACTTTAGTAGAGCCAGGGGACGTGAGGACGCTAAAGAAAATTTTCACCGGACTCTTTATTGTAAGGAAACATTGCCCAGTTTGGGTGGTTTTATTAAAATGGAAGACTTCAGAAACATGTCTGTTATAGGCATCCCGCATCTCCTTCGAGTGAATTCGGAGTAGCAGTGTCTATGTACATCTGTAACTTGGGCGTACAGCTTCATCGTGACACTGGGAGCTTTGGTGTCTCCATTCTGGTGAATAAAGAATGAACCTTCCACCACCCTCGAGATTAATCCTTCCTTCCTCTTCCCGTCTTGAATTGTGCTCTGACACATCGGCTCTGTGCTGGTGTTCTCAACCAGGAAAAACCACAGCTTTCTGAAGGGCTCCCTTCACTCTCTAGGCTGGCTGGCATCCAGGGGGGATGCGGGGGGTCTGGCTCGTTCACACAGAGGGCTTCCCCAGGGTCTCGTTATAAACTTAGTTGGCCTGGGAACCCTATCTAGATGACTTCTGATGTTCAGGTTTAGATGGGAATTAGAAATCGGCATTTCCGTAGATGGGGCCCCAACTGAGCAGCCCTACACACATGGGTCTAGATGGTTTCAGTTGCTGCTACAAGCCAGCTTTAAGCAATGAGGGTGCTTCCAGTGGCAGTTAGGATACGGTCTGCCTTTGTGATGACATTATACAGAACCTGAAGCCAGAAATCTCTGAGAACACGTATTTTACAGTTCCTTTAAAATGACATTTAACTTTTGGGTTAATATTTGAAAGTGAAACAGTCTACCTCATTTTCTTCCTCTACCCAGCTGGTAGTAGCTCAAGCCAGAATTATAGGATTCATGTGTCTAATAAGGGCGAGACTCCTTGTGATTACTAATTGTTTATTGGTTTTTCTCTCCCAAAATCAGATAAATTTACCTACGTCTAGCTGCTTTTTGAAACAATAGCAATCTGACCAGTTGCATTTTTCTACACACACACACACACACACACACACACACACACACACACGTTTATCTAGGCTCACAGCGAATAGACCATATATACACATAGATATAAACAGTTACCATAATATGTGTCTATGAGTAGTCTGTAAAGGGTTCCCACTATCTTATTCTTGCTACAAGCATTATGGGGGATTTTGTTTGTTTGGGGGGTGTGTGTGTGAGTTCAGATGCTATCATATATGTACCACCATGTAAAAAACAGCCAACAGGGCCTGAGCTGGTGTTTGGTACTTTATATACATTACTTTTCTAAATCATCTCAACATGCCTATGAGGTAAATAAATAGGGTCGTTACATTCATTAACAAATGTGGCAAACCAGCTCGGAGATTTCTCCTGAGAACTCAGAGTTTTACCTGGAGTCCGAGCCGGGGTTTAGTCCCAGGCCTTTCTGACTCCAGACCCTGACTTGTTAACTAGGGCTCTCTCCTGACATTAATTATCATGACAGTCCGGCCACACAAAGGCGATCTTACCATCGTTTCCATGTTACAGATGAGAAAGCAGATCACGGTGAAGTGGTTGTCTAGAGCGCCTGCATTATTATTATTTGCCTTTGATTGAATTCAGTCATCTTTTTACCAATAAAGTTGGGATTATCAAGTAGAATATTCTAAAGTAGAGAGTGGAATTGGGCCACCTGGCCGACTGGATCATTCAAGAAGGTTACCTGATCTTAAGCCATAAAGAGAAACATTGCTTCCCTCAAAAACTGTGATCAAAATAATTTCTTCAGTAAGGGTTGTTAATGAAGATTTGTTAAGAATAATAATACACAGCAAGCATAAGATGTTTATTATGTGCCAGACACTAGTCTAAGTGCTTCACAAATATTAATTCATTTTGTCTTTCTAACAGCCCTCCATCTGTCCCCATTTTACAGATAAGAAAACAGAGGCACCAAGAGGTTAAAACACATGGCGAGATCACACAGTTAGTAAGTGGCACAACTGAGATTCACACTCAACAGTCTGGTCCAGAGTCCTGGGCCTCAGCCATTCGCCAGTATTACCATATAGGTTTTGGCTTTGCTTTCGTTGAGTTTGGTTGGTTTAGTACTCAAGCTATCCTGTATGTTCTCTCAGGTGCTTTCCTCATAAGGAGAGCAAACTACTAGAGGCAAGTGGGGGCCCCTCCATTGTTACACTCCTGGTCCAGACATCTGGATCTCCCACTGGTACGGTCACATGAAAGAGAGTTAGCATTCAGTTATAATTGAAAAATAAAAAACAATTCTCCATGGAAGTGCTTGAGAATGGTGATATGCAAGGTTCATTTCTAGAACAATAGCTAACAAAATAAATGCATAGTGACACTTTGATGTTTTTTTCAAAAATCCTTAGCTGTTATTAAATAGGTTCTAGAAAATTCTCTTATCTGGTGCATAGTCACTGATCACATTAATCCTCTGTTGTTCACTCTTAAATGGGTGACCAGGGCATCTCCTTACCTTGGTTCCGGGCCTGCTGCACACCTGCAGTCCGTCTTCCTCAGCAATTAGCATTTTTATCATCATTTAACAAGAAAATATTTTCAATTATCCGTGGGAGACACCTGGGTTTGCATTCTGCTGTTAGCTTCTACCTTGTCAAACACATTAGAATCTTGAAAAAAAAAAAAATGGTAAAAATCAAACTACAGCAAGAAGTCACTGACTCCAGTGAAATCTGTGGTCTCCTTCTTTAACTCACAATAATTTTTCTCTGTTGCTTTGCTTTGGTAAGAATTCCACCTCTCCCGATAAGTGCGTTAGCATGTTTTATGAACTAAAATCTGAATTCACTTTTCTTTAGCAACTAAAGGAATTTCTCTTGCTTCTCTAGAAAGTCGAGAGTGCCCAAACTTCTATTTACCTCTAAAACGGTTTGCTAAATTAAGTTTGCCTCTTTGCGAACATAGCATTGGTTTTTAAAAAACAGTTAAACGGAAAACACATTTGAAAACGTACAGATCTCCCCCAAGCTTATTTTACTTTTTAAATCAGATGAGTACGGGGGCAGAGGGGTCATTCTGTTCTTAAGAGAACCCTTTTTCTGTCTGTTCACAAGGGATAGAAGAGTATGGCAGAAATATCTGGAGTTTTCGACTCCATCCAGCCTGGGTTGGAATCTGGACTCCCCCATTACCATTACTTATGGCTCTGGGCCTCCACCTCCCCATCTGTGAAATCGGAGTTATAATGCTATGATCATATAATATAGCTATGTGTGCGAAGAGGCCATTAGAGTTAACCAGGGTAGAGACGAAAGAGCAATTTGACTGTGAGATGTTTGTACACTCTGTTCCTTCTAGCCCATGATTTGGAAAGAGAGCAAATGGTAACTACTAGGTCATCATGAGCCTATGAGATGGCCAGCCAAAGGTCAGTGGTGGTTGTGGAGTGTAGAGGGAAGAGCTGGAGCCTTAGAATCGGATGATTTTGGGGTGCCTGAATGGCTCAGTTTGTTGAGCATCTGCCTTCGGCTCAGGTCATGATCCCGGGTCCTGGGATCGAGCCCCGCATTGGGCCGCCTGCTCAGTGGAGTCTGCTTCTCCCTCTCCCTCTCCCTTTCCCCCTGCTTGTGCATTCTCTCTGTGTGTCAAATAAATAAATTGGGGGGGGGGATCAGATGATTTTGAATCTTAACTGCTCATTAGCTGAGCAGTTCTTTTGCTTCTCTGAGCATTAAAATTCTCTTGTATAGGATGAAGACAATCAGGTAGGCCTTCCTATGTCTCTGAACTGTTGTGAGCATCAGACGAAGGAATGACGTATGTTTTGTAAACCAGAACCTGTGATCTGGCCGTGGGGGATGGTGACCCTTTGGGTTCAGACACCCATGCATGTCAGCGTGCATCTCTGGATGCATCTAGGAGGGGGTAGGGTAACACATGGCCTTTTTGCAGAGCATTTGTGCAAAGCAAGAGTTGAAATACTTTTTCAGGGAGAAGGGTTTTCCTAGGTGTCTTTAAAGGTAGGAGTTATGCCTGGTGAGGAATTTTCACTTATATGTGCAACCGGAAAAAGGCAAAAGTTGCGGGAGGAATTTTTATTGCAAACAATGAAAGGCCTAATAGAGTAAGGAGGACGGGGCACCACAAAGCAGAGGGAACGGGTTTGGAGAGTAGAGCCGGATTTCCACGTACCGTTATTAAACCTAATAATTCAAGGTTGCGCGTTTGAGGAAGAGTCATAAGCCATTGTGCTTCGGTGGAAAACATCCAAGCGTTGACTTTCAGAGAGTCTGGGGTTCCTCTGGCCCAGCTTTGACTCTGCTGCTTTGCAGGAGGAATCGCGCTACCTTTTCCATGTGTGCCGGGAGTTTCAACGGACATGTCTTCTTTAAAAACCTTCTGTGATGATGAATGTATGCGTGGGCTCTGCTTAAGCCGGGAATTCCTTTGAAACTCTTGTTTCTGATCGCTCTCCGGGGCCCAGAGGAGGAGACGGGCCACATTTGGGTCTGAAACTCTTGAGCCTCGCCGTGTTCTCTGGCCCCCGGAGAGTCATGTTCCATTTGAAAAGAGCTGAAAAGATGAAGGCTGTTTTTTCACTTGGGATAAGAATATCCTTCTCGAGGCAGTGAGGGCTCTGACAATAACAGGATCCATATGTCAGAGCTGGCGGCTGATGCTCGGCATATGGGCCCATGAACCTTTCCGGCAGAAATACGCCTCGAATTCTCTAAAGAATGCCCCAGTAAACTCCAGAAAGGACCATTACTTAGGTGACGGATGGCACAGGCACGGCTCCGGGGCTTTCATGGGCGCATCGTTCCATGGAACGCGAGCCGCGGACAGAGTGGAAAGGCCTTGGTTGGCCTCACGATGGATGGCGCTGGCCTGCAGCCCTCTCCGTCAGGCCCCGTACCCCGGGATGGAAACAGCCTTAGCAGCTCTGGGCTTGCTCTGTTCTGTTAGGGGATGATGAACCCGAGCGGCCTGCCTCATGTTCTCCAGATTGTTCGTTAAAGCAAATGAGTGGAAACTTTTTATCCTCTACTCAGAGAGGCAGCATTGTAATGGAAAGAACGCTTCCCCGGGAGCCGGGGGGGCCTAGACTCTACGGCCACCACCACCCTGGCCCTAAACAGAGGTGACCTTAGCGAAGTCACTTTCTCTGTCTTTCTCGCGGGGGAAAGAAGCAAGTGGAACATGGTGCTGGTTGAAACTCCTCCTGGCTCCGTCGATTTGGAGCCGAGCACACCTAGCTCTGGCCAGAGGAGATGATAGAAGCACCGCAGCTAGAGAAACCATTGTGAGCTGCCCTCTCAGCTCCGTGTGTTTTCTGGCATTTTGGGAACGGTAGGGGATGCCCTTTCTCTGCTCTCTGAGAATACAGTCCTGGGCCCCGGGTGAGTCATCAGCAGTAAACCCAGCGTGCAAGTGGCTGGCTGCCCCCAAACCAGCACTGGGAGGTCTGAGTCCAGCCTCCCCTCTAGTTCTCATGGTGGAGCACTCAGCATCCTCCCTCTCTGCCTCTGCGGCTTCTCTGGGGTCTGCCTTGTTGTTGGTGGCGAGCAGGGTCTCGCCTCCAGTGGCCCGGTGCTCCCCACGGCTCCCCTGGCCAGCCGCCCGCAGGCCCTTTGATCTGTCTGCTCTGCTGAGTGCCCCGTGGCCCCTTCATCACGGAGCACAGACTGAGCCCCGCAGCAGCTCCGCCTGCGAGTCCGTCTCCATGGCAACCAGCAGGCCCCGGTTCTGCGGCGCAGAGAAAATGGCCGTTGGAAGGAAGGGCTCACTGAGTCTCTATTACCCGGCCTGTTGGTCCCGGCCCTCCTCTGTATCTGCTTGAAGAGGCGACATGCGTCGAACCAAATGTCCGTTAGCTTTTAGCTTTCACATTTACTTTCCCTAAGAGGAGGGGAGGCAGAAGGAGGTTGAATCCAAATGGATAAAAGCAGTTTTTTCCCCTGCCCTAAAACTATATTTTCATGAGGAGCAGTTATCTGCTCCAAGCAGATACTCGAGGAACCCAGTGAATCTGGCGGTCTGTGGGATGCCGGGCGGCGTATTCTGTCTTACCCGTAGAGAGGAATGACAGAGCACGGCGATCGTCAAAGGAAAATCCAGCGCAGGTAGCCAGGCGATACAGGGAACTCCTCAGGGCACAGACTACAGCCTTCCGGGAGGGCACCTGACTGACTGCAGTGACGAGGCTGTGCGCCGTCTCCTCTCACGGAAAGAGGGGTGTGGGTCCCCTACTCACCCGGCCGGCTGAGCGATAGGCGTCCCCTGCTTCCAGATCCGTCCGGGTCACCACGGTGACTCCTCCTCTGTAGTCATGAAGCACGGTGACATGGGGAACTGGAGAGGTCGGGAGTGGCAGGCCTCCTTGTCACGCAGCCGTGGGGACACTTGAGGCTGATTTCCAGAAATAACTGATCTGTTATTTCTCTGAATCCCAGAAGTGCTTCTGTTCAGAGCAGGACCGTGGCCTACTCAAGAGGTCAGAAACATGTGGTGGGGGTGTCACCCCAAATCTCCCAGAGGACCCTGCTCTGTCTGATAGGGGATCGCCATTCCACAGGGAAGGATCCGGACCATGTCCGTTCCCGGCTTTGGCACAGGAACCGTGGATTCTTTGGTGACAGGCTCTCAACCCAGACCACATCCTCCCTTCACTCTTTCTTAATGCGAGCAGGGAGACCCTGCTTTTGAAAGAAAGCTCTGGGTTCCCTTCTCAAAAATCCTGATGTGTGTTTCAGTTGGACTCTGTCTTTTTCAGTTTCTCTGCAGGTGGATATCGTCCCCAGCCAAGGAGAAATCAGCGTTGGAGAATCCAAATTCTTCTTATGCCAAGGCAAGTGCCCTGAGCCCCACTGCATTTAAGGAAAGACAGTGAACCCAGCGGCAGCCCGTGGCCCATGTGTGTGCGCGGCCGGTCCCGCCTGGAGCTGCCCCACTGGAGGGTTGATGGTGTGGCCAGAGGGCCAGGGAAGCTCTCGGGCCCTCTTCCTTCCCCTCACGAAGGGCTTCCATGACACAGAGAAATGTCCTCTGGGCTTCTGCATGGTGGTGGAGGAGGGCTAGGGATTTCCTGAGGAAAGTCAGCACAGTCCCCAAATAGCGAATCACCCCGGATTCCCTGCTCTGTATCCAGCCGGAGTTCTCTGCCTGACTCGGGAGAACCGTGCATCAGGGGGTCAGCGTAAGGCTTATTTCTTAGAATCTCCCAGGACACGAAAATCCAGAGAAATCAGAAACTTGCCTGAAAGACAATTGCACACTGGCGTCTCTTGTGCCGTGAGGATGTGGGTCCCGGGTTTTCCAGGTCTGTCGTGAATACCCATATTCCGTCCTGTGGTCCCTGCGCTGGAGCCCCGGGCTTCGTCGGATCTGGTGTCCTTGTTCTTTGTTTAGAAAATGTGCCCCGTTTCCACAGCTCGGAAATCATCAGGAAACGGCCTGTGGAGGAAAAGCTTTGGGTTAGGCTTTGGATTCCCCGGCTGTGAGAGGACTGGGATTCGGATCGTGGAAGAAGCAGGGCCGTTGAGCTGAGCTAGGTGTAAACCGTGACATTTAGCGAGCAGCTTTTGGCAGGGAGGGGCCTTTAAATGCGAACATGATTTGCGTTGGACGAGGTGCCTGGTGGCCGCTGGATGTGTTCACTCCAGCTTTGCCTTCATTACAGCAGTTTAAATGATCTGGAGATGCAGCCGTGGAGCCCACAGCACATCTTGCAAATAGCGATATTTATTGAAAACATGATGGGCCCTGAAAGGAAGACGGCTTCATTTCCATACTAAGCATCTGTGCAGGGCTGGGTGGTGTGGCCTGGGGAAGGGCGCCGTGCAGAGAGAGCCTGGAGCCCTCGTTCCCGCACAGGGTCTGAGTCGGCCACACAGCAGCACCCGCCTCTCCTCGGTGCCTGGGGAGAGGACGCATGGGTGATTTGGGCTGTCTTCCTTGCAAGATTGACGGAGACGGATGTGTCTGTCTGAGAGGGGGTGCTAAAATGACAGTCGTGCCAGTTTTGGCGGGGCCAGATGCTAGAATAAAACGGGTTGGAATCCACGCTCCTAGATGAGCTGGTGTCCCCTTCTCCACTCTGGAGACCACAGTCTGAGCCCTCACAAACAAGCTGATTAGTTGGCGCAGACTTGCCAGGCCCTTGAGCTCAGATCCTAGACCTGAATCCCTTCTGCTCTGTCTTCTGGGAGGCTGGAGCTGCTCGCTTAGAAGCCGGCACACAGTAGGTCCTCAGCAAATACCTCTCCATTTCCCTCACCAAGGAGAGACGTACTCGCAGGGGGTCATCGAGTTCCTTCCAGGCACTGTGAGTAGTGGTGTGTGTGTTACGACAAAGCACAGAAGCCAGGGGAAGGCGGTATCACGTCCTCCACATGAATGGTCTCCCTGCAGGGTCATCGAGCCCCATGACCTCTTGTTCGTGGCTCTTGCTGAGTACCCTTGGTCACCCCGGAGGGCACGTCATCTTTTTAACTCCTGCGGTTTGAAAATAATCTCTTCCTCTTCAGTGGCAGGAGATGCCAAAGACAAAGACATCTCCTGGTTCTCCCCCAATGGAGAGAAGCTCACCCCGAACCAGCAGCGGATCTCCGTGGTGTGGAACGACGACTCCTCCTCCACGCTCACCATCTACAACGCCAACATTGACGACGCTGGCATTTACAAGTGTGTGGTCACTGGCGAGGATGGCAGCGAGTCAGAGGCCACGGTCAATGTGAAGATCTTCCGTAAGAGCCGCCCCCGTCTCCTTCCATATTGCCAGTCCTCTTCTTTGGCCAAGAAGATGCAGGCAGAGTGGGATGTCAGCCGAGGGCCCCCTGAGGCCTTCCTCCTTTCCATTCCCCGAGTCTTTTCTGAACTGAGCAGAGAGCTCCAGCATGTTCTTAAATGATCCTGAGCCAGCTCAGAACTCACAGCCCCGGTTCACACGGATCCCAGCTACCTCCCTCTGGCCTCCATTCTCTAAATTCAAATTACACAGTTCCCAGAGGGCTGCTAAGGGTTCCCCTTCCCTTCTCCAGGCGCTGGCTGACGATCGTACCATTCAAGTTTCCCCTCTTATTTCACTCTCCCCTGCTGCTAATGGAGCCAAAGGCTCAGTGGGATGTGGGGGGTTATTATCTGAACTCTCTGGGCCACTCAGAGCAGGCGGTTCCCATTGTCAGTGAACCCCAGTCTGGAGGTGGCATCTCATTACCTTGTTATCATGCCTCTGTCTCGTTGGCCAGTGTAATGGTGGGTGACAGCTAATGGAACAGTATTGATTGCCATAGTATTTACTCCCATTAAGCCTGCCTTTTCTCCGTTGTGTTCTTCAAAATGTTCTCTGCTCTAGGTAAATGGGTTTGGGGTGTCAGACGGGTGGGAGACGGAGGAAGGACTGATGACCAGTCCTTGTAGACTAGGTGTCGTGCCAGTCCTTTCCGCCTGGCTTTGTGCTTCATTAGCATCGTCCCACATGGCAAGGGACCCTTGGTTGACAGACTCCTTTACCTCCGTAGACCCTTTCCACACGAAGTACAATGAATTTAGCACTCCGTGAGTAGACGCTGACTGCCCAACATCGACACCACATTCCCATGCTTACCCCCGCTGCTTTGCCCGGCGTCTTGGCCAAGGACGGGGCTGGACCCTCTCTTGGGCCACCATGTGTTTGGACTGAGAACCGCCTACAGCTGCAGCCCGAGCAGTGTGGCTCCAGCGGAAAAGGGTCAGTGAGGGGGAAGCGGCTGTTTGCCCTCACTCTTCTCTTGCTCATTTTCCAGAGAAGCTCATGTTCAAGAATGCACCAACCCCACAAGAGTTCAGGGAGGGGGAAGATGCCGTGATCGTGTGTGATGTGGTCAGCTCCCTCCCTCCGACCATCATCTGGAAACACAAAGGCCGAGATGTCGTCCTGACGAAAGACGGTGAGGCCTGAGTTCCCTGGCGGCTGCCCTTCCACCCAGGCCCTGGGTCCCCTAGGGTTTCCACCTCAGCCAGCCTCTGAGGCGTTCCAACCCAGCTTCAGATCCCGGTGTCCCACAGCCCTGTGTGCCTTTCAGGTCCCGAATGCATGAATGTCCCGAGCTTGCACATTCAGGCGCTTGACCTTGTCTCCAAAGAAAAGACAAATTTCCTGTAGACTTTTGCTCTTGGCTGTCAGTACCAGGGCCGCATGTCCTGATGTCGGTGTAAAGCCACTGCCCCCCTCCACACCCTACCCCTAGCTCTAGATTGTCGCTAGGGAAGAGAAGAAGAGCCCTGCAACCTTCCTGCAAATTCCAGAGTTCTCTGACTGACCCTTGGATGAACCCGCCTCTTGTCTCTTCTAGTCCGATTCATAGTCCTGTCCAACAACTACCTGCAGATCCGGGACATCAAGAAAACAGATGAGGGCACTTATCGCTGCGAGGGCAGGATCCTGGCACGGGGGGAGATCAACTTCAAGGACATTCAGGTCATTGTGAACGGTGAGGAGATCCCGTTCTTCCTGCTCTCTCCATTAGTACTGCCTGGTCACCCCCAAATCATGCTCCGTAACTTCCTCTTCAGTCTGTTAAATAAATCCCGTCCTGACTCACGCATCCGTCTCAAGTGAATCGTCCCTCCTGGGACAGCCTCTGGCTTGTTTTGATTTTTTTTTCTGAATCCACTTGCCTTTTGGGTCTCCCTTAACCCGGGGGACTTCTAGTGCCATTCTTGAATGTCCTTCATTGTCTTACAGCACCGGAAACTTTCCCCGTGCTTTCTAATAAATCCTGATTCATCCTTCATTGTCCTTGGTGTTATCATGATTGTGGGGTTAGTGCCCCTTGGTTCAATGTTCAAAGAAAATATTATTATCAATTCAGTCCTCAGAGTAGTCAGAATCATGGGCCATGGGTTTATTAATCTTAATCTGCTGTGTATCAAATAAACACACCCATGGAATCGATCTGACATTTACAAGATGTTTACAGGAAATTATAATGTCAGTACTAAGAAAATAAGTAAATTAGGGTTGAATTGTTTTTGGCTTTTGATACATATTTTTTGCCAAATTCTCCCCCTCTCATTCCTTTGGTAAAAACTGTCTGTGCACAGCCCTGTTTATGACAGTGCCAGAGAAATGTCACTTGGTGAGCTGGTGACATCTAACCATTTCCAATTGCTATTAACCATCTAAGCACTGAGAACAGGCATTTTCAACTTTTTCCGGAATCAAGAGCCCCCTTTTGTCCAAGCGTCAGGTTCCACTTACCGTGGTAGCTATAAGATTCATATGCATCGACTGAGAAAACACTTCAAGATATCTAGCTGCTATGAGTTGAATCCTGTTTTAAAAGGAGTAAGACCTATTAATGTAGCTTTTAAAGCTATTTTATTAAAAACCAATATTATATATCACATGTAACGATATCTTGTATTGTCGAAAGCCACTGATGCGTGTCTGTGGATGACTTATTCAGTTTGGAATAATTTTCTAGGACACATCAGAGTTTAGATCCCTCATACAAACTCTGTGGCTGCCCAGAGCTCCTGACCTCTAGGCCGTGACCCTCTGACCTAAGGTCGCCCGGAAGTGCCTCTTCTCCAGGCCACTGGGTTCCTCCAGGTTTTCACAGCCCCCCCTTACAGCTCTTCTTTCCTTCAGTGCCGCCCACCGTCCAGGCCAGGCAGAGCATCGTGAATGCCACCGCCAACCTCAGCCAGTCCGTCACCCTGGTGTGCGACGCCAAAGGCTTCCCAGAACCCACCATGAGCTGGACAAAGTAAGAACCTGGCTCGTGCCTTTTATCGTGGGCTCATGGAGAAGGGAGCGTGGAGCTCCGTGTTGGTGTGTCCGTGGCACGGGTGTGGGCTGCAGGGATCAGCTGCAGGTGTAGCACGGATTCCGTTCTGTAAGCTGCTCTCCCCTCCAGCACTGGATTCCTTCCAAGGGGGCAGAGCTAGAGGGCGTGGGCTGGGAGGCCCCCTTTGGGAGGTTTGTAGGCCGTGTGTAGCCCTTGGAGAGAAACAGAGGTTTAGGCAGAAGCAAAGGTTTGTGTGTGGAAGTACAGTTTGGGGTGTTGACTTTGTGTGAAAACCGAGTCCTTCCGTGGGCTCAGTCTGCATTCCGTGGAGATCGGTTAAAAATAAACTTTGTACTTCCGTGGCCGAAATCATGACAATTGGCTTTTCTGCACCGTGTAGGGACGGGGAACAGATAGAGAACGAGGAAGACGAGAAGTATATCTTCAGCGATGACAGTTCCGAGCTGACCATCAGGAAGGTGGACAAGAGTGACGAGGCGGAGTACGTGTGCATCGCCGAGAATAAGGCCGGAGAGCAGGATGCGTCCATCCACCTCAAAGTCTTCGGTAAGGACGGTGGAGGTCGAGGTCATTGTTCTGCCACAACTCCTCTTACCCCACACGCTCGGTCCAGCAGCAAGACCCCATTCTCTCTGCCTTGGGATCTGTCCCAGCTGCAACCACATTTGCCAGCTCCACCCCTAAGCCCGAGTCCACGTTATCTGCCTCCTCTCCTGGTCAGTGACAGCCTCCCAGCCCCCACCTCGTCCTCCCCCGCCATGTGGTCCCCCTCAGCCCCGCCTCACAGTAGCCAGAATGACCTCAAGCACCATCCTCTGTTTAAAATCCTCCCGTGGCTTCCTGTTGCAACCAGAATAGAATCAGACGGCCCGCCCTGGCCTGCGAGACCTAACCCGAGCTAGCCCCTGCCCTCCTTTCCAGCCTCGTCTTTCCTCCACTTTGCTCCACACCGAAAACTCTCCAACCCCTCAGGCCTTCCTTCTGTGGCTCAGATGACACTGAGCTGCTTTCTTGTCTTCCGGGACATGGCACTTGATACCTCTTCTGCTTGGAATGTCGTTCCCCCACATCTGCTCTGAGCTGCCTTCTGCACCATTCACCTCTCACCTCAACCTGCCTTCTCGATGAATCCCTCCTGCACTGCCCTGGTGAATGCACCACCCACCCCCGCTGAGCGCTTCCATCGGTCTGACTGTACCTTCTTCACCACACTTGTCCTACCCGACCTGGCCTCATTTCCATATTTGCCCTGGAGATTGTGGTCTCCCACCTCCAAGAAGCAGGTAAACCCTGGGATAGCGGATCGCTGGCTTTTCTGTCTCTTTCCTGCTTTATCTCTGCCGCTCCAACCAGTGCCGGCCTCGGGAAGACCTGTGGTAAACATTAGGGACCAACCGGCTGACTGCCTGTGTGTCCCTTGCTTCTTTCCGTGGCCCGTGTGAAGCGGTGCCATCAAAGCCATGAGAAGAGCCCCTCGTGTCTGCTCACTCCATCTTGATGAACTCAGTTAACTTCCATTCATTTGGAACTGAAATGCATCTTGACCTGACCTTGAAAAGAGAATTTGTGGCAGAGAAATACTTAACCTATTGGCTTTCAACACTTCCTGCTCATGTTTTTTAAAAAGACATGGAGCGCCTGGGCAGCTCAATCAGTTAAGCGGCCGACTCTTGATTTCAGCTCAGGTCATGATCTCAGGGTCATGAGATCAAGCCCGTCATGAGGCTCCGAGTTGAGCATGGAGTTTGCTTAGGATTCTCTCTGTCCTTCTCCCTCTGCTCCTTCCCACTTCTCTCTCACTCTCTGTTTCTCATTTAAAAAACAAAACAAAACAAAAAACAGGGAAGCTGGTTCAGTGTAGATGGTGCCGCCAGGCACCGGAGGGCAGCTCTGGTTCATGTGGTTCCCAGGTCGCTACAGTGTGTGCCTGGCGAACCCTCTGGGACCTGCTTGTTGGGCCTGGTCGTAGACCTCGGACGGGTGCAGCTGGACCTGCTCATCATAAATAAATCTTATTTCTCTGTTAATGACAGTTGGGTTTAGAAACAGGTTATCAGTTCTGTTCATAGCAACGGATATACTGGAGAGTAAAAGCTGACAGCCTTGGAAAATATTCTTTCTTTTTTTTTTTTAAGATTTATTTATTTGTCAAAGAGCGAGCATAAGCAGGGAGAGGGAGAGGCAGAGGAAGAAGCAGGCTCCCGGCTGAGCAGGAAATCTGATGCCGGACTCAAGCCCAGGACCCCGGGATCATGACCTGAGCTGAAGGCAGACGTTTAACTGACTGAGCCACCCACGTGTCCCTGCCTTGGGAGACATTCTTGACAGTTCTTATCTAGTTCTCCTCCCCACTCCCTCGGGTTTCAGGTTCTTCCACATTGTAAAGACAGGTGCATTGTTAAGGTAGTCCTTCGTTGAACAGATACCGATGAAGCAGCCGTGTTGCTGGACCAAGGGGTGTCTGAGATATGAGTATGATGTGGTCCTTTAACTCTGACAAACATGGGGAGGGAGAGGAACATAGAAGCGTATAAGTGGCCGGCTATGTTTGAGTGCCTGTGTGGGCCCAGCCATTGTCAAAGTGATGAGGATGAATAACACGTGCTCTGTCCTCATCCGTGGGCTCACGGATGACCGACGCTGAAATTTTTAATGATGGCCCATTGTAAGGACTTTGGAATGGCAATGGGCACCGTGTTTTAGAGGCACCTGTGGTCATGAGAGACAGAAGGCAGAGAGGTCATCACAAACCGTTTGCTGTTTCCCAAGCAGAGCTTCCCAGGTGAAGAAGGGTGGCCACGGGCGAGGACGCTAGGCCGCCCGGGCACAGACACGGAGGCAGGAAGGATGCGTGCCACGCTGAACGTGAGCTCTTTGCAGACGGACTGTGAACCCCCAGCTACGAGGACAGTGTCTGGCAAATTGTAGGTGCTAGAATTTGCCTAAGGGAAAGCAGAGCCGATTATTTTATGTGAATGAAGCACAGGCAGATGGTAAGGACGTGAGTCTAGACATGAGTAACTATCCCTTGTCTTGGGAAATTCTCAGGTGTTAGCACCATAAAGTAATAATAATACCCGACAGGAAGTGAGCGCTTCCAATGTGTCAAGCACCACCTGAAGTGTGTAACTGACTTGTAATCCGCAGCACAAGGCTGTGTGGTGGATTTCATCCTTGTCCTTACGTCACAAGTGAGGAAACTGAGCCCAGAAAACTGAGTGGCCTACCCAAGGAACCAGGGCTCCAACCCAGGCAGCTGGCTTGGAAGTCCCTTTCCCTGAGCTAGCAAAGGGAAGTTACCACCCCGTGGAGCTCCACTTAACACAGATGACGTCTGAATTACAGATGGGATGGCTGGGAATGTTGAAGGTAGCGTGCCCTCCCTGCGCGCCCCCGTGCCACCGTGGATCACACGGAACGGGTCTTGGATTCTCTTGCAGGCCTCTCTGGTGCTGGTGGCTGCCCCACGAAGGAGGCGAGGGTACTGAGTCAGGAGCCACATGCAGCCAGTGGAGAACGGAGAGTGGGATCTGGTGTAGGGGCGGAGCTGACGAGGCAGGAACTGTGGCAAGGCAGGCTTTGTCTTTCCACCCCCTTCCTCACCAGGCATCCCCTCCTGCACCCACCCCCCCACACACAGTTTCTTCCCCAAGACCACAGCTGGGAGAATAGATGCTATCCAGAAAAGCAAATAGAGGAGAGGTGGCCAGACTCCTGCAGAGACAAGTAAGTAAAGCACAGACTCCGAGGACTCTTGCCCCCATGGAGAACGCGAGCCCCTCTGTGAGCTTCAGGGGAGTTCACATAGCCTCCTGGGAAGCTTCCTCACCTACACACTGTTTTCCTGTCCGTTTCGTGTTCTTAACCTCCTCTCCCTCCTCCTCTGGCCTCCCTTGGTTTCGGAGATTGGTAGTAAGGCCAGGACATGGGGTGGGGAGGGGCGGGTGAGGTGGGGCTCCCTCCTCCTTTTACTCTCTGTCCTGCCTCTTCCCCTTGGCTTGCTGCGGGGCCCAGCGCTAGGGGGGAAGCGAGGCAGGTTCCCCCCGTGGAGGCCGAGTTGGCAGCAGTGAGACAGAAGCACACAGAAACCAGTAGCTCGGATCGTAGAACCAGAGCTCAGAACTCCTGTGATTCAAGACGGGAAGGCAATTAGTCAGTACGGGGCACGTCTAAATTAGAGACTGCCATAATTGTACATTACTGACATCATTTTTCCCTAAGAAACGGGGATGTTCTAGCCTGCATTGCCCTAGTTATCAGCCAGAAGCTCTTTTTACTAAGTAGTTACACCCTACCTTTCTTTAAATTTGGCAGTGAATTTCCATTGCTTTTCTCCCCTGTGGGCTCTTCTGAAAAAGTATTTTTGTCTCCTCATATTCCTGTTACGCTCACACAAATGCTTATGAGGTCTCATGCTGCTGTGGGCTGAGGCGGGTTCACCAGTGGCCTTGCTTATCTGACCCCTTAGGACCAAAGCAGTCCTTGTGAATTACAACACCGAAGGGAGCTGCACCGGGTCATGTCCAGCCTCTCAGTTCAGAGGAGCAGGGCCCCAGAGCCCTCCTTGGGCTGGGGAATGCAGGAGCCTGGGTTGGGGTGGGACTAGACGAGACCACCCCTCAGTGGCAGGGTACAGAGCCATGGGCTTGCCAGAAGAGAAGAGCCGTTGTGCTGGGAAAAGTCCCATGGACATTTGTGCTCCCAGGAGGGTCCGTGGGAAGAAGTGCAATGGAACACTCGGAGGCAGTAAGTCCTACTCTAGCAGGCAGAAAATAGAACGGGGATCCAAAGTCAAGGGCCCGCAACAGACGTTAATTAAGAAGGTGTAAGTACCATCTGAAGACAAAACCTGGAGATGTTCCTCTAGATGCTGTGTGCAGAGGGACGCAACCTTGCATCTGCCCCTGTTTGCCTGATGATGCCCTTGTCCCGGGGGAGTTATGTAGAACATCCCTTTTCACTCTCAAGAGTGCCCTGATCGGGACAATAAATTATATTGATATTCTAACTCCAAGGCAATATTCTGAGCTTTCAATGAGTTCTGACAATGGGCCTGCTGCTTCTGTAGTACAGAGAGGTTAGGTCATTAGTGAGAAGCTTGCCCGCCTTCCAACGGCCCTCTGTAGACTATACAAAATCAGCTGTTGTTGATAATGCTTTTAGTAAGAATATAGTTTGCTTTTTTCTAAAGATTTGTGCAGTGGACCCTTTGTAACCCTCTGGGAAATGGAGCTGCCAAACCAGATATTAGTAGAAGTTATCTATCCCTTGTCTGTCTTCTGTTAACCTTTTGATGCCTGGACGAAGTCCTAGGGGTCAGGAAGAGTCCAGCAAACACTGTTTAGGTCACGATTTCCATCTGGGTTTCAAGAGGCCAAAAATTCAAACAACTGTTCAGTGAATTCGGTTGTGTGGCTGAATTTTATTTTTTTACACTTTTTTTTTTTGAAGATTTTATTTATTTGAGAGAGAGAGGGTGAGAGAGAACATGAGCAGGGTGAGGGGCAGAGGGAGAAGCAGGCTCCCTGCTGATTAGTGAGCCCGATGCAGGGCTGGATCCCAGGACCCCGAGATCATGACCTGAGCCGAAGGCAGATGCTTAACTAAGTCACCCAGGTGCCCCTTCATTACACGTTTCAATCTGTGATTTTAACAGTATAGAAATTCAACTTCTATTTTATCTTTCTCAAACCTCCTGTCTGGGGTGCCTGGGTGGCTCAGTTGGTTGAGTGACTGCCTTTGGCTCAGGTCATGATTCCGGAGTCCTGGGATCGAGTCCCACATCGGGCTCCCAGCTCCATGGGGAGTCTGCTTCTCCCTCTGACCTCCCCTCTCATGCTCTCTCACTCTCTCTCTCTCTCTCTCAAATAAGTAAAATCTAAAAAAAAAAAAAAACCTCCTGTCTGGCTGCAGTTAACAGTCCTTTCGTTATGAGTTGTGACCACCTTGGAAGTCTTGTTTATCAAGAGCAACACAAAACCTTCCTGTGGGAAAATCTGGCTCAAGTGATCTCCGTCAGTTCCAATTCGTGATCATTTGGCCCCGTTGGATTGAGACGTGCCTGGGTGCTTGCCATCAAAAAAGGACTTGCCAAGCAAGCTGTTTAGTACAGATTAACTGTAGCAGAATATTTGACTAAATGGATAATTTTATATAGAAGCAGGTATTTGCCGCAGAAAATGCACAGCCTAGACATAAAAGCAGAACCGGGGGGGCCTCAGCTTGTAGGAAGTGTATAGGGAGGAGTTTATTAACCTACTCATGGGTGGCGTATGAATTTGAATATAAAGGAAATGTAATTCTTTCAAAAATTATCCATAAATTTGATTTATTTTGTTTGTTTGTTTGTTTATCTCGCCTCATCTTTTTCCCCATTAGCGAAATAAGTTACATTTGTGCTGTGTTATCTTTTCTCTTCTGTGGAAGGTTTTGCAATTTCAGAATATAATTGTTTTAAATCAGGAAAAGTCAATTTTCTCTAATGTTTAGCATTTAACTCCTCTTTTGAATGCTCATGTTTTCTGGCATTACCCGAAACATTTGGAAAATGAACCCATCTCATCTCCTTTCCACCCCAGCCCATTCTGCAGCCCCCGACTCCTCTCTCGCCCCATTTCCTTGCTTGAGTCAAAGCTAACACAGCTCTCCCAGTCACTGAGAAGCTCAGAGTCACTTGAACTCCTTCTCATTCCCTCCTTCGTCCTTGCCATGCCTCGTTTGCCCTCTGTTCATCTGGCACTTCGAGCGAAACCTTTCGTGAGCACCTCTCTCCAAGCCGCCCTTCCCCGTCTGCCCCTCCATCCCCTCCTCCTCTGGGACCACCCAGTTCGGGACTCTATTTCGCCACATCTGGAGCCCTGTCAGAGCTTCCAAATTGGTTTTCTCACCTCAAGGTTTCCCCTGTTCTCAGTCATCTTGAATTCCTTCATAGATTAGCCTTCTTGAAGTACAAACGATCATTTCAGTCCTCTGATCAAACACCACCAGTGGGCTTCTGTCAGTGCCCGGAGACCATTCAAAGCAAGCGCCATAACCAGGCGGCCATGACCCTGCGCCTGGGCTGGGCCCCACCTCCCCCCCGCCTCCATATGCCAACACCAGCCCCCATCACACTGCCCTCCTCCCGTGTCCTTGCTTCTTTGCTCCCAGTCAGGTAGTTTTCTACACTGAGAATGACTCTCTCCATCCCAAAGTTTCACGTACTGAAGATCTCATGCCCCAGCCTGAAAGCTTTCTCCTCATGAAGGCTTCAACCTCTGCCCTTGCCTTCTCTACCCTCTGCCCTGAGTGTTCTTTCTCTAGGATCTTGTGTTTCTTGCTCGCACACTGATGGTGTCACGCACCTACTCAAGTGTACGTCCATCAGGGATTCAGTTCTGTAGCTCCCACAGCACCTAGAATACGGTCTTATACTCCGTAAGTCTGTAACCTGATGAGTGGGCACATGGTTGAATTTAAACCCAGAAAACTAAAAAAAATCAGACAAACTCACACATATCTTATCTTTTCAGCAAAACCCAAAATCACCTATGTAGAGAACCAGACCGCGATGGAGCTAGAGGAACAAGTCACTCTGACCTGCGAAGCCTCGGGAGACCCCATTCCCACCATCACCTGGAGGACCTCTACCCGGAACATCAGCAGCGAAGAAAAGGTATGACATCACCAAGAGTTCAGGGTCATGGGGTGCAGGCTTAAAGCAGGTCATGTCTGCCCAGGCCCCGTTCTCTTCGGGGAGCCGGAAGATGGGATGAGGGCCCCGGAGGCCACGCCAGGTTCCATGGCCTCCATCCTCCAGCCTGATGGCTGTGCAGGGGCAGGGCCACAGGTTCCTGCATAGATCTGCCGGGCTGTGAGGTTTGTGGACGTGGTCAAGTTAGACGTTCTGGGGAGGAAGTGGGGAGTGCTTTTTAAACCCAGGATTACGGAGCTCTGAGGAGCAGGGAGAAGCCAAGAACTTGGGGGTCCAGCTCTCATCCTCTAAAGAGTCCTGACGGGAATGTGTCCTGGAAATAGCAGGGATCAGGATGAGCCCTATGAATTCTCCTTGTGTTTCGTAGCCTCACGCTGTACATGCACTTATGCACAAAAGCTTGGTTGCCTTTGTGTCTGCCTGTATTTCCGGTCACATTTGGATATCATTTTGTTCTGAAGGCAAAAATAATTAGCAGTTTCTTCATGATGATGATCACACTGGGTTCTCTGCTACATTCTAAGCACTCAGCTTCAGCTCTCAGTAGCACATGGTAGCAGGCTTCCTGGTAGTTTGAAATGACTGGGGAGATTCAGCTTTAAAGCATAGAGATTTATAGACCACCGGAAAAATTGTCATTGACAGTGTGTACGGATTGAGGTATCCCCACATCAAGCAGCCCTTTGCTCCTGAGTGGACCAAAAGCAGGAGGAAGAGGAGGCTTCGTTTTAAAGCAACTTCTCCAATCTCATCTCATATGCCCTATAGTATAGGGCTTCATTTTAGTTGGCCAGAGCTTTGTCACCTGGTCAGGAGTAATGGCCTTAGCCTTAAAGAACTTTTATAAGGGATTGCTTATTGACCACAATGTCACAGTTGATAGATCTTCACTCTTCTGCCCGCCTAAAGGAAATCCCTACAGAGGGTAAACTCAAAGTCAAAAAAGAGATAGGGTGGCAGAGCAGATCCACATTTGGGATTTGAACTTGAGGATCTGGTTTCTGCCCCATGAATAAAAGACAAAATGAAATCAAAAGGAACGAAAACTGCTGTTCCAAAAAGCCCATTATTTTTTGCAAGTTTTAACTCCACAGTTGAATTCAACTTAACAAAAGCTCAAGGAACTGCTAAGTATTTTTGAAACTCGCATATGCTGTTCGATATTGTGGAAACCAACTGGATTAAGAAATGTGGTGTTTACTTGGACACTTTCTTTATCAACATTGGAATTAAACACTAAGCTCAGATTTCAGCTCCCATCGTGTGTGTTACGTGGATTGAATGTACATTTCAGGGCTCACACCACATATTGTGCTTGGCACATATTCCTACATCAGGCTTGTGATTTGTCCAGAACGACCCAGTGTATATCGCTGACCTACAGGGAAGGACAGAAATAATATCTATCCCAGATGAATGATGCTTTTAAATTCGATGTCTTTTCTAGGAATAGCTTCACAGCTAAGCTAGACCGGAAGGGTTATTAAGATTTGTGTCTATCCTAAGTTCTTTCATAGGTGGGCACTTCTGGCCTGTATCTGTGAAGTCATTTTTACAGAATGAGAACAAAAAACCAGGCACCGGTCCACACTCATACTTACTAAGTATTGAGACAAAAGGCATCCAGCAGAGACCATCTCCGACCAAGGAGGGTTGCATAATTCAGCTACTAGTGTAGATCATTTGTCTCAATCTGCGATAATTATCTAAGCCCAGCCGCATAGGTCGTATTGTGGTTTCTTTGACTATGGACTGCCTTCAAGTTTACTCAGAGCGACATTACTGGAACATGTGTGAATCCATGTTAGAACAAGTCCTCCAGACCAGTCAGTGCATGACACCGTATTAACATATTTGCCTACGTAGAAACCCTACGTAGAAAAGTTGCCATTTCTATTAGTTATATATTAATGCCAGAGAGGCTTGACGTCCATCTTACGCCATGGAGAGCTCATAATTAAGAGAACAAAGATGGCCGGCTCCATGCCAGCCGGAGTCTGGGTAGTCAATTTCACTTTCATCTGGCAGCAACCCCCCGTGTTCTCCCCCATCTGAAGGTGCATCGTATATGATCAGGGATCTAGATGATCAGAGGCACAGTGTTGTAGTAGTGAAAGAAAACAATGTCCTTTTTCAAGTCAGGATGGTACATGAAGCAGATAAAAACGGACGATTGTATCTACCTGTAAAGCTCAGGAAGGCTCCTGAGAATTAGACCACACACAATGCTGGGATCCTAGAGGTCGGGAAGGAGGGTCCCGTTTGAGGTTGTCCAGTCTCAGCCGGCACTCACTTTGCAGATTATCTGCCTGAAAGGCTCGTGGTCCCTCCCTGAAGGGTGACGGTGTCTGTCCTCTCCAGGCAGCTGGCCAGTGCTGATGATCCGGAAGGTCTCCTTCCTTGCCCGCCCGCTGCTCAGTCTTCCCACCTCTGCCCCTCAGTCCTCTGGGTGAGAACTCTTGGATTTTCCACTAGCTTCCACTCTCTGTCCCTTAGACACACTCACTGGTCTTCCCCGTTTCCCATGCCGTGGGTTCAACCTCTTGTGCTTCCTGGTGGTCCTATCCCAGAGAGCTTCAGTCCCCGGGCACGCCCCTAATGTTTTGTGGAGCCGGTGTGGCTAATGCGGATTTCCATGCAGTGACCTGCTCCCTTGTTCTGGACGCTTCCCTGTTCTGGGCGCCGTCAGGCAGCTGAAGTGTTAGCGCTGTCGCCATTTCCTCATTCTCCCTCCTCCTCTTGAGCTTGTGGTCAACTAAAATGCTCAGCTCGTTTTTATACAGACGGCACTGAAACCATACACCCCCTTGTCCTGTTCTTATGCAATTGATTGCTTCACCAAAAATGAAGAATTTTGTATTTCTGCTAAAAATTGTTTTGTTTGTTGCAGCCCAACGTTCCTTTCTGGGGTCACTATGGCAGTTGGCGAAGGCTCTCCCTTCCTGGGATGGTACTGCCGGTCCCCCTCCCTCTCAATGCCAGCAGCCACCTCTAATCATTTTGATGACCACCAGTACCACATATACAAACTCTTTCTGGCTTCAGAAACATTTTAGTCCATCTTCCTGGCTTGCCTCAGAGCTGTCATTAGAGGTCTGTAGGTCTCGGGCATTTCAAGCCACGTGGACCCACTCCCACCCAGCCCCCCACCCCGGTTTTGTTTATGTGTTTTTAAAGTAATGAGGTCTAAGAGTGGTGACCTCCACTTCACAAGGCCCAAAGGCAGGCAGCTCGGTACCCTTTCCCAGTCCAGCATTGGTATTAGCCGTTGCCTCCAGTCTTGCATGAACACTTCCATGAAACATCTTTGTGCAAGCCGCTGATGAAAATGTCAACTGGGACAAGGTCAAGTGCAGAGCCCTTAGAATGCTCTCATGACTTCCCTCTGGGTCACTGGCTCAGATGGAGCCCCTACCACCACGGTGCTCCTCGTGATTGTGATGACATTTGTGGAAGGTTCAATGATTTCTTCAATAAAGTTGGTTACAGTATAAGCTCATTAGAACAGCTTGATCTTTTGCTTCATTGCTTAGTTAAGTCTAGTATTTGTCTAGACTTAACTAAGTCTAGGTTGGGGGTGTCTCTTCTTAAGAGGAGAGAAAAGGCTTCCAACGATAGGCACAGAGTTAGTAACTTTCTAATGGACCCTAATATTCCTCTTCATTAAAAAAAAAAAGTTGGGGGGGAAAGCAAGCAAAAGCCCGTCACTGAGCCTGATAGCCACACCCTGCCTGCTCGTGTCTCTAGGTGGAGCCTGGCTGCTCCTTGGAGACTGCCGACGGTCAGTCTGCTAAGCTTCAGTTATAATTGGGTTGGTTTTGCTCACCAGCCGATAAGAGCTAAGCTAAATTTGGGTCATGAAGACCATTAGGGTAGATCATCTGTCTGAAAGTTAATCCATTCCTTAGTCTCTATTATGTTGGCCAAAAAGAAGACAAACCATCTATGAACATCGTAACGGGGATTGGTTTGACCCACGTGTCTGGAGGTCCTTGCGATAACACAGAGGCAAAGAAAGGTTGCCCACCCCCATCCTCTCATCGCTCATCCTACCTAGACTCATTTTAAATATTGCCAGGTATGTGAGTGAGCGGGGCTAAGTTCCAGGTGCCATTTACATACTCAGCGAGACCTTTGGAGGCTGACTTGCACAATCTGTCGCTAGCAGAACACTTTCACTGTGTGCTTATTTGAACATGACTTTGAAATGACTGGTAAAGAAATTCATATGAAACAATATTTAAGGAAAAGAAGAGGGGCAAAGAGTTGAGATCAGAAAAGATAGACAAAAAATGGAATTTCACGAGCCTTGAGTCTTTAGCTGGTGGAGTATCCCACAAATGCCACAAAAAAGAGAGAGCTTTGAAATTCTGGATTCATTGGAAACCGGATGTTTCTGTCACCGGCAGGAATTCCTCTTCCATACAGCCTAGGTGCCCGCGTATAAACACTGGAAAGGGTGCCTGTATTGAGCAGTTGGAGTCTGGCATATTCTGCCTGTGGGCACAGGTAGAGAACACTTGAGGACAACGGTAGGGGGCTTCTTCTAGTTTGTTTACACATTCCTAAAGACTTGTGTGTGAGATAATCGAATGTGCATATGAAAAGAACCTGGAATGTAAAATTTCTGGAGCATGACCAGTCCTATCCTAATGTGTTTCTGTGTGTTCGTATCAGATTGTCTTCAAGTGAGCCACACCCCATCACCAAGTTGTCAGGGCCAAGGTATAGCCCACCATTCCCTGAGGCACACAGGCCAGAGGTCAGGCTACCGGAAATGTCTTGTTCCTAGCAACTACTTATTCCGAAAGCCACAAAACCATAGTGATCTGGGAGAGAAACAAGAAGACTCAGATTTGAAAAGCAAATAACTCCATACGATATAGCCCTTAAAAAACGATCTTGATTCACACAGCCCTGGCATGTGACAGACAAGCTTCTCAGTGATGTGAACTTGGCAACCACGTTTGACATGTTGGCCCACTGTCCCTTTGGTCTCTGCATGTTCGTTCCTCTGTTCTCACTTTTTTCTTCATTTCAACGTCACGTGACATCATCCAACATTTCCCTCCTCGTTCCTCCCAAAAGCTCTTTCCGTTTAGTGGACTCTTACTAAATGTTCGCTAACTCATTTGCGTTTCCTGGATTGCATCGCTGTGTCTCTGGCCTCTGTTCTTTCCTTTCTCTATCTGAACATCAGGGACAACCAGGCACTTGTGCCGTCTAATAAAAAGAACAATGCAGGTATGATGTTTTTCAATCCCGGTATGAAAACAGACACGCCGTCAGCATCGTAGATTCCCAAGTGCTGGATAAGTAAAATATCTGAATGTGGGCAGGAAAATACCCAAGCCTCTGTGCTTCTGAGTTGACTCATGAATGCCATGTTGGTTGACGGTGGTACACGCTCGAGCCCGCATGCCATCTGGGCATTCCTCCAGAGCCGGCCACAACAGTGTGCTGGCCTGAAAGTTTCCTGCCCCACAACTTTAACGAATTCATGCTCACCATTCCTGATATACCTCTCTGCTCCTTTCTTAGTTCTTTTTTTTTTTTAAGATACAAACTTGATTTTTAATAGGATGCATGCAACGAGTTAGAAAAATGCATGAGCACAAAATGGCATTCGTAGTTTTGCGATCGACTGTCTAACAGAATCCAAAGGAGGAAACCTACCCTCTACGTTTATCTCTAGATTATGTGGTTTGTATTAGGGGTGTCCTCAAATATGACGAGAAATGCTCAAGACATTTTAAAACAGAAGCAGTTGAACCCGTCTGCTGGTGTCCATGTGTATGCCTACCAAAGATTAGGAAAGACTTCTCCTTTGAATGATACATCATAATGTGCAGAAAGGGGTGGGAAGCGGAACATGAACTGCCTCCTAACCTAAAGTGGGTGATAAACACACCATTGAAAGTGGGTCTTGGACAAAGTTCTGAGTTAAAAAAAGCAGCTGCATGTGCACGGAACACAGTGTTATACATCAATGTTCTGAAGCAACATGTTGTAAAATTTTACTGCTTTCTTGTTGTGTTTTATATCTTGTTCTCTCCAGGCTTCGTGGACTCGACCAGAGAAGCAAGAGGTATAGCTTACCTGACCACTAGCCAGTCTTTAGTTTTCGAAAGCATTCTAGCTTAACTCACCATTCCAGTTCAATAACCAGACATGCTAAACTAATCAGTCCTAGAGTTAGATTAAAGAATAGGTCGATAGTGGTAGACGTTACTTAGCAATAGTGGCGTTCTAGGGTGAGCAAGCAAGCTGTGTTGGGAGTGGATGAACAAAATCCTTATTACTTCTTAAAATTGGATCTTATTCTCTTGCTGGTGCTGGTAAAAATCACATCCAGGTAATTATACGTACAGAAATAAATCGCTCCAATTCCCAGGCCAGGCGTTTTGAAATGATAATTTTTTTTTTTTTTTTTTTTTTTTTTTTTACTCTCACCTGGTTGATGGGGCTTTGGGTCATAAAGTCACGGAGTTAGTGGTCTAAAAACCCACTCAACCCTTCCCAGCTCAACTCATCTTGTTGCTCGCTTGTTTTATAATGATTGGTCTCGGTAAATGATTCCATCACATCCCATTTCGTGTCAAAGCAATGCAGACGACATCTCTCCTTGGTTTGCCCAAACTGCTAAACACACGTATGTCACTTTCACAGAGCATTAAATTTATGAGATGAGCACGATTTGGCACAAGCGGTTGTATGTTTTTTAGAAGTCCGTAGCATTTAGCCCTTGAGATTTCTCTGACTACTTGCTTCAGCTCGGGGAATGTGGGACTTTGTTTGAAAACTGAAGCTAAATATTAATCTTAAGAATTTAATGTTACCCACCCAGGACCCTAATTACAATCACGCCTATCGTTGTTTTCACTGATTGGTATGATTAAGTGACAGAGAGTGAAATAAGAACCAGTATGCTTCCAAGGGGGTTCAAGGATCCAACCCACAAGTATTTCTTTAAAAACTAGCTTTTGTCTCTTCTCCAGAGGATATTTTGATCTTGTAATAGTATAAATGTAGACTACGGGAATCCTATACACTATATTCTAATCGGGTAACCCGGTCCTCTTGGTCTCCCAGAAATGATAATTATTCGGAACACATAACTCTTGTGTTCAGGTCGTGGCTATAAATATTTAATGCTGTTTAATATTGAAGAGTTGACTGCCTGTCCCCGGGCACTGATCCTAGTTTCTGCACGTGAACACATGGTCGTGATCAAACCCAGTGTCTGATAAGCTCTCTTCGTATCCTACCTTCTTCCTCATCATGGGGACCGTAGTCAAGTGCGCATCTTGCTGAAATCGCTCCGTGCTGTCCCATCCTGGTGTTGTATTGCCCCAAAGTCATGGACCCACTGGGATTGGGGAAGGGAGAAAAGAAGGGTTCATTATCACCTGCTTCTGAGCAACTACAGATCTCATTCTGCTTGGCCTTCTGCATCTTCCCCTGTCATTCCTTTGTGGACCTGGCTGGAAGGGGAGGGGAGATTCATCAGGGAGCATTAAGGGATGGTAGGAGAATTATTATTATAAGTGGAAGTAATAGATTTACTCCCAGGAAAGCAGACAACTCACTTCCATTCTCCAGAATTATCCTTATCTTGAGTATCTCACTCTGGATGTAATTGACTTTCAAGTGAGTGCCGCCCCTTGGGCTCAAAAGTTCCATTCCTTCCTATTTGTCTCATTCAGAGACAAAGACCATTAAGTCCAGATGAGTTCCAGAGAAGGCTTGGGCTATGGCCAGTTTTGTTCTGTAAGCTCGGAAAATTAGCACTTTCATCTGGAACAAGGGATGCAAAAAATGTTTTGATGAGAAAGTAACTGTAATTGCCCTACATTGCTATTTTTGCAAAACAGGGTCTTCTTGTCCCAGCCGTCCTTCCATTCTTGCCCAGAGATCATCTGCTTCCTCTGCAAGGCTGAACTGTCAGCAGGACCCCTACCTGGATGGCTCATAGCTGGCACTCCTTGCCTTTGTCCTGGTGCCACAGTAAAACGTTTCAGAGGGAAACAGTCTAATCGCACTGGAAGTCTGTGTGCTTCCCCCTTGGAGCGTGAACTGGGCATCTGACAAATTCCCATCCCCAATCCTGTCGTGAGCCACTGCGAGACAAGAATTCTGTGTAGAGGAGTGTCTCCTGGCCTCTTGACACCATGAAATGAGAAAATTTTCCACACAGAGAAATTTAGACCACCTAGAAGGGGAGGAAATCATGGCTGTCAATGAAACCACTTCCCAAACTTCTCTTCAACCACTTTCTAGAACATTCTGAGTAGACTGGTCATGCCCTGCTTTGTTGTTGTTACTGTCCTCCTCTTCCCTACATGACTCTCTTTGCATCTTTTGCTGCAATATTGCTTCCATTGTGGAAATGTTCTCTTGACTTCCCAATGATCTGGTCAGTTTTCCATGTTTATGGGTGTTGAGCCCAGGACAAGCTCGTCTGTATGACACATGATCATAGTTCAGCCGCTGGCTGGTATCACGGTCGGCTGAACCTGTGTTCTCACTGAGATAACCAGAAGGGCAGGGGGTAGATCTCTAGCCTTTTCTGCCTTTATCCCATTGTGTCTGGGGCAGAAAGGAGTGGCAAACCGGTCAGGTCAGCCCTCTAGAGGTGTTTGCAGGGATGCCCTCGATGCCACTCGCTTAGACTGATGAGTTCATTTTTGGATGGCTCATGGAAGTGCCACTGGGGTGTATTGGGACAACCCTGTCAGCCCACAATAAAGAGGGTCCCAGGATCCAGAGACCCTGCGATGTCTCACGGCTTTCTAGTCAAGTGCTCCACACCCGTCTGTGGTCACCTCTCACTAATGTGTAGCATCTCCTCAGCCAGTCAGCCTTGCAGATCTACGGGTCAGATGGGGTGAGAGCCTGGGCTTCGGGTGCTCCTCTGAGAGCAGAATGGCCCGTAGGCAGTGGTGAGTTTGCTCGGCCGTCTGCCTCCTTGCCTGCATTGGTGTCCAGCTTCCAGATACCTACCTCAGTGGGGCTTAAATGCCTGAGATGGATTAATTCCATTAGCGATGGTCAGAGGGACTTCTTGGGTCCCTTGGGTCTGTGGAGACTGCCGCACAAGGCCCATGGAACCTTGTGTTTGAGCTGCCCAAACCGGCTGTGTGTGACATTGCAATTCTGGGTTTCGGGCTTCCAAACCAGCACATCAGAAGAACCTGAATGAAACAGGTGTTCTTTCATTCTTTAAAGGCCCAGCCCCATGGGACGACAGGTGCCATATGGAGAGCGCTCCCCTGGCCGTCTCCACAGAATATCATGTGCTAGAGATAAGAGCGTGGCCCAGCCTATGAGGAGCGAGACTCCTTCTTCAGATTACCAACTTTCTTGAGGATCTGACCTTGGGCAACGCGCCCAGACTTTTCCTAGGCTGGCAACCATTTCACTTCGAGCATCAAGGCAGGAGCCCCTTGGACATATTCCAGAACCCATTGCCTAGGGATCACAGGCTTATTCCCCTTTTGACCAACCACTGGAATTCCAGAGACTGGGGAGGCCAATTACGTTATCAAGGGCTGGAATGCAGAATCTGGTGGTGGCTGCCTGGGACTCTGTGCCACTGTCCCTGGAGAGGGGACCAGGGACCCTCACTTCCAGCTCAAGAGTTCCTCACCACTGAGCTGTTGGACTTTCTCTTGACTGAAATTATTTCACTTTTAAGCCTTCAGGAAGGCAAGGCATCTGCAGAAATATAGGTTTCTTGTATAAGTGCCTGCACTTGGCGTGCTCTGATTTCCCATTATGCACGCATGCACCATGGAGCTGCCAGATGGGCAGACGCCTGGAAGGAAAGCACAGGGCGCAGGTTTCCCAGAGTCTCAGGACGCAGAGCTGTTGCTGCTGGACTCTCCACTGGCCAGGGCTTTTGCTTCCATCTTAGATGTGCCAAAGTCGTCTTGGGGGACCTTGCTTGTCCTTGTCCCGAACCAATCTTGGCACGGAGTCTAGGCTGCTTCCCATGAACTGAGTCCCATTTTCTATTTTGGATGCACTCGAGTTCCCGTGGCGCTCTCCAGAGCCTCCCACACTAGCTGGGACCATAAGTAAGAGACATGGGCACAGCTTGGGGAGAGAAGGTGAGACTAGTCCCAGACAAGAGATGGCCCAGTCTCCTCCCCCCGCGCCACCGTGGGCTCTCACGCGCTCTCTTCCCTCCCGGCAGACTCTGGACGGGCACTTGGTGGTGCACAGCCACGCCCGCGTGTCGTCCCTCACCCTGAAGAGCATCCAGTACACGGACGCGGGAGAGTACGTCTGCACGGCCAGCAACACCATCGGCCAGGACTCCCAGTCCATGTACCTGGAAGTGCAGTGTGAGCTGCAGTTGTGGAAGGATGAGGGGAGGGGACCGTGCAGGGTCGGGCTGAAAGGGGACAACGGCAGGCAGGACCCGAGCTGCATCCCACTGGCTCTGCTCATGCTCCCGGTGGCAGTTGCCCGAGCCATCCCAGAGCTCTGTCCCCAAGTCATCCCCTGACACTGTCCCAAGCTCACGAGCCCTTCTGTCCTCCCACGCGGCTCATAGGACCGCTGAACCAGCCTGACCTTCACTACATCCCAGCGCTGGTTCTGTTTGGGGCGCACCCGCCCTCCAGGGGCTGGGAGACGGGGCGTGCGGGGCTCCTATGTAGTCGTGGTCTTCCTGATCGGCATTGTGGTTCCTTGCAGATGCCCCCAAGCTGCAGGGCCCCGTGGCCGTGTACACGTGGGAGGGGAACCAGGTGAACATCACATGCGAGGTATTTGCCTACCCCAGTGCCACCATCTCGTGGTTTCGAGACGGTCAGCTGCTACCGAGCTCCAACTACAGCAATATCAAGATCTACAACACCCCTTCCGCCAGCTATCTGGAGGTGAGTCGGGGCGGGGGCAGGGGAGCGGGAAGAAGGCACCATCCGACTCCGGATCGGCTCCTCTATGCAGCTAACATCTTCTCACTTGCTTCTCTGGCATCCTGTCCAGGGGAGCCATCGGCTACAAAAGAAACTGAGCCTCAGCCCTGCCCCTTTTCTCTCCCTGGGGCCAGGTCATGGCCCAGAGGCCAAGGGTGCCCCTTCTCGCTGGCCCCGTGGCAGTTCTCTCTGGCTTCAGGTTGGGTTGGAGCTTATGGTTCATGCTTTCCTGGTTCTTTTCTTTACAAATTTGTCCAATAAATAAAGATCTGAGTTGGTGGCCATTGCTTGGGACACTCAGAACCCACGAGTTCCTTCTTTCCAAAGGTGACCCCAGATTCCGAAAACGATTTCGGAAATTACAACTGTACTGCAGTGAACCGCATTGGGCAGGAGTCTTTGGAGTTCATCCTCGTCCAAGCAGGTGAGCCCCCTCATGGCTGCACTACCCTTCCCCTTGCTGGCCTGGTCCATGCCCTTCGGTGACACCAGGAGAGTGAAAGAAGAGAAGGCTGGGGGGCCAAAGACAGAGAGAGAGGGTCAGGAAGCAGGGAGCCTGTGGAGGCTGGAGGGTGTGGGCACAGGACCTGCGGGGAGAGGATCATATGGTGAGGCGGGCTGGGGGACGGGATCTAGGTGATAAGATTCCCAAGAATGAGCAGAAATGAGAGACTCGCCTTGTGGCCAAGAGTTCTGTCCTGGACCTGGTGGGGCTTACCAGGGTCTCCATCTGTGCCCTCCCCACAGACACCCCATCTTCGCCGTCCATCGACCAGGTGGAGCCATACTCTAGCACAGCACAGGTGCAGTTTGATGAGCCCGAGGCCACTGGTGGGGTGCCCATCCTCAAATACAAGGCGGAGTGGAGAGCCGTGGGCGAGGAAGTGTGGCATTTCAAGTGGTATGATGCCAAAGAAGGTAAGCAGGGAAGAGCGGGCACTCCCTGTAGGAGGATGGGCTGCTTGGTGTTGGGCAGACACTCCCCCCAGGCCCTGCACCCTGACAGCCCACGGGGGTGGCATGGCACACTGCTATCAGCTGCTGAGGGTGCCACAGGCCAAGCCCTGCCAGCCGTTCATCTCCGGGGCTGCAGCCCCATCCCCGTCCCTTGAGAATTAGGGCGCGCTTGCATCTCCTCTAGAATTGTTGGCCTTCCGTGCCCTGGTACCCAAGGATCTGCTTCCCAGGACCATGCCAAGGTGGGCGAGGCCATGTCAAGCACATTCCAAGCAGAAGCCCTGCTTAGGTGCTGGGCACAACCAGAGGAGTCCGGCCACCCCTGCCCTGCAACTTTGGGGGTCCCGCGCTGCGGATTCTCTGCCATCACCCACCCTCTGTCCTGCCTGGTGGACTCAGGGACTGTCATGTACTTAACGGTGTTGACCAAATAACAAACTGCCCGAGAGTAAAGTCTGCTCTTAAATCCATGCTGTGATATATTTCCAAACCCGAAGTTCAGAAGGTGACCCTTGGATGCCTGCAGTTGGAAGATTCTGAGCCCAGACCATTTTGCCCCAAGGACCGAGTGTATAACTGTGTCTGACTCTCTGTTTGGGGTTTAACCATGTCTGTGAAGCTTGCTTTGTTTCTGTAGAAAGTCTTAATTCTGGTCCTATCTGTGGTGACAGAGCAGCCCCCTCCCAACCCGGTTTTACTGAGAATTTGTTTCACCAGGAAGCTTTCATCACTGTTTTCAGTTTGGGGGGAGGGGGCGTGGGAGGAATTTCTGTGAGTCAGGATTGGAGCCAGGAGAAGACAACCTCTTTACCTCCCTAACTTCCTCTGAAAACGCACACCACATTCATGGCGAGTTGGTCCCATGTTACAATCTGTCCAACTGGCTTTTTTTTTTTTCTTTTTGTCATGGCTACAGCTAGATGAAATATAAAATGTATATATTTTTAAATTCAAGTATAATGAACTTTCTAGTTTTATTTTTGATGTAGCACACTCCATGTCCAGAACTTTCTGGTGATCCTGAACTCAGCACCCGTTCAACACGAACTGGGGAGTTCCCAGTCCCCCCTCCCGCCTGCCCCGGCAACAGCCATTCTACTTCCCATCTCCGGGTAGCTGTCTACCCCCAGGACATGTGTGAGCAGAATCGTCCCACCATCCTTTTGTGTCCGGCTGATTTCACTTAGCTGACGTCCTCGGGGTTCATCTACACTGTAGCCCGTGTCAGAGCTTCCCTCCTTGTTAAGGCTGACTGATTCCCCATTGAGTCCACAGCCCATCCTGGGCACCCAGTCATCCCCACGGATGGACAGGGCTGTCGTTTCCACCCTTCGGAGGTTGTAAGCCATGCTCCAGTGAACGTGGGCACCAGGTGTCGGTTCCAGGTCGTGTTTTCAAAGCTTTTGTGTGTATCCCCAGACGAGCAGTCGCTGGATCACGTGGTGACAGCAGGTTAAGGGTCCGAGGACCCGCCGCGCTGTATTCCACAGCAACTATGCCGATAGGCTTTCCCTCCTTGGTGATCCTCCTCTTCTCACAACAGCCAGCATGGAAGGCATCGTCACCATCGTGGGCTTGAAGCCTGAGACCACATACGCCGTGCGGCTGGCAGCCCTCAACGGCAAGGGTCTGGGTGAGATCAGCACAGCCTCCGAGTTCAAGACACAGCCAGTCCGTAAGTACACGCAGCGCCCGGCCTCTTCCCCACACCCACCGTCTTCTGGGGGGCGGACGGGACCCTGAGCTGCCCCATCCTCTGTTCGGATGCAGCTGTTTGTGCTTCAGATGCCTCTGCTCAGGGAGGCTCACCTCCTAGCCCCCTGGCCCTCAGCGATGGCTGGTCCCCAGCCCCTTTTATGCAGTCTTTCCCAAAGAGCTTGGTGATACTGTTGCAGTAGCTGGTCCCGCTCGTTAGCATCGCAGCCGGGGAGGAAATCACTGGTGCCTCCTGAAGGGGACCCGGCCAGGGAGGGATCTGGCAGATTTTGTTTTTTTCTTTTTTTTTTTTTTTTAAGATTTTTTATTTATTTGACAGAGATCACAAGTAGGCAGAGAAGCAGGCAGAGAGAGAGAGAGAGAGAGAGGAGGAAGCAGGCTCCCTGCTGAGCAGAGAGCCCAATGTGGGGCTCGATCCCAGGACCCTGAGATCATGACCTGAGCCCAAGGTGGAGGCTTAACCCACTGAGCCACCCAGGCACCCCCAGAATTTGCTTTTTGATGCAGGTCACAAAGGCCCTAACGCACCCTGTGACTTGAAGGAAGAGAGAAAAGACGATGATGGTCATGTAATTAGTCGTGGGATTTTTGATGCAGCAGAGAGATTACATCACAGAAAAGAGGAGACCGCTATGGGATGTGCGTGCAGTAGCGAGACCCCCCCAGTAATGCAAAAGGGGAAGGAGGGCTGAGGCCTCTGTGTCCTGCTCCCCCTCCCTCCCATCACAAGCACGCATCAGGGTCTCCCTCCCTTTTGGCCTCTTGTGAGAGAAACGCTTCTTCCTGTTCCACTCGGGATGGCGTCTGCTTTCCTCCATCGTTCCCTCTTTCCTTACACCACGCCTGCTCTGCTTTCCCTCCCGTCCCACCGACTGCGCTGGGCCAGCCCTGCTCTGGGGACCCCCTCTGCAGACCCAGGCTGCTGCGCCGGGAGGACTGGGCACCCGTCCAGTGGGAGCAGGTGCGACAGACCCAGACTCCTCGAGCGGTGCAGAGCTCCCTGGGTCCTCTCTCATTCCCGGGCTTACCAAGCACGCAGGGCAGTCCCTCGCTTCCTTGTCTTCGAAGCCAGAGGCTTGCAAGGCAACCTCCCACCTCTTCTAGAAACAGGAGGCCCGCCTCGTCTTCCTTCCACAGGAGTTGCTTCTTTCTGGATTTGACGTAACTTGATGATTTGAGTTCCAGCTCCGTGTGCTTCGCAAACTCTATTCATTTCTTTTCCATCTTTTTTTTCTCCCCCTTGGGTCTGTCTCTTGTCTTTTCTTTTCGTCTGTGTTCCGTCCATGGGAAATGCAGACGGCCCTCTTCCACGTAAGTGCCTCTTCTTACCCCCTTATCTGTTCCGATGGTGTTAACATCCGCTAGTTCTAGTTCTTAATTTAGTTTTGGTCCCTCTTTCGTCCCCTAGGCTGAAGTAGATGATGCCGTCCGGGCCCTAACCACACTGACCTTAGTCTAGCTGTGCTCTCGTCAATGTCTGTAGGTTCCACTCCCAGAGGCTAACATGCGCCCTGTTCTAGAGCATGCGACTTTTGTGTCCTTTGAAGTTGTGTTTCTTTATTAATTCCTGTGTGTGACGATTACCCCGTGGCGATGGGGACGCGCACCCGGCCAAGCACGGTGGGAGTCTGCAGGGGGCCTCCGAGTCACCCGCGGCGGCACCCCCTCGCCTTCTGCCCGGACGCCAGAAACGTGACCACAGCCTCACCAGGGATTCAGAATCCCTTCTGGGAAAAAGCAGCTGAAAGGATTTTCCCATTTGCTTTTAGGAGATGAGAGAATTGAGCTCAGAGCCCCTTCCCTTTTCTGCCTGTGGTGGCTGGAGGGCTCCGGGAGGTCCGAGCAGCAGCTGCAGTTGTAGAGAATGGCGTGGGCTCTGGCTCTGGGTCACAGGTGTGTCCTGCAGATGGCCGCTGGGCGCTTAAACCCGCACTTCTGGACGGTTCTGTTCTTCCGCACTAGGTTCTGGCAACGTGCATGTCCCTGTTTGGGAAAGACTGACGGCCACTCAGTAACCTCACCGTCGAACGGAAGCGTAGGGGGATTCTCCATGGGGAGGATGCATAAGCTGGAAATTGCAAGTATAAGGAGCAAGGGTTAAAGGAGGCCAGCCCGCTGATCCACGGGGCACAAAAGGGTTTGACCTGCCCAGCAAGATGTCCCCAAGGGTCACTGTCGCCGAGCCCTGCCTCTCACTTCCTGGGCTGAGCTAATAGTGAAGGGGAGCATTACCTGGAGAGACTCGGAAGGAAAGGTATTCAGAAAACTGCACACTCTTCTCATAAAAATCTCCTAGCTCCTGAAAGGCACTCAGGGAAGCTTATCTTTTTAAAATTTATTCAGAAATATTGCAGCAACAGCAGAAACTAAGTAGCTCAGTGTAGGCGTTCTGAGATTTTGAGCGAGTGCAAAATCCATGATCTCAGCAGACTTGGTTCCTGAATGAACCGGTTCTGGAAGGAGTCAGGCTTGGGGACTGGATTGGCGTTGTCAGGTCAAGACTGACAGCTGTGTGCTCTGGGCGGCAGCTCAGACCCTGACAACACCTGCCTCCTGGGTCCTTAATTGGAGCTTCGGTGTCCGTGCTTCCGGATTTTATCAGTGAAGGAACGGCGGCTTAGTTACGTGGCGGAGAGCAAGGCCGAGATGAGGCTTCCTTCGGAGTTTCTCACCAGCACCTGGGGGCCGAGTACTGAATCAGAGTGAGTGGTCTTTAGACTTCAAAGCCCATCAGTGGTTTTCACTCATTGTCAGTTCAGCCCCTAGAAAGGTGAGAATTTCTTAAGCAGATGCTTTGTTTTAAAAGTCAATGTTTAATTTTAAAAAAGAGAGACCTCCAGACCTTGTTGTTACGTGTACCAAGATTCCAAGAACCCCTCTGGAAGATGGAGTGAGTGGTCAGCTGCCCATTCCTAGTAGGCCATGAATGGCACAGGCGCACGCATCGCTAGTGGCATGCAAAGCCGTTTTCTCGGCCATCTAATAAAGTTATGGCCTAAACAATCCAAATGCTAAGGAAGGAGAGTCATGGCAGAGCCTTACACTTGACTGCCTTTGTCAAGAACTTGAGCGGGTTAAAAGCCAGCACACACGGACTCATACGCTCATGAAAGTTGGTTGTGATGGTCTTTCCTGTACCCTCATGACCTGCATAGAGGGGCTGAAGTGAAGGCCTAGCCCAGGGGGTGGCTAGACTCCTCCTGAAGAAGGATACAGTGGGGAGAATGGCTCTAGCATCGGACACCACCATGCCCACACTCACTGCTACTGGGAAGGGAGGGCACATTTCAGGCGGGACTTCTCTGAGTTCTCAGTCCCCTTCCTCAGAAGGCATAAAGGCTGTCCGAAGTTAGGTAAATAAAGTCAGCCATCCATTTAGCCGCACGCTTACACCCACCCCAGGCTGGTATTGGTCTCTGACACTGGCTCGTCTCACTCGCTGACCTTTCCCCTCCTATGATGTTGGGGTGCTGATGCATGCCTGATCCCGTGACATTGGAGTTGGGCCCTAAGGGCACCCTCACCCCAAGGGGGAGAAGGTACAGGCTCAAAAAGCTGTCATACTGAACAGAGAGTCATCGCTGCCAGGCCCCCCTGCCCCCAACCCTTCACCCTCCTACTCCCCACCCCTACCCCAGTTAGGAGGCAATAGGTGAGAGCTGGTGCATTTTGCATTAGCTTGTCACTCGAAATTCCTTGTGTGCCGGTAATGGGGTTGCTTTCTTGGTTCCTTAATAGACTTACCCACATGCAGGGGCATGACCATGTCAAAGGGGTGAGCGGGTGAAACTAGCCAATGCTGCAAATACTTCAAAGAGTCCGGCTTCTGAGCTGCCGGGTCGGAGAGCTGGGCTCACCTGTTTGAAGATTCCTTTGTGTATGGCTCGTGTGTGTGAAGGTCACACGGGAGCAGTGACTCCAGACAAACAACTAGAACTCCAGCCTGGGAAAATGTCCCTGTTTCATGTATTTTTAGGCTGGATGTCTGCGTGTTGTCATGAAGCTTTTAGGTGGAAAGCTCTCGGACTCTGTCTGCTCTGGGAGGGGCTGCTTCCCTATCAGAGCCGCTGAGGCCCTAAAGACATGATGTGACCATGCATCCTTTCCTCCATGACCGAGCCACACACCTTCAGCATCTTGTTGCCTGAATGTCATCTCCTAATTTGCTTCTGAACCATGAAGCAAAATAGACAACTTCTTGCAGAGGATAAAGATCATGAAGGAGTTGTCTGCTTTTCAAAGGAGGCACCTTGAGATTTTTTTGTCTTCACATTTTGCCCCCAGATGGCATGTTGCAAGTATAAATTAAATGCGTTCTAATATATTGTGTTTAAAATACATAAATTTGCCAGAATAATATGGACAGTGATGCAAACGATTTAAGCCAAGAAAAGTACAAGAGAAAGGAGCAAGAGAGAGATACGCTTTCCCCTGAATGAACCAGCCCATCACGTCCCGACGAGCTCACAGTGAGTTCAGCGAGCACCTTGCCTCACGTGCTTCATCTGGAAGAGAGACGGAAGACCAAACTATGAGTGTGCCAAGGCAACGGTGGAGATAACAGTGACGTTCTTCCAATGTTCATCTCGCTCTCAAAGGAGACTTTGTTTTGTGGTTATTGATGGGACAACCTCTGAATATCTGACAGTGAAAAACTAAAGATTTATTCAGTGTCCAGAATGCCTCAGATGCACCATTTCTAATGGCCCTCCGAGTGGAAAGTTGGGTTAGCGTTACTTTATTTAGTCCCAGTCTCTTCAGCGATCCCTTCTTCCGAGAGAGCGAGACTAACTCAGCGTTATTTGCAGGGGTCTCCATGCTCACGGCTGCCCCCAGAGAATCACCTTCTGTAGGGTTTGGGAGGGCAGCAGCATTACAGTATCATCTGGATGCCCAGCGGTCCTAACGTCACCCAGCAGTGAACGTCAAGTGGAACGGTCATTTGTGTTTCTTTGGGACCTTGAGATCAGAGAGTGAGGCACACAGGCTTTGCTCTAAGTATGTGCCCAGAGTGCAGACACGTGCCTGTCAAGAAGCACACACAGAGATCTATCACATGAAGAGCCAAAGCCTCCTTTTTCCCACGTCTACCTCCCCCTGGGGTCCAGGTTCCCTGTCCTCCCGTCATCGGATCCCGTGGAGGCGGCTGGTCCTGCCCAGTTGGCTGTTTGTTTCAGGCAGGGTTGGAGGTCTCTGCAGCTGCTCCCAGCCCAGTCCTTGACCTGAACTCGGGGCTTGGCAGGCACACTGCCCCCGGCTTGAAGCCAGAGAACCCAGCTCCCTGTGGGTCCGCGAGCCCCCTGCCCTCACACACGGTATTCTTCCTCCTCACTGTCCCCGCTCCAGCTCCGGCCGCTGACACCCCCGGAGCGGCTCTTCTATTTTTTCATTCAGTGTCTATGTGCTTCAATGAGCTTTTTTCCCTTTTTTTTCACTTTCATTTTTCTTTCCTCAGTGGCTCCCGCTAGCTCTTCCACCCCTGTTCCATTGTCTCCTCCAGATAGTGAGTATCATTTTCTTCATCCGTCTCTCTGCAGGTTGCTTTCCACCAGCCGCGGTGGGTCTGCGTAACGTTATCTCCTTCACCAGGTGATAATTCAACTATGTTGGCAGAAAGCAGGGCCGGGTTTTAGACAAGCAGATGAGAAGAGAAATAGGCACGGGGCCTCCCAGATTCATGGGAGGCCTCGCTCCCCCCGAGGAGGAGGCAAGTGACAGGCATGGCTCTGGACAGAAAATCGCGCAGTCGGGCTTCCCAGGGCTGGCGCGGCCCAGCCCAGCCCCTGTCCTCGGGACTCTCCGTGGGCTGGACCCAAGCTGACATTTGAAGAAACTGAAGGAATTTGCCAAGAAAAATATCTCTTCCGCAGGGTCATAAGAAATGCTTTGGGGTGTTGTGTTTTCACCCTTCATTTTAATTGGCACAGTTGGATTCAGACATCGAAATTAGATAGCGAGGCCTGTAGCTCTTGCTTTCTCCATAAACGCATACTTGTCTCGTAAATATTTACAGGAAAATAAACAGCGTCTGCTTACAGATGTGCCTGGCGGTAGGCGCCTCGGCAAATTATTAACCCTTCCCAAGTGGGCCTTGTCATTCTCGTCCATAAAATAGGATGAGTAATCGCCCTCCTCCCCGCTACCCACCCCTGTAAGAGAACGTTCCAGCACATATCAAGCTGCGTCTGCCCACCCCAAAGCAGAACCGCTAAGCCTGGCAGTGACTCTGGCCTCGTCATTCCTCACTGAGCCTCTCTCCTTTACCGTCTTGTTTCATTTGGCAGCCCTGTCCTTCTGTTCCCCTGGGGACTCAGGAGAGACCACTGTGCCTGCAACGGTGTGGAGTTTGGAACCCAGCTCTCGGAGAGGGGAGGGGAGCAAAGGGAAGTGGTAGCTGCACGAGGCCAGCAGGCGCTCAGGGGGCCGCAGGGTGGCACGGCCCGCCAGGCCCACAACCTCGGGAGGGGACTCCAGCCCTGAGCCCAGGAGCCCCTATCGCATCTATTTGGCTTTAGCAATAGGCCCACCATGCCCACGTGGTGCTTTCCAGGCCATGGCTCTAGCCGCAAGCATCCGGGCTTGGGAACCAGAGATAGCCGTGGGTTCAAATCCCATGTCCACTCCTGTGTCCAGCTCCGTGGCCACAGAGTCATCTCTCCAGTGAAGGGCAGATTCTACCTCTCTTGTAGGTATCTGTGGAAATGAAAGACTCGGTATGAAAAACACAAAACACAGCGCCCAGCACGTAGTAGCTGGAATTTGTGGTGAGAGTAAATGAGGGTTATGTTATTTCTTGCCGAATGAGAGTAACTTGTCAGCAACATCTCTGATAATTTTTTAAAATATCCATACTTCTATTGCTAAATCAGGGGGAGAGGCGGTGAGAGAATATTCCCTTCACTATCTCTTTTTTCTTTATGTGTATATCTATTTCTATATATACATACGCACACATACACACCCCTGTATAAACACGTTCCGGTATTTACTTATGACTGTAATTTATCTCCATTCTCTCGTTCACCTTTCCGTGGCCTGTCTGCCTTTCGTGTTTCCATAGCAACCTGGCCTCTTCCTGCTCTCACAACCGCAGAACCGGCTAGTGAGTACAGAGTTATGGTGGCCCTTGGCCAGATTGCTGCTTGTCGTGGAGCTGACTTCCGGGTCGCAGTGCTGCCCGTCGTTGTCCCTTGTATTGAAAGTAACCATTGTGAATGCATGAGGCTCTTTCCTGGTGTGGTTTCCTAAGCATGCTGCCTGCGTGGCCAGGAGAATAGACCCAGCGCCACCAGAAGGGCTGGGATGATTATTTGAAGAATATTCTGCATGAAGAGAATTTTCCAAATTTCCCTTCATGTGAAAAAACAGAACAGGATTAGAGAAACACTAAGGAGACGAAAGAAAAGCACCTCCTCCCAGCTTTTGTTGTCTGTCCCCTCTCCAGCGTGCGCACACGCACAAGTAGCCAAGACTGAGGACGAGGGAAGGAGCAGAGGGAACACTGCTTGCGGAGAGGTGGAGGGTGCGTCAGGGAGGGAAGTCGCTGCTCCTTCTGGACAGCTTGCCCTGCTTTGTGGGGCCTCGCAGCAGGGCCAAGGGGGCATGAGGAGTGCACAGAGCACCCCAGGAGGGAGAGGCCTCCTCGCAGCCCTCCTCCTCAGCGCTAGGAAAATGGCGGACCCTGAAAGCAGAGCCGGGCCCGCCCAAGACTGTGTGCTGAGAGCCCAGATCCGAGTTCTGGAATTCATCTGTGGAGGGTAGAGTCAGGGCCAGACTTGTGGAAAACATCACACTTCATCGCAATGATGACCCGTTCCAAGCTGGCCTTTATGATGCTGTAATGAGGTGAGCTTGTGGGTTAGGCCTGAAGTCCCAAGTCAACAGGAGCCCCCGCGTGCGCTGACGTGTGTGTGTGTGTGTGTGTGTGTGTGTGTGTGTGTGTGTGTACAGTGGTGTCCACAGCTGTGTGGGGGTTTAGGTTTTATAATATTTTTAAGTGCACAGAAAAAAAATGACGCGCGTCCATCGAGCAGTAGTCTGTGGGAGAAGGCGGAAAGCCGGTATGAGAAATACAGCTCCCACTCTGCTCCCTGGGCCAAGGTTTCGGATACATAATTGAACGGAAAAGAAAAGAGTTTCCTGGTTGTGCGTGTTGCAGGAAATGGTTCTTTTTTCTACTGCAGAACATAGCCGAGGGTCTGCTTTCTTGGTGTTCTCTGTGTGTGTGTGCTGCAATGAATTTTAATTCCTGATGCTTTTTGAGGTTTCATTCTGTCAGCAGAGCCGATGGATGACAATGAACTGTGCTCGCATGGGTTTCACTCAGAGGATGAGTTTGTGGTTTTGGTTTGATTTGGTTTTGCTTTGTTTTCTGCGTTTGAGAAAGGAATGCAATTAACCCTTTCTTCTTCAAACAGCCATGCTCCTGTCCCTTCCAGCTTGGGGCGGTATGTGTGCGAGGCATAGCAGGAGAAGGCTACAGAATGCACTTGGATGGTTCGCGTTCTATTAATGTGTCCCACAGTAGACTGGTCCTCCCTGACATCTAGAATCCAGATTTTTCCTTAAGGAGGAATGAGATGTTCCTCCCTAACATATGTTTAATTTTTAAACATCACACATTTCTGTCCGTGGATCAGATGCTCAGTAGTGACATCAAAAGAGAAGAAAGTTTGTCATTTTTTTTTTTTTTTGGCACCGCTTGACTACTGACCAAAATTATAGGTCCCAGTGGATCCTGGGATATGAGGAAAGACGGTCACAGTCGGGCAGCGGCTTGGCTTGTGTTTACCATGAGCATAATCACAAAGAGGAAGGCAGGGGTCCTCAGCCAGTCAGTAGAGCTGAAAAGAATGTCTCTTATTTTTGCCCGTGTGTGTGTGTGTGTGTGTGTGTGTGTGTGTGTGTGTGTTGATCCTTTTATAATCATGAATTCATGAATGAATGAAGGTACCCTAGATAACACCAAAAGAGAAACCGATCAGTTGCATATAATTCCCGCAGGGCACTGTTGGTTGGAATGTTCCAGAGCCTGTGTGGTGTGGAACAATAGGATGGACAGGTTCTATCAGCTCGCAGTGGCAAGGGATGTGTGACTGGGCTAAAGGATTTCTCCCACAGTATTTCTAAACAGTGGTGTGTTTTGGACAGAAAGTTACCTCTACCTCCCCTCTTTGCCCTTTTTCTCTCAGCTTCAATCAGCCAAAGCCTGAACTTCCCCTTGACCTGTACAAGTTAAGGCAGGAAACCCAAAATGCCTTTTGATGAGGCAGGTTATTCAGTAACAAATTGACCGTAAATACAATATAGGACAAAAAGGAATGTAGATCAAGTCAAACAAGAAAACCTTTTTTTTTTTTCATTGTCAAGGTCAAATCCATATCTTATCGGTGCAGCCACAAGTCTGGAGAAAGAACTGTATCCAGATGGTCCAAGTGTCCAGGCCCTTGTTCAGCGTCAGAATGTTAACTTATGAGGCCAGGGGTTCAGTTGCATTGCCAGGTGTCCGCAGAGCCATCATCTCAGCCATCAGAAGGAAACCTCTTCCCTTCTGCACTGGCTTCCGCCTTTGTAGGTGGCTCAGTTCGGGTATCTCACTGGGGGCTCCGGGATAATGTGGGTAGATGAACAGGGGAGTGAGAAAGGACCACCAGGACTGCTTTCTCTGGCCGGCATCCCCCAGATCTTATTCAGCCCATCCCCCTCCGCATGCACCACGGGAAACAGGAAATGGCTTTTCTCCATATAATGCAATATTTTGTTCCTTCAGGGCACACAGTCTTGGGACTTTTCCTGCATGACCCATGTTCTCTCTCATCGCCCTTGTTTCCCAAGGATGCCGACACATTTCTGGACGCTGTGAATAATAACTTGCTTTTTTTCTTTTCCTTCAGCAGTCTCCTGGATTGACTTTGACCTCCGGGTCCTGACAGAACCTCCTCCCTATTTCCAAACAAGTATACACCCTCCTTGATGTATTAATATGCAGTGTTGCAACTGTATCTAATGCTTATTGGTGTCGTTAACCAAATGCCCTTATTGATTTATTATCCTTCTATTTCCGGGCAGTTTGTCCTCCCAATGTTTCCTATATATGCTGCTAATTTAATTTGATTTCTCCTTTTATTTAGTCTGTGATTTTGTTGTTGATTTTTTCTCCCTGCCCATTGTTTACATCAGTTTTTAATTTTTTTGTATTTTCCATGTGACCTCCTCCACTTTCCTTTCAACCAATCATGTGCGTGCGTATCATGTGACTTTGTCATGTGGCTTGCATGGTGCTGATGATGTCGTCCACGCTGGTGAACAGAAGGTAAAACTCTTTGTTCTGATTAGGGAACTAAACCTGGGACCACAGCCTAGCACCTAGGGCCCACTCGTTTCTTCCTGTCTCAGATTTCCTGAGTGAAGCCATTTGAGATATTTGCTCTCGTTCTCGGTTCGCTTCTAGAATTCATCATTCTTGCGGCCTTGACATGACGATTTGATACTGGGACAGCCTTTGGTTTAACATTTCACTTCGAGAAACTCGGCCCTGCAAACTGCCATATATAGTAAAACCACGTTTGCCCCGGCGCAGTTGGCCAACTTGAATTTTTACCCAATAGTTCGTAAAAATTATTTCCCAGAAAGGAGTTTTGCAAATTACCTTTGCGACATCGTTGTTTAACTTTATCCAGTAGTTCTGAAAACTACAGTTGCTCTAAAATGAGTCATGTCCATGAAAATGTGAAATGTATCTGTTTGCAACCCTGAAAGGCTACAGAGAGAAATGTATCCATTACAGTGGTTCTGTTTGCTCCAAACCAATGAGAGCACTTCATAAAATTCATGCAAATTGAGGACTTAACGAAAACGAGAGTTTTAAGAATTTGGAATTAAAGCAGTTTGGATCGTTGATGTGTCACTGTTTAAGAGTGACCCTCCCCCTGGGCAGTGGGGACAAGAAATCATAGCAGGAGTTGGCAGTTACCATGACTAGAGATCTCTGTAATCGAGAAGCACATGATTGACCCTTACAGCAAAGGAAATAAAATTATAGCCTAATTAAGCACAGAGCGGTGACAAAATAATTAGTTAATATTGTGACTGTCACAACCTTGTGAAAACATTCCTCGCTTACCATAAAGAGAAAAGGAAGCCTCTGCTCACAGCTTCCCCACTGTAAAACCAAACACCTATTCAGAACCTGCCCTGGGAGTCATCTGCATTCTGTTCTCTTCTAACTGAAACTCGTACGTCAGATCACAACCTGAGACACACACGGGCTGCGTTGATCACGAAAGCCAGACTAACACAAATAACCGCCCAGTGTGCCCGTGCATGCGAGGGGGTCCCCGTTTGGCCTCACGTCTCTGAGGAACTGTCTGGGCGACATCCACACGGACAAAACCATTCACAGCTGTCTCGCATGCATGTTCTCTGTTCCTGGTCTGTCCTATCGTTTCGTGCCCCCCATGTGTGTGAGCCCTGCACACTGACCACCTCCGGGGACGTCAGCCTTCTGGGCGTGGCCACTGTGCTCTTTTTGAGTCTCATTTACAACCGGAGTCCTGGATGAGGTCTTGGGTCAGAGCCGACTGTCATTTCCAAAAAGATGTTTGGTGTTAACACTGTATGAAGTAAGGGCCCAAAACAGGGGAGCATCAGATGTGCTAAGAACTTTGACCTGCCTTTAAAAGGCGACCGAATCTGGGAGTCTTAGGGCAGACAATACTGGGAGCCTATGATTTTCTAAACTCCCAAGTCTCACCCAAAATGCTGTGATTTCATTATTCCCCTGAGGGGAACCGTGTTCTTTTAAGACTTGAGGTGACGGCTCCAAGGCTAATGTACTAGGGAAAAACCTGGATCTTCCCCTGAGATCTGAAGCAGGAGCAGATGTGGAGTTGAAACCCGTTAGTGTCTGTCTTAAAAACAAGTGTAGTCATTTCCCTGCAGTGCCGTCATTCAGGACGAACCAAAGCACCACATGAACGAGGTTGAAACTGACCCACACCTCTGAAGAGAGATCTCTTCCAGAGGTTTTAAGCAAAGCAAGAAATGTTTGAAGATGTTTCCTGCAGTTGCCCTAGAAACGCACCTTAGCAATGGCCTTGGGTGTCGGTAAAAATGTGGCCAGTACTAAAAAAAAAAAAAAATCACTTAAGTGCCAGGGGAATTTGGAAGCATGATTACTCCCTGATCAAAGCACTTTTCCCTTGTGGGACAGACTTCTCTGGCCACTTGCAAAGGGACAAGCAGAGGACTCCTTATACAGATGAACAGAAAGCAGCAGGAAATGGCTTTTAATAATAAAATTGAAGGGAATGGGAAGAGCAGAGCAAATAAAGTTTATGGGGGAGAGAAATAAAGCTTAGTTAAGAACACGATCGCCTCCTTTCTCTGGCCATGAGTAAGGCTTTAAGGTGAGAGGGGCCTCACTGGGGAAGGTGTAGTGAGCCGGGAGTCTCCCAGGAGTGGGCTTGCTGTGCCGAGCTACGGTGCGCCCGTGCCGAAGTTTATTTTTAATATCCTGGCCCCTGGTCACAGCCCGGCCTCCTTCCTCCAGTTGCTCCCATCAGCCATGAGGACTCTGTGGAAATGGGCCTCCTCCCCCTCCCCACCCCAGCATGTGTGCGCTGAGAAGCCCCCTGCACCCCCTGTCCGTGTGCTGCATGTCTGAGCATGGTTCCCCGGCCCCCACCCATTCATAATGATGTTCTTTTCTTTAGCTACTGACACTGCCTCTCCTACTAGGACATGCTGATTCTGATGAACTAAACTCCGTAACACCCACTCTTCCTTCTTAGATTGAAAACATCACTAACCACCCCTTCCACTCCCTCCTTTATTTTTTTACAGCTGTGTGTCTGGACTGCCACGGGTCTCCGGCAGGTCGGCCCAGACTTGTCACCAGGGGTTCTGCTCTAATTGCCTTTATTCCGAAGGATTCCCTGCACTGGTGGTAGAGAGCTAGTGTGAAGGGTCTGCAGGGGGAGGCAGTGATGCGTATTGGCCCAAATCCCAGGTGCAGTGGCCCGGGGCTCTGGAAAGGGCCCATTTCCCTAGGGCGTAGCAGTGTGAGGTCTGAAACCTCCCAGGGGCCTCATGCTTCTCTCTGAGTAGCCTAATGTGCGTAAAATAGTGTCGTGCACGACCCCCCTTGCGGCCTCGGAGGCAGGAGCTGAGCTAATTGTTAGATGTTATTTTGGTCCTAACTTCCCCAGCCTGGACCAGCCCCATAGCCACAAGCCACACCTTCGTGGTCATATTTTCTTTTTAGGTTGATGAAACAAAGATAATTGATCAATTAATCTGTTGGTGTTTTCATGACACCCACAAGAAGGGACTCGGTGCCTCTGTGGTTCAGTCTGTCGAAGTTCATTTGTTGCTGTTTCACTCATGCCCCAGGCTGCCATTGGTCTCCCCACCCGCCCCCCAGCTCACGCACTCACATTCATAATCCCCAAGGAACCCAATTTGAAAGGGACGTGTAGGCCAGATGCCCCCATGACCGTGGCCTCAGAATGAAATGTCCTTTCTATAAGAGCCGTACCCACTCATCATGCCCCCCAGGGTTTCCTGGAACCTGTAACCGGGAAAGCAAAGAGTTAGGGTGTGTTAGCACAAGCAAATTCTTAAAAACAAAGAGGAAAGAGCTCAGGAGAAAAGGAACACTTGACTCCCAAGGACTGTTTTGGGGGCCCAGGGCTTAGGACAAATGGAAACCCATCCCACTGTTGGCCCCTCGCTAGGACTGTCAGAAAGCCCCCTCGGTACCCCTAGAGTAGCCAGGTGGGCCGTCAGAGGGGGCATCACAGGGACTTGGAGGCTCCAAGGCACATTGGACTCACCTGTTCGGCAGAGAGCTAGGTCTCAGGAAGGACAAGTAGGCTAGTAACCGCACATCCTGCTTCCCTTAGGTAATTTGCCCATCTGCCAAGGACCAGCCAAACTTCTCACCTCTTGTAATTTCCAACGTTCCTAAGTTGGAAAGACCTAATGGGCTTCCTATTTGAATAGCCAAATCATACACTGTGGACTTTTCTAAACAAGTAGCAAAAAGGCATCCATATGCTTCAGATTGGTTTCACATCGCTTGCAAGAAGTAATTCAGGACAGGGAGCAGGAGTTAGGATACGCAAAAGTAACAGGATTCGTGATGCCAGACAATCCTGTTTGATAGAAGAAGGGAGAGAGTCCATGGGAGCCCTACATCCGTCCCTGGTTTGCACTCAGATGCCCAAAACCCTGTGCCGTCCGAACCCAAGTGGATGAGGAAAGAGTGTGGGTCGGGCCTCCCTGAGCACTTCAGTCAGAAGATAAATAGAATTCTTGGTACTTAGGCATTTGTCAGTGAGAACTAGAGTATTGTTTTCCTTCTCAGATTCACAAATGCTGTCCACATGCCCTGGGCTTTGCTATAATTTGTGTTGCGGAACTCAGATACCCAGCAGTAAGATTTCTGACCTCAGGGCTTGTGCTGACCAGGGGAGGGGCATGAAGCCAACTCCAATTTTAGGGCACAATTGCACAAAAATGACAACCTACAATCCGCAAGGCCAGAAATAGACATTTCAATTACGATCTCTCAGGGGAATTTATAGGACCTGCCTGTAACATTTCTGACTGTATGCCGTCTCCGTGGTATCTTCTTATTTTCTGGCACACACGATTTACATTCTTCCAGCAAATACCAGGGCTGCCTAATATTTTATATTTGTTATCGGCAAGGTTTATTTTTAAGGTGCTGTTGGGTTTTTTTTAGTCTTTACATAAAATATTTGGGGGGGGGGGGTTGGATTTGACTCATGGCTAAAGCTAAATTCCGAAGGTGTAATTAACCCCAGGGGTTTTCTTGGAGCAACCTACCGATTGCTTCTGAATTGCAAACCAACATTTACAAATAATTACAATATTGGTTTTGCTGAAATTACCCATAATGATTTCAATCAGAGCAGCCATTTCAGAACAGAGTGCACATTGGGACCCCCCTAAATAATTTCCTCTCCTAATGTGTTCAGTAAAGCCGTGAGCCTCCCGGATGCCAAGGCCCATTTCTCCAGCATCAGCCCCTCCTTCGTCAGGCGTGGCTAGAGCCACCTTCCTGCCGAGAGCTCAGGAAGCAGTTTCTTTAGCCTATTTGTAATCTTTAGAAGAACTGACAGATGGTGAACATTTGAAGATGGATAAGACAGTTCATTTGGCAAACAAAACCTTGTCTTGTTTACCTTTGAGAAGCCAATGCCTAAGGGTCTACCTGGTACCTAGAAGGGAGATACTCGGTAAACGTTTGTTGAGTAAGTCATAGTTAAAGCACTTGAAGCGATACACGTAAATGTTACACGATCTGCTCTCAATTCTATGAGAAAGTTAAACGCATGTGTCAGGATGATGTAGTCATCACTCCGATGAAATGATAGTGACAAGAGAGCATTCCAGCTTTGGTCAATGTTAGAACTGTGTTCTAACCGCGCGGTAGAGTTTTTAGTGATATCTCTGTGATTCCGATTCTGTTTTTATCTGAGACACATCTGAAGATAAGACTTGACTACTTTCATTGGGGCTGTTAGTTTCCACAGAAATTCCTTGGCCAGGTTTTTGTTCAGAGGTCTTTGAAGAGAGCTGGGGGTCTCTTTTCAAAGACAGGACTTTTAGGAAGATAACGTTTTAAATTATTTGGAAAAAAAAAAAAAGACAACTGTGTGCCTTAGAGATGTGGAATTAGTGATCTGGGGGTACATCGCCCTGAAATTGGCAGGACATCCTTATTTTGAGTCTCTTTCACAGTGTTGTGAAAATGACCAAGGTGTTCTTGGATAGTTTATCCTAAGGCAGTGGCTGACTTCAGGTCACAGCGCTGGCAGAGGGAGAGAGGGCCCTGGAGGACACCCAGCCCAGGGCCCCTAGTCTGCATCTGCGGATAGTGAGGCAGAGGCCTAAGCGATTAGTTTTACAGGGACCCCCACAAACATGAAAGGGAGCACCTCTTCTAAGTAGATACTCCCCCCAAAGCAAAGGCCTTGGGGGAAGGACTGGGTCCTTGCCAGGTGAGTGTGTTGGAAGGGCCGCGATGCCACCTCCTTCCCTCCTTCTTAAGGCAGATAGATCACCACCGAGTCAGTGTCGCAATTCCAAATATGGAAGTCGTCATTCGTGCCCATCCCTCTTTGGGCCACGAACCATCCCCGTGTGCCTGGGACTGAGTGTTGTTCCGTGCAGGACTTGCCCGGGCCAGCCAGGATGAGTTGGTCACCCTGCTTCAGAGATTAGGATTGGAAAGTTCCATTGGGCCTCATGGATTCCATTTGTTCAGCACGGGTGACTCTCCACAGACTTGCCCTGTTCTGACGTAGCCTCCACGGGGTTTGAGTTTCTTCATACACTGGATATTCATAACGATATAAGCCACTACTAAACTTCTGAGACTTAGTCCAAACGAATTTGGAAAGTGTGCCCCCCTTGACATTATCTAAACCAAATTCTTAAATGTCCTCCACTGAAGAGTTGAGGCCAGTGGCTAGGGAGTGGCACAAAAACAGGACATGTCTTTGCCTAAAACTTTGTTTTTATCTTTAATTCTTGGTTTTCTTTTTCCTTCATCACCAATTGAGGAAAACAAGCCACAAGCACAGTTTTTCCTAAATCCTTTCTCCCTCAGACATTAAGATGAGGCACCCTCCCATCACGCACTCCCACGTGTCCCCATCACCATGGCTTCTCAGGCCTAAGTGTGCACACAGATCGCCCTGGGATCTTGTTAAAATGGAATCTGCATTTCTGATGAGCTCTGGGTGGTGTGCGTGCTACAGGCCCAGGCCGAGTAGCAAGGGCTGTCCATTAGTGCTACCTCTCTGGTTCCTTCTTGTCTTAAAGGGAGGGGCGGGATGAGCAGCCATCGTGAGGTTCCCGAAGTAGCTGAATGAGGAGGATGGGCTGAATGGCTTTGCCGGCAGCCTTGTCACAAATGGCCAATGGTACACTTTGGAATGATGAGGTCCGAAGCTTAGTGACAGACCCTTCTGGGTTTTTGGTCACTTGTCTGTGATCCTATCCTCCAACAGACAAGCCAAGACAACCTACCCGAGGGTGATTATTGGATAGACTCTCCCCAGTTTCTGTCAGAGGCCATGAACTAGACATAGAGTTATGTCCTCATAGGAAATGCATGATCCCAAGTGCATTAAATCTTCACTGGGACTCCTACCAGACCTTCTCGCACCTCCTTGCTTCTAGTATCCACTAATGATGTAGCTTGTCTTAACGTAAGTCAGTGTCTTACAGAAGAACCATCCCAGCCCTTGTAATTTGTCTCGTACGAGCCCGTCTTCCTTCTCTACCTTGGACTCACAAGCCGAGTGTGTACTGCAAATAGAGACCTCGACTCTTTTCTCTTGAGGAACCCTAAAGACGTTTGTTTCCTCTCTTTTCACAAACAAAAGACTTAAATGATTGTCACTTTAAACAAGGTACCAAGGATTATCACTCAGGCAGCTGAGCCCTGAATGCAGGATGCTTATAGGAGACTTGCTCCTGGCAGCTTGGGCTTTATTTAAGCACAACTGGAAACCTGTCATGTTTTTAAATGAGTCTAAGTAATAGAATTTAATTCATAGAAAGCAGGTCACAAGCATGCAGCGTTGTTCCACCCCTGCTAGAGATGTGGGTCCCCTGGACCCCCAGGTTGAATCATGTATCCAGGGAAGTGACTGGCTGTTTTGAAGAATTATTTTCTGGGTTTAAGTTTTCTCCTTAAACGCTTATACACATTTTCCTGTATTTCAGGCCGTTCTTCAAAATGTATCAGGCTCATCAAAGTTAAATCTGCAGTTGTAAGAGCAGGCAAAAAGGAAATGCAAGCACTAGGAAGAGACATTTAAAAAAAAAAAAAAATCCTGTTTCTAAAATGGTAAAAGGACTGTGCTATCAGGCAGGGTCTCCCAGAACATTCCCAAAAAGCGCTCCCAGTTTGGGGCTGAGTCTGACGCATTTAACTGGAACCCGAAGTTTTATATTTATTGCTTTTTAACCATTTGAATTTCTGAGAAAGCAAGAAAGAAAAAAAAAAAAAAACCCAGCCCCACCCCATCACTACACCCCATGCTGATGGATTCGATTTTCCTTTGTGGGCGAAAATGTCACATGACTTAACTGGCTGTTTCAGGTGAACCCAGCGCACCTAAGCTCGAAGGGCAGATGGGAGAGGACGGAAACTCCATTAAGGTGAACCTGATCAAGCAGGATGACGGTGGCTCCCCCATCAGGCACTACCTGGTCAAGTACCGAGCGGTGAGTGGCTCCGTGGCTCCTGCCCCATCTTCACCCCGTCCGCAACCCTAACATCCACCTTGTTGGGGTAACAACATGCAAAGCCCAGGTGGGGCAGAATCGTTCTGCATCTTGCAGAAGGCTCAAGAGCCCTGGTCAGGGTTTTAAATCCCAAGCTTGACCTACAGCCATCAGGCCATGTCCACACTGGGACCTTTTTTTTTTTTTTTTTTTAATTTTATTTTTTTCAGTGTTCCAAGATTGTTTATGGATCACATCCAGTGCTCTGTGCAATCCGTGCCCTCCTTAATACCCACTACCAGGCTCACCCAATCTCCCACCTCTCGCCCCTCCAAAACCCTCAGTTTGTTTCTCAAAGTCCACAGTCTCTCATGCTTCGTCTCCCCCTCCGACTTCCCCCAACTCACTTCTCTCCTTCATCCAATGACCTCCTTGTTATTCCTTATGCTCCACAAATAAGTGAAACCACATGATAATTGACTCTCTCTGCTTGATTTATTTCACTCAGCATAATCTCCTCCAGTCCCATCCATGTTGATATAAAAGTTGGGTATTCATCCTTTCTCATGGAGGCATAATACTCCACTGTATATATGGACCACATCTTCTTTATCCATTCATCCATTGAAGGGCATCTTGGTTCTTTCCAGTTTGGCGATTGTGGCCATTGCTGCTATGAACATTGGGGTACAGGTGGCCCTTCTTTTCACTACATCTGTATCTTTGGGGTAAATACTCAGTAGTGCAATTGCAGGGTCATAGGGTAGTTCTATTTTTAATTTCTTAAGGAATCTCCACAATGTTTTACAGAGTGGCTGCACCAACTTGCATTCCCACCAACAGTATAAGAGGGTTCCCCCTTTCTCCACATCCTAACACTTGTTGTTTACTGTCTTGTTAATTTTGGCCGTTCTAACTGGTGTCAGGTGGTATCTCAATGTGGTTTTGATTTGAATCTCCCTGATGGCTAGTGATGATGAACATTTTTTCATGTGTCTCTTAGCCATTTGTATGTCTTCATGGAGAAGTGTCTGTTCATGTCTTCTGCCCATTTTTTGAGGTGATTATCTGTTTTTGAGTGTTGAGTTTGAGGAGTTCTTTACAGATCTTGGATACCAGCCCTTTGTCTGTAGTGTCATTTGCAAATATCTCCTCCCATTCCGTGGGTTGCCTCTTTGTTTTGCTGTTTCCTTTGCTGTGCAGAAGCTTTTGATCTTGATGAAGCCCCAAAAGTTCATTTTCGTTTTTGTTTCCTTTGCCTTCGGAGACATGTCTTGAAAGAAGTTGCTGTGGCCGATGTTGAAGATGTTACTGCCTATGTTCTCCTCTAGAATTTTGATAGATTCCTGCCTCACGTTGAGGTCTTTCATCCATTTCGTTTACCCACGTGTATGGTGTAAGAGAATGGTCAAGTTTCATTCCTTTTGCATATAGCTGTCGAACTTTCCCAGCACCATTTATTGAAGAGACTTTTATCCCCTGTATATTTTTTCCTGCTTTGTCAAAGATTAGTTGATCATAGAGTTGAGAGTACATATCTGGGCCCTCTACTCTGTTCACTGGTCTATGTGTCTGTTTTTGTGCCAGTACCATGCTGTCTTGGTGTTCACAGTTTTGTAGTAAAGCTTGAAATCAGGCAATGTGATGCCCCCAGTTTTGTTTTTCTTTTTCAACATTTCCTTAGCAATTTGGGGTCTCTTCTGGTTCCACACAAATTTTAGGATTGTTTGTTGCAGCTCTTTGCAAAATGCTGGTAGAATTTTGATTGGGATGGCATTCAAAGTATTGATGGCTCTAGGCAGTACAGACATTTTAACAATGTTTATTCTTCTGATTTTGAAACCTCTAAATTGACCGAGGTGGTGACAGACTCCTACCACGATTGATTTCTCTGCTGCTTGAACATTTCTACAAAGTGATTTTGCCATTACCTGGTACTTTTTGCAAATAATATACTGGTATCTCATAAACAGTACATTTGATAAAGTGTGTATCATGGGCTGCGCACTGCGATCATGTGCATTGTCTCCCCATGAGAACCCTGTGAAGTTGGCCTTAGGATTATCTGCCCTTTACCGAGGAAGTAACGTACTCATGTGATCTCTCACAGCTGGGTGAGCAGAGTCTGAATCCGGGTCTGTCTGAAGACACTGGGCTCTCCACCCTTGCCTTAGGCTGCCTTACCATCCCACACCACAGTCGTTCTCACCTGCCCCTCAGATCCTCCCTGAGCTGGTCTAATCTTGCTCACAGTGAACTTGGCCCTGAACCCTTTCTTCCTGGTTTACTCACCATCTAAGATCTAAGATGTCATCCTACTTTGCACCTCCAGGCCCCAAAAATGAGAATCCCTCCCACTTTCTTAGGTTTTAGAATGACCCTGGGCCACTGCGAGCACTCTCAGTTGCTGAGAGGTCTAGAGGCAGTGTCTGAGCACTGGGAATAGCCTCTTGCTAGGACTTCTTACCTAGCAAGGACTTACCTTACCTAGTAAGGATTTCTTACCTAGGAAATAATGAACCAGAGAGCAGTGTGCTTTCCTGGAACAGAAAGAAAGGATTTTTCAAGGAAGCTGACTTACTCCTTCTCTTTTGATCAGCTGCCACTGAAGGGATGGGGGAGCCCTTGCCTGGTTAGGCTTAATGGAGAGTCACTACAGCAGAGCGCCACCAGGCACACTTCCCAGCCGGCAGGCGGACCTGTCATTCCACTCAGCCCTTCCCCAGTTGATTGCAAAGCCAGGCAGGAGGAGGACATCAGAGGAGGAGCCTCTGTGGACATCCCTGAGGCCAACCTGAGAGGTCCCTGTGGCTTCCTCACTGTGGAACAGGATCAGGTTTGAGCAGTGGCCCAGCACCGCCCATGGGAAGTGGACAGTGTGGTCAGGTGGGCTGTCTCTGGCCCCTGTTAGGCCGATGTGGCCCAGCCAGACGTGGGATCCAATTTCGGCTTTACCACTTCCCAGTAGGTCACCCAGACTTCCAAAAACCTCCATTTCTCCATCCGTAACGTAACGTAACGAAATTAAAGAGCTTATCAAGTTATTATAAACATCAGTTATAATATAAGCAAAGCACCTGAAACGTGACCAACACATGGAACCCCCTGTCCCCTGTCCCGTAATACAATAATATCTGCTAAGCGGTTGGCCGGGGCTGGAGACACCTCCCAGATGAGGCCCCCAGAGATGTCAGTTTTCCAGAAGCCACTGTGGCTGTGCCTGGCAGGTCTGCCTTTAAAAATTGGTGGGGACAGGACACTGAGCTATGTGAGATTTCCACAGCCTTACCTGTCTTCTACTTCAAACACTCAGTGTTTGCTAAGTCTTGTTGTTATATGTTACTAGTATTTTTGTGTAACATAATATTTGCTTTATATTCTGGTTGCCTCTTTTATAGAGTTTGCCAAGGAATGAAGCTATTGAGAGAGAAGATGTAGAAAACTGAATTTCTTTTAAGTTTTTTAAATTAGAATTGAGCCACTGGTGACCCTGGCCAAGCAAACGTGCAGCCCAACAAAACCCTTCACAGGCTGGGATACAATGAGAAAATAGTGGAAAGCCTAGAAATCATGGGGCCAGGCACATAGTAGGTGTTCAACAAATGGTAGTTTTTATTTTTAACAAAATGAACCTATGCCACGTTCCTGTGTGGGAAGGTGAGTCACACAGCTGAGTGGGAGCAACATCCTGAAACAGGACAAGAAGCATATTCGTTGCATGGCTCTTCTGGGGCGTCCATGTGCCACGCCTTCCAGAATGTTCTTGAGTCCCTGGGTGCCCTGGATGGCAATGGGACAAGACACTGGAGGGTTGCCCTATGGCACCCGCCATCAGCCGCTGTGCTTACAAAATGCGAGGTTGACCTCCTGACCTTCATCGTCCTTAGGGGTTTTCAGGCTGGTAAAGAACGATCACCCTGTCTTCTCATCGGTTTTTATTTGCATTATTTTGTACTGATAGTAGTGACTCCCTGAAGCTCTTCCCGTGAGTGGGTCTCACCAGCATTTTCATCTAAACTGTCCTGGTGTCTTGTGTCCTTCCTGCCGGTTTCGCCCAGAAGCTCTCCTCCGAGTGGAAACCAGAGATCCGACTCCCGTCTGGCAGTGACCACGTCATGCTCAAGTCCCTGGAATGGAATGCGGAGTATGAGGTCTACGTGGTGGCTGAGAACCAGCAGGGGAAGTCCAAGGCGGCTCACTTTGTGTTCAGGACCTCGGCCCAGCCCACGGCCATCCCAGGTATGACGGCCTCTGCTTTTCTGTGAGTTTCCCGCTTGGAATTAACGCACAATGCTGCACCTCCTAACGCGCCTGAACGGCCCTGACGACTGGCTTGCTGTTGGCCGTCCTCATGACCGGTCGCCCGTGCAAAGCTTCGTTGTGCTTTGTACCTGTCTGTGCAGTGGGCTGAGATGTACTGGCCCCCCGGGAAGGCTTGGCCAAGCATCCTGGGGCAACGGTCCTATGTCATTCAGCCCTGGAGGACGGAGGCTAAGCCGGCCCGCGGGACTCCTCAGCTGGGAACCACCCAGCTCCAGCCAAGCCCTGGCAGCTGGTTGAGTAAGGACCTTTTTTGAGACCTTGTCTACCCTCTGCCATTCCATACAAGGACCCCCTAATTGTTTTTAAGCGCTTTCTTTTGGATGCTTGCTTACCGCACAATCATGGTCCAGTTCTCTTCTCTGTGGGGACCCCAAGAGAAGGAAGAGATGGTGCCCAGTTAGTTAAAAATCCCATTTTCTGAGGGCCTCTCCACGGCAACAAAGATTAAATTGAATCGCTTGAAATAGAGCAAGTGGAGAAAGGTGTTGGCAAACGCCATCTGTGAAAGGCATCCGCTGGAGACCATGACGGGAGTCGTTCTCCTAGGAGACACACACCTGTCTCTAGGGATCCAGGACCGACTCAAGTGTGGGAACAAAGTGAGAGTCCTGCCCGCTGGCCCAGCCCCCTTGCCGCTGATGGTTAGTCTCCGCATTGACCAGACTTCAGAGCAGAAGGCAGTCTTCAACACCGCTCTGCTTCTCCAGATCAGCCAAGCGCCAGCCACAGGCAGGAGAGGGGGACATCGACCATATAGTGCAGCCTGTTGGAAGGGAGCCCCGTAAACTCTCTGCGTGTTCAAGCATGGTAGGAAGATGTCCCAGTCTCCCAGCTGCCTTAGTGTGGCCCCCTCATGCCTGTCCTGTCTCTGATGCTTGCCTGGGGGCTCTGCTCAGTCACAATAGCGCCTCCCAGCGGGAGAAAGAGAGAAAGGCTGTGGCCGCCTAGGACGTGGGTCTGCGTGTGCATGAGTGGGTTAAGGAGATGGCAAAGTAAGACCAGTGTGGTTTGCGACGGTTGAGTGTGCATGAATGTGTGTGACATGCGGGGGCCTCCAGGGAGCTGGCAGGCGAGACGCTGATCGGTCCTACCCTCCGCATTGTCAGGCAGGCAACCCTTAGTGCCAACGGGCAGCGGTAAAGGCACTGGGCATGGCTGCAAGAGGTGTTCTCACTCCTGCTCAGCCCATGTCCAGAGGTGGCCCTACCATCCTGTGCCCCTTCTTTCTTAGTGCTCTTTGGTCCGTTTTTCATTGAACTCGATAGTCTGGAGTGTGTCCGTCTCTGCTCAGCCTTTATGGGACGCTTAGGAGTTGGGGGAGTGACAGGTTGGAGTCAGCCCTTCGCAGCGAGAGAGCTTTCCGACGGCACCTGCGGCCCGACCTAGGCAACATAGGCAGGTGGCTGGGTTGCGCTGCGTTCCCGTGCTGAGGGCTGCCCCTGGCATCAGCCTGTGGGGCCGGAGCAGTTGGGGACCCTGTGAGTCAGATACAGAAACAGAAGACCTTGGCCCCCCGGGTCCTTCTTGGTAAGCTCCCAGGTGCCCAAGGAAGCCAGAGAGCGCTGGAGGGATGGCTCACCTCATCTGCAAGGGCTCGGTGGCTCTGCTGTGTGCTGTCTTAGGAGGAGGTAGTTCTGTGCTTGCTTGGACTTTCCTGGCCATGGTGTTGGGACCTGTGGACAAAACCTGCGAATTTTAAGCTGTGCATTTGTGGTGGTACCGGCGGTCAGCAGGGTGGCAGGAGGTGAGGCGTGCAGACTAGTTCGTCTTGAACAGTGTGGGGGGGAGGCGGGGCGTGGCACCCGAGGAGGAGAAGGTGGAGGAGGAGTCCGACCTCTCACTGAGATGCTTATGGCGCATCTCTCCTACCACACGCAGAAAGCTAGAGGCTAGCAGGCTGTGGACAGGCTCGTTGACTGTTCCTAAGAGGCCTGACCTTAGTCAAAGGTAACACTCTCCTAATCACACTCCTGGATTTGACTGCAGAGGCTCTGTTCTCTCACTTGAATTTCATTTGCTCGCTGACCCCTAACCCCCAAATTCGCCCCGCTGTGCTGCTTCTGGCCTTGCTGAGCTTCGGAACTGGCCTTACGGGAGTAATACCATACTGAGCTCTTCTCTAACCTTTGTCAGTTTAATTTACTAAGTTGAATTAACCTTTGATTCTTGCGTTTTCTATATTTGACCTAATTTTTTTTCTTTTTATCTATTTTTTTTTCTCTGTTTCTGTCTCTACCTTCTCTTTCCTTCTCCCCCCTCCCCTTCCTGTGTCTGTCGTCACACATCTCACCTTGGACGTCCATCCCTGGGACATCCCCACTGCCACATTTGTTCTTAAACAACCACATTCTCTCTGGGCACCCACGGCTTGGACCTGCAGCGACCTTGGGCAGCTGCTCTGCGTCCTACACCTTTGTCTCGTTGCTTCTCTCCGCAGTGACTCTGCTTTTGCTCTGTTAGGAACTTGAACACACACGCACGCACACACACACGCAAATTAAGTTTGCTTAAATGCCCAGTTCCTCTGAGAATGATCAGTGCCCCCTTTGGAAGAACCTGTCAGGACCGCCACGGCCACGCCACCAAGCACTCTGTGTGGAAGAGGAAGGTTTGGGGACTGGAAAAAGCTGGACGTGCAGACAATTTACCATTCACAGATCCTCTGTGCTGCTTCACGAGGATGTTTGCCCCTTTCCAATGGCAGAATACGAAAACATGCGGGAGTGCTTTTCTTTACATGGTTTAAAAAAAAAAAAAAAATTATGCTAGGTTTACAGAGACATTTCTGCGCATCTGCTACCCGTTGCATTTTTTTTGTTCTTACCTGAAAATGATGTAGCAGAGGAAAATGTCTAAGTACCCCTAAAGCTTGCATCAGATTGTTGGGATGACCACGTGCTCCTCCCCTGCCCTTCCGAAAACAGCTGGCTTCGCTTGCCTTGAAGCGCCTGTGGTAAGAGAGCCAGACTCCTGGGACGCGCCCAGGCATTTTGCTGACATGATGGGCAGAGCCACCACGTTGCCCATCCAGTGGAAGAAACGGGATTTGTTAGGCATTTTCTGGGAGGCGCTCTGGCCCTGGTATCACAACCAGCAGCCTATGCTGGTGCTGCCCACAGGGCCAGCCTATGACGCCCCTAGTGCCCATCAGCTGTGTAGGACGGGTGTCCCCCCAGCCGGAGTGATTCGAGCTGCACAGAGCCTTGCGTCTCGGGGGTTGTGGTCCGACAGTCTCGCCTACGCTCCAGTCCCCAAGTTGGAAGTATCCACAGCAAGCCAGGCGTGGCTCACGCGGTCCCCACCCCGGCACACTCACCAGAGCAGGCCGCGGGGGACAGGTCACTCCTGGACTGCCCAGTCCAGAGCGTCTACACGCTGCGACTGGGCCAGCCTGTCCTACTTCCCAAATGCCCCAACCCCCTGTGGTGGTCAGTGGCTTTAGTGACCTTTAAAAAATTCTGGTGACCACCAGCTAGTGCTCTCTGCTGTCGGAAGGAGGCACAGTGTGCTCGCAGAGTCACACGGAGACAGCAGGCTCCTGCTCAGTAACACCTGTGCGTGCTTGGGGATGGACCTTGTAGTGGATAAAACCGCCCTCCCTCCATTGTGGTCACATCATTCTACATATCTCATCTCTAAACATCCCATGGAAGTTTAATTTTTGTTCTGTTTATTTTTTAGTTCTGTTTGTTGTGTTGTTTTTGTTTTTGTTTAAATTAACGTTTGAAGACTAGTCTTTCCCTTTGGGAATCCCAGTGATCCCGTCTGCAGGGCAGTGCTGCCCGTGTCACTTGGCACGGGCTCATGTCCCCCAGCACTCACCATTTAGAGGCTCATGTATAGACACCGGAGGCCGCACTTTGCCCAGTAGCTCAGGCAGGTAGTGCCTCCTGCCCGAGCCCTGTCTGCCTCCCCAGCCCCACCTCAAACCTCTGCCCCTGGGGTCCCTGCCCTGCCTTCATACCAGCACAAGAGAAGCAGGCGTGGTTCTTAGGCACAAGGCGGAGCATCGAGGAGAGACACGTGGTGCTTCCGGGCCTGGCGTAAGAATCCCAGGTCAGTTACCGAGAGCTCTGGGGAGGGTGAGGGAAGGAGAGATCTGTCCTCACACAAGTAGCCCATCACTGTCCTCCCAGCTCCTGGCATGCTCTTGATAGCATGTGGGGCACAAGTCCCGTGTTCACCCAGGAGGGCCCATCGGTGGGGGGTCTACCCGAGCCTGATCCTGGTCCCACCCACAGGGGAGGGCCAGTGTCATGTTTCCGGAGGGACTCTTTGGAGATCTAGCCAAAGTATAGGGAAGCCTGACACAGCCCTGTCCCACCCCACACACACCCCGGGCGAGGCGGGACCTCAGCCGAAGCTACTTTGGGGTCAATGCAGGCAGGCCCCTGGTCTGTAACGGGATGGCTTTTGAGAGACCTCGTTAGGGCACACCCACTCCCATTGGACACTGTTCTCAGTGGCGGCTGCAGCCCCTTGCCCCTCGAGCAGTCCCCAAGGTAGCAGCCCTTTGAGTCCCCGGGGTTGGACTGGGGGGGGGAAGCACTTACCACCTCGCTCAGCTGCCCCCACTGCTGTGCCCTGTCCAGCGCTGCCACACTCCGCACGCTGCGGGGTTCCTTTGCTCACTTCTGAAATATTTATACGGCAGGTTTGGATCACATTTGTTACTAATAAGAATGCTAACACTGTTGTGTAGATAATCAGCGAGGCCTTGATGAAGTTTACACCTTTGCGTTATTAAAGGAAGTAACAGTCCGTGTGAACTCACCAGCGTGCTTTGAGTTTATTGAATAGTTGTGTGTCCTACAAAATGTCAAAAGCCCTTTCCTTTCACCTCATGTGTACCTGAATAGCTCTGATTACCCCAAATTGGACCCCGAACTTGGAGCCTGCTGCTTGGAGTTCTAGCAAAGGAAATGCCTTCCTTTTCTGATGAGGAGCTATGCATTTTGCTCGGCTGCCCTGAGAGCCCTCAGGAGTTACTGCCTCCTTGGGCGTTCCTGGTCCCTGGCAGCAGGGGGAGGGGGCAGTCCCTTCGCAGAACCAGGAGGTGGTCACTCCGGGGTCAGGGACACCCTGTGGGCCACCAGATGGTGTAGGCCACCAGTCGGTAGCTTGGGCTCCTGATTTCACGGCTCCCATTAGAAGCCCATAGTAGGGGCTGCACAGAGTGACCTTGTGATAGAATGTGAGAGAAGTCTCTCATTGGCAAATCCTATTATGTTTATAATCACAGTATAAGGACACTTACCGGAAGCCCTTGAGACTGGCCGTCTGTTTAACAGTAGGTTCTGGGAAGGAGCAAGCAGACATGTATGGGGTTACAAGTGAACCGGAGCCCCAGCGCAGTGGGAGGGACCCCTCTGCTGCACGGAGAGCTCCTAACAGTGACTCGGGCCCGTCTGGTGTCTGTAAATGTGAGACCCGGATTCCCAGTCTGAGGGTTTAAGAAAGACGTATGATGTCGGTCTCTGTCGTGGGGCAGTAAACTCCCTGTTTAGGGTCAGCCTCTCCCAGGCCAGGAACCACAGAGGAGGGACAGCCCCCCCCCGCCCCACGTCCATCACCACTGGGGTGGCTCTGACCCTGGAGGTTATGGAGGAGCTGCTCCCAAGAAACTCTCGTTGCATGCGGGTGTGTGGGTGAGCCACGCAAGGCCGGCCAGTGGCACGGTCAGGCAAACATAGACCCACTGGAAGGGTTTTACATTTCCCTTCTATAAACTCTTACCTGAGGTACGGGGATACCCTCCGTTCTTCCAGCTCTCCTGGCCTACAGTCTTGTATCATCCTCCAAGAGCCAGTGGGTGTTGGCTTGTCTTCAATACACGTTTATCCGTTTCCTGGTATTTCCCTTATTTTCAGCTTTTTTTTTTTTTTTTTGCAAAAGCTACGCACACTTTCTCTAGCTTGAGGAGCACCTTACTCCATCTGGAAGTCAAGACTCTTAGTGGTGAACAGGGTGGTCCTTTTTCCATCGGGGCCGTCTTTGCTTTCTCTCTGTCCATCCAGTATGCTAGGTCAAGGGCACACAGCGAGACTCCACAGCTCCTCCTCGGGCGGTGAGTCATGGGAACAGCTGTTGCTCATTGTAGGGCAGGCGTGAGAGGACCCGGAAACAGCAACCCTCAAACTCTACTTGTGCGAGGGTCACCCGGGGCCGCTCCTCCAAATCCTGATTCCCGAGCCCCACCCAGAGATTCTGACTGGGTAGAACTGGGGAGCCCCAGAGTCTAAATTTCAGTACCCCAGGAATCCTGCTGCAGGCAGACAGACATTATGCTAAAAAGTATCTATTTTCCATATAAAAATAAAATCACAAGAATCTGTGAATAAAAACAGGCCCTCCTGAGTGTGCTAGTCTTCCAAGGAGAAGTCCTTCTCAGTACACAGTGAAGGGGATCTGGATGGTGCTTGGGGTGCTGCTGGATGGCGACATGGGACCCAGGCTCTTGTGGTTGAAGAGGACGTGGAGATGCTGTCACACCAAGCCCTGCCCCGCACGGGGACCTCTTCCAGAACATTACAGTATCCCTGCCCAGGGCGGTCGTCCAGCCTCTGCTCGGTGCCTCCAGCCACAGTGGGCCTAACTCCCCAGGCAGCTCACACTCTCTTAGTCCTTTCTTGAGGGGAGCTGAAATCTACCCCGGATCCTAGAGCTGTCATCCAGGAGTAATAGTGAACAAGACTTCTTCCATTTCACAGCCCACCTGTAAGTCTCTGGAGGTGGCGCGCTCATCTCCAGGCTCAACAGCCACTCTTTTTTTTGACAAATATTCTTTGAACATCTCCTGTCAGTCAGGTTGTCCTAGATGCTGGGGAGACATAAGACACAGTCATAAGACATATGACAGTAGAACCTTCCAGAAGGAATAGCCAAATGAAAAGCATGTAAATGAACAGAAAATGGCAGAGGCAAAAAGAGGAAACAGGTAGTGTGGTAGATAGTGGGCAGAGGTCAGTCACTAGATAAGAGATCAGGGGATGGAGGGAGAGGGCTCTCTGACGAGGTGACGTCTGAGCCGAGGCCTGTAGGATGGCAAAGAGCCTCCCAGGAGGTTATGGGGCTGGAGTGTGGCAGGCAGGGGGTCAGCAAAGTCTGAAGGCAGGAATGGGCTGGGTGTGTTCAGCAGGTAGCGTGAAGGCTCGGGCTGGTGCCAAGAGTGAACAGTCAGAAGAGTGGGAGAGTCTATAAGCATGTAGGGCCTTTAGGCCAAGAGGAAGAGTCTGAATCTTACCTCCAGAAGAAGGGAAGACCATTTCCCTTCGTTCTGTCTTGTCACAGGGGTCCTTGTACCCTCTGCCCTTCCCCTGTGCATGCACGTGATGCTGGCCTTCAGAGCCAAGGAAGTCCTCCCTCTGGGTCTGACGAGCCCAGAGCTTCAGCTGGACAACCGCTGCCTCTCACAAACACGGAGCCACCTGGCAATGGTCTGTCATCCTCTTTGGAGCTAGGATGCGTCCCCTCAGACCATACTTATGCATACACCTCCGAACGAACAGTTCGTACCACTGAGTCTGAAAACACAAACATTCACCTCACACAAATACTTCAGGCTCCTTCTTCGGGAACAAGCTCTCAGCACCTACGGGGCACTGATGCCAGGAGGCAGCAGTGACTTCGGCCCAGTGTCATGGGCTAGAGATAAAGCCCAAGGCTGATATTCCCTCCCAGTTTAGGGAAGCGGCTTTGGGACTCCGAAGATCAGGAAGGCTTGCCTGCTTCTCTTTGCTCATTAGGGTGGAATGTGTGAGGACCTGCGAGAGAACAAAATGCTTTATTTAGCTTTTCTGAGCTGCTAGGGAGAAGACCCACTCTAGCGGACCTCAGGGGCTGGCCAGCCATTTCCTGCTGCCGAAGTCTGGGGACAGCGTGGCCAGAGCTGGGTCCTCTGAGCACAGAGCCCCTGGCCCATCCCGATGCCTTCCTGGGGATAGGCTGGGGTTTTAAATATGGGTTGGATGAGACCAGCCAGCAAGCCCAAGGAGGAGAGGCTGGGAAGCAAGGCCAAGGTCCCAAAGAAGCCATAACTATTCAAGAATTTGAGAATCTTCTCCATCTAGGGCCCATCTGTGCCATGGGCAGTTAAGAATTAAGCTGTGAGTGAGCAGTCATCTCTGCCTTGCTGGGCTGGTGGTTCATACCCTGAATTAAACTTTGAGGCAAAGACCAGTGGTGTAGGACCACTGCTGAAGAAGCCCCAGGCGGCCTGAGCAGGGACCCCAGGGCAGACCGAGGAGTGCCCCCAGGAACACAGACTGCACAGAAAAAGAAGAACTTGGCCTGTTGTTGCACCTGTCACCTTGGACTACACGTCCCTCCATTATCTGGTGTGATATGTGGCTGGCAGACCGGTGGGCCTGGCCTGGTGTGCAGCAAAGGCACAGTGAGACCCAATGGTGTTGGCCACAGTTCCTGCCTCTAGTGGGCAGACGTGGGTGATCCCAGGGGATCCTGGCGGCACAGGAAGCCTCAGACCAGGTCGGGGGTGGGGTACACCAGGAGGCTGCCAGTTCTGTAACTCGGTCCTTCCAGAAGGAAGCAGATGTGCTCATGTCTGCACAGGAGTCTCCGTGGTCTCCACACTGGCTTATGGGCAGAGCCCTGCTGGGTTCCAGCTTCCCGGAGCTTGAGCATGTGTCTCCCAGACACTGGGGGACTCACCAGTCAGAGGGCCGCCTCAGGCAACTCACAGCCATCACACGGGGTGTGGGGAGCTGAGCCAGGGGCCCTTCTGTGAGACCATCAGTCCCCTGGGGCCCTGGGGCTTTATAGATGGACCACAGGGGCAGAAGGACACAGGCCGAGTCATGCAGAGTGAGCCCAGCCAGCACGGGAGCGCTGGGTGCTGCTCGGGTGTGAGAATGCGGGTCTGTCTGTAATGGGCACAAAGCGTACTTGCCCTGAGTGTGAGTGTGCCTGTCCGTGTGGACGTGCATCTCTGGGTGAGTCTGCTGGGTTTCCTGAAGCCTGGTTCAAGTGTGCCTGGGCTCCCAGAAGGTGAGTACACCCAAACCTTTCACCTTGCTTACCGGGGCTGGGCAGAACTCCACGTCTCCAGAGTAAATGGGCTTCATTCAGCTCCCTGGGTGCAATGAAGGATAAACCATGTCTGTTGTCCAGTGCTGGAATCCTCTGGAGCTGGTCCTAAAGGGGAGAGGGAGCAGGATAGCATTTCGGGCATACCATTGCACCTGATGTCAGCCCAAGTCCTAAGGAAGCCCTGGGAACCCCCCGCTGCTCCAGCTGGGACCCTGCCCCAGGATCCCAGGGAGCCACGGTCCAGCCTGAAACCAGTGACCACCATCCGTCTGCCTGCTGCCCGGGCTCACGGGGAGATCAGCTAAGGATGGGTTGGGGGGAGGCTCAGAGACTGAGCACAAGGATGGAGACACAGCTCCCAGTTCCCACTGCCATCCTGACCTGTGGGTGCCTCATGCATCTGTCCCCTGGTCTCCGACATAAGGCTGGCATCCCACCCTCTCGAAGATATGAAGAGACTCTGTTGTCTCAACACTGGGGTACAGAAGGGCCCCAGGGACGGTGCCCCTCTTGACACAAGTGCCCTGACTTTGCCCCATAGGCTCTCCCCGACCCCCAGGGGCTGTTGCTCTGCAGGGCGCAGAGTCGGCCTGGTGTGTTAATCACCAACCATCTCTCTCCCTCCCTCCCTCCCACTCAAGCCAACGGCAGCCCCACATCAGGCCTGAGCACTGGGGCCATCGTGGGCATCCTCATTGTCATCTTTGTCCTGCTCCTGGTGGCGGTGGACGTCACCTGCTACTTCCTGAACAAGTGCGGCCTGCTCATGTGCATCGCTGTCAACCTGTGCGGAAAGGCGGGGCCCGGAGCCAAGGGCAAGGACATGGAGGAGGGCAAAGCCGCCTTCTCGTGAGTGCAGCCCACTTGCCGCTGCTGGGGTCTGGGCTCTGCCCTGGGTGGTGGGGGGGGCCCAGCCATGGAGCCATATCACTGGAGAACTGTTTCTCAGACACAGCCTTTGCGGGTACCTGTTTGCAAAGCAAACCCTTGGACCCAGCCTCACAGCCAACACATTAGAATTTCAGAGAAGTCTGAAAAGTCCCGCGTGGATGAAAATGAGGGGAATTTTCAGCGCTGAACCCGGAGGGGAACTTCCACAGCACTTCACAGACCTACTTGCCTTGCTGTCGTTCATTCACACATCTCCCCACAAACACTTACTGAGCAGCTACTGTCGGGCCAGGCGATATTCCCCGACCCCAGGTTACACCCAAGCACCGAACAGATAAAACGTCCTTTCCTTTCAAAGCTGAGGCTCCAGATGCTGTCCCTTCCAGCATCTCTAGAGCGAGAGATCTTGAGCTAATTATCAGGAGCCTTCACAGACTCACGGCGAGAAGGGACAGAGCCGGGGGGGGGGGCCGGGGGGTGGTGAGTATGAGCACCACCACGTGTCAGGCTCTGTACGTAAAGACAGACTATCCAAGTACTTCTCTGTGCCAGGCACCGTGCTAAGCCCTTCACATTCATGATCTCAGTTAACGTGAGACAGCTAGGCAAGGGAGAGACTTATTTACCCCATTTTACAGATGAGACGGAAGCAAGTGTGAGCAAGACAGGTGCTCAAGGTCACACAGCTCACGCAAGTGGGAGCTGAGGCTCAGGCACTTGGACCTGGCTTGAGATGTCCCTGCCCCCCCCCAAACTTTGGGCCAGGCCCAGGTGCCGTGAGCTGTAGCTGTCTTCTCCAGGAACCCCCCTCCCTGCCCCAGTGTCCCAGAATTGAAACAGCCCCTCTCTCCACAGGAAAGATGAGTCCAAGGAGCCCATCGTGGAGGTGCGGACCGAGGAGGAGCGGACCCCAAACCATGACGGAGGGAAACACACGGAGCCCAACGAGACCACACCGCTGACAGAGCCCGAGTATGTGGGCGGGGAGGGGCCGGACCTCGTCAGCAGAGCCCTACACCCACCCATCACCCTACCCACACCTCCCATACCTCCCACCCACCCACCACTCCCAGTCAAACAAGCAGGCCAGATCCTGGAGCCCTTGGCCAGAAATGCCTGACCCCCCTCTCTCCCTAGAGAGAAGGCATTCTGGGTTCTGTTAAGGGACTATAGGTGCTCTGCAGGCTCCTGGGATGAGTGGGACCTCTAGACCCTCTCCCTGAATCACACACACATCCCGGAAATGGCCGAAGGGGGCAAAACTTCATTGAGAGGGGCTGAGCTTTGAGAGGCTTAGCAGATTCTGTTTAGGATTTTCAAGAACTCTAGAGGTTTCTGTGTCCTCCGAGAAGGGTGAGAACAGGTGGGGACCCATGAAGCTCCCCGGCCCTCCTGTTCCCAGAGGCCTGGGGAGCCCTGCGTCAGAAACCATGCCCAGCCGAGCCGGTGAGGACCGCTGGCTGTCCTGAGGCTATGGGTTTGAAGGGAATGGAGTTAAATGGCGGCACAAAATCTCTGGCTGGGGAGCCCGTGGCCCCTTGGGGCTGTTTGGAGCACTCATTGCCATCTTCCCGACTTTGCCCGTCACTGCCGGGGCCCAGTTCCTCGGGGGGCCGGGGACACCGGCAGCGATGGACACCAGACCGAAGCCTGTCCCTCCTGAGTTGGGCTGCAGGCGGGGCTCGGAAAGGCCCTGACAGGGCTGTGGGACAAGGCAGCCTAGCGCAGAGAGCTGGAGGGGCGTCGGCAGGGAGGAAGGGCCAGCAGGTCCCTTTAGACCTCCACGTGCTCTGTGTTTCCTGTGTCTGCTTTTGCCCGCCTGGGCGTGTGCTTCCTCTCGCCATCCTCGTTTCTCTGTGGGCCTGTGTCCGCGCCTGTGCGTCCCCGCATGGCCGCCCGCGCCCCGCTTCTTGGCTGCGACCCTCCCCTGCTTCTCTGTCTCGTCTGAGCTTCATCGTCTATTCTCTTCTACTTCCTGTCCTCCCACAGGCTGCCTGCCGACACCACAGCCACTGTCGAGGACATGCTGCCTTCTGTCACCACCGTCACCGCTAACTCTGACACTATCACCGAAACCTTTGCCACTGCTCAGAACAGCCCCACCAGTGAGACCACCACCCTGACCTCCAGTATTGCCCCCCCGGCCACAGCCACACCTGACTCAAACTCTGTGCCCGCCGGCCAGGCCACCCCTTCCAAGGGGCCTGGCGTCGCCACCTCCTCCCCACCCCCCGCTTCAGCCCCCAAGGTCGCCCCCCTCGTTGACCTGAGCGACACTCCGATCTCAGCCCCCGCTGCCAACAATTTGTCTTCTAGTGTCCTGGCTAACCAGGGGGCAGTGCTCAGCCCGAGTGCCCCTGCCAGCGTGGGGGAGGCCTCCAAGGCCCCTCCAGCGAGCAAGCCGGCCCCTGTGCCAGGCCCCGCCACGGCCGGGGCAGCCAGTCCCCTAGCAGCAGTGGCCGCCCCTGCCACGGAAGGCCCCCAGGCCAAGCAGGAGGCTTCCAGCACCAAAGGCCCGGATCCCGAGCCCACCCAGCCCGGCGCTGCGAAGAGCCCGACCGAGGCAGCCACGGGCCCCACTAGCCCGAAGAGCGAGGCTGCCTCCGTCAGCGCCACAAACCCTGCCCAGGGCGAGGACTTTAAAATGGACGAAGGGAACTTCAAGACCCCAGATATTGACCTTGCAAAGGATGTTTTTGCAGCCCTGAGCTCTCCTGCTCCCGCCGCTGGGGCCAGTGGACAAGCCCCCGAGCTTGCTCCTTCCACGGCCGACAGCTCTGTTCCACCTGCACCAGCAAAGCCCGAGTACGGCCTCTCTCTGTCTGCTGTGGTCGGGTTGTGTCCAGTGGTGGTGTGCGTTTGTGCTGTGCTGTGTCCCGCTTGTGAGAGGTGTCTTCAGCTTGATGCTGGGCTTCTCTGAGGCGACTGTCAGGCAAGGGGCTGGGATGAGGCAGAGAGAGCGGGGCAGGCAGCAGGGCCCAGCGAGCAGCCGCCTGCTCACTAACTAGGCCACGTTAATTACGTCTTAGCCTTATCCTGCTGGCAGAGGCTTCAGTTTTCCCTGGAGCTGGGGAGGGGGGGTTGCCACTGGGCCACTGATGAGCATAGCTTGGCAGGCGAGCTAAGGAGGCCAAGGTGCCCTTACCAGCCACCCCGGGGCCCCAGACAGTCTGTTAGCCAGGGTTAGGCTGGGTCGGCACCAGAACAGCACTGTTCCGCAGGAAGGAAAGGAACAGGCCCCAAGGCCCCTGTGGGGAGAGGGAATGGTTCAAAAGGCCCTGTCCTACTCCAGCCCAGATGCCCACAACGCCCCCAGGACCACCGGCTACTTGGGCTTCTCCTGACCTGCAATGTCTGGGAAGACGCGGAGCTCACAGGCACCGAATGCCTGTTGGGTCTCCAAGTTCAAGCGAAGGTCCTTAAGATTACAGATGTCTTTTTTTTTTCTTTAAAGATTTTATTTATTTATATGACAGAGATCACAAGTAGGTAGAGAGGCAGGCAGAGAGAGAGACAGAGGAGGAAGCAGACTCCCTGTTAAGCAGAGAGCCTGATGTGGGGCTCAATCCCAGGACCCTGGGATCATGACCTGAGCTGAAGGCAGAGGCTTTAACCCACTGAGCTACCCAGGCGCCCCAAGATTACAGATGTCTTAACCGTGATGCCAAGATGCAGCTGGAGCCGGGGTCTGGCGCTGCACGTGCGCCCTTAGACCAGACTTTGACTCCTGGGACTGAATAAGGCAGAGTCAGACCTAGGTTTTTACAGAGGCCCCTGCCCCCCAGACGAGCTGTCGTGCTGCCCCCAAGAGCCAAAATGGGACCCTCCCTGCGAGCCCTGAATCTGAAGAAGTAGGAATCCACTAGTCCTTCCCACTCAGCAGCCCCCTGACTCCCCCTGACTGTCCCCATGTAGTGTGCCAGCCCACCCTAGCCTCCCATGCCATGCGACACCACCTTGGTGGCAAAGAGCGTTTCCCACCCTAACCACAGAGCACAGGGCCTGCTGCACTGAGGACAGGCATGAGCAAGGTGGTCCGCAGAGTCCGAGTCCGCACCCCTGGACTCGGTGCTGGGGAACCGAGCACAGCATGCGTCATTTATGCCGACCTGGGCAGTCTGCTACTGCACCCGGGCAGTCAGGGTGAGGAGCAGGCCGCGTCTGCTGCCCCCTTCCGCCGCCCCAGGGAAGCACTGGGCTCCGGGCCCCAGCATTGCACGAGGGCCAGAGGGGAGGGAAGGTCTCGTTCCTCTGATTCAGCGGCTCTCCACTTTGGCTCCGTTTCAGAGTCACTTGGGTGCTTTTAAAAGTCATCGTGCCCCGCCCAATTAAATCAGGATTCCTGGGGGCCTGGCTCAGGTGTTGGGGATTTTTAGAGCTCCCAGGTGATTCCAGTGTGCAGCCAAGAATGGGGACCACTGCTGTATGCCTTAGCCCGGCTGGAGGGTGACAACTGCGGACTGTGGTCTCAGTGCTGTTTTCCCAATTCTCTGCAGGAAGGGCCCAGTAGAAGCAAAGTCGGAGTGCCAGGAGACAGAAACGAAGCCAGCGCCCGCCGAAGTCAAGACGGTCCCCAACGACGCCACACAAACAAAGGAGAACGAGAGCAAAGCATGATGGGTGACAAGAAATGAGCAGATCAAAGTAAAAAGTGACACCACAGCTTCACCAGAGCATTCCCAATATCTCACACATGCACACACACGCACACACACACATCTCATTCCTCTAGTGTCTTTTGCCTTTAAAAAAAAAAAACTAAACAGATAAACATGGGATCTCCTTTTTATAGGTTTATAGAAAGGGTTCCTTTGCTGCGCGCACTCACTTGTAAGAAAATGAGACAAAAAGGTTAAACCCACAGCCAAACTAGGACACTCTGTTCCCTGAAACCATTTAAGAATCAAACAAAAGGACCCCAAATTAAGAATCTAGGAAGCTCAGAAAAAAAAAAAAATCTAGGTTCAGGAAGATCGCACTTGGCGTTGCCCAATTGGCACAGACCAGTTTCAGAGAAATACTTCAGGCACTAAGACTAACGAATGAACAAAGTCCAAGTTTATTTTTATACTTTGAGTCGAGTTTGAACTCTGTAAAGCCCCATAAATAAGTTATAATTTCTGTTCACTTTGTATTTGTTCAGTATGCAAAGTGTGTCCCCCTTGCTAGCTGAATTCAATTCCCACGTAGACTCCCGTTTTGTAGGAAGAATGCCAAATCGCAACTTCTGGGGGGGGAGGTCTCGGTTTGCAATATTTTGATTTCTTTTTCTCTCCTTTTCTTTCTCATTCTTTTTTTTCTTCCTTTCTGCCAACTTTGTTTTCCAATGTTTACAAGTTGACAATGTTTGACTTTGGTTGTGTTTAAATGTCCATGTAAAACCGCTGCCTTTTTTTTTTTTTTCCTTTAAGTTACAAACACTGCCTGGAGGTGGGCAGGGTCATCACAGGCTTGCTTTCGCACGGGACAACTTTACAAAATACGATTGTTTACAGTGGCTCTTCCCCCCACACACACCCCCTCCACTTTCTGATTTGAAATTTTTGCCTGTGTGCAACTCAGGTGAAAACCCATCTTGTTCTGGAGTGGTTTTGGTTTTTTTTTTGGGAGGGGGGCGGGGGGTTTGGTTCTCAGTTCTTTTTGTATTTCCTTGGGAGTTAGAGACCACTTTCTGATTAGCCACCACCTGCTTGTATCTGTGGAAAAGGGTCTGCCCCCCACCCCCCCAGGCGTCCACGTCCTTCCTTTTGAAGGACTCCTTAGGCTTTGTTGAATGAAGCAGAGAAGATTGTATAGTTGGGGCTGGTCTTGGTGAACACACATTTTTACCCCAAACATCCCCTTTTTGTAGAAAGCCAAATAAAATATATACATACAATTTCCTTTTGAGCCCAGAATCTAGATTTGAGCGGAAGAGCATTTGTGCTTCAGGGAATTAGTGTCTTTTTTTGGAAATCTGTTGAAGTAAAGTAACATCGGCCTTCTGTTCACTTAGGCAGCATTTATAGAAACAAAAGAGAGAGAAAAAAAAAAAAGAAAACAACCTGCTGTCTGGAGTCATAAACACAACTTTCCTGGATTGGAAACCAAGTGGGGGGAAAAAATACAGAAACTTAAAGGGGGATGGGAGGGGGGAGAAGGGAAAAGCCAGCCCTTTGTATAGAAATTTTGCTTTCTTTTATCATTCTACTTTAGAAACTGCAAGCTTGTGCACTGTGGATGCGTGAATATTTTAGTGTGAAACGTGTTTTTGTCATAGTATTGAAATAAAATTTCAACATAGTTTGGTTGTGGAAGGTATAGCAGATAGTTCAGAAAAAAAATATTCAGGAAACAAAAATAACTCTTAAAAGGAATTAAAGCCTTTAAACAAAGAAAATGAAATAAAAGCGAAGATGATGATGCTGATAATGCTAAGGAAACAGCAATTCAGCCCTCCGGCATGCGTTCCTGTCCCAAGGTACAAAACAGCGAGAGGTTAGGGTGGCAAGACTGCCCCTGAGTCCGTTCCATGGGCCACACTCCCCCATGTTCTGACATTTCTGCAGTCTGATCAGTGGTGATCCGCTAAGGTTATAATTTCGAACTGTGAAAAATAATGGTCTTGTCATTTGCTAAATGTGGGGTTATTTTGCATTTTCTCAGCTCCTGGGGATGGAAATGGAGGAGCCAGTGTACCCAGCTCTGGCCCCCTTGATTGTCGGGCCTTTGCACAAATCTCTGGTTCAAATGCACAGGCCCTCAGGCACGAGTAATGAACGCGCAGACAGTTCTTAGAGCACACAGCAGAATAGGAGCTCCTGGGTGTCCGAGGCGGGAGGACCCAGCAGGGCGTGGGGGGCCCTTCCCACTGCTGGGCTGTCCACGGACTCAGCTGCTCATCTTCCGATGGCAGTGGCACTGACTACCCAAGCCAAGCCCACACTGTCCCTCACTGAGACTGTGCATCTCATGCCGAGTGGTTGTGACCAGACGCAACGACCTGGGCTCTGATGGTTTGGAAGAGGAAAAGGTATAGCCGACCCTCAAGTAACCCGGCCCAGGGCAGCTGATCCCCCCGCCCCGCCGCCACCACCCACCCAGAACTGGCTCCGCCATCAACCGGCACCAAGACTCTGCCCACCTTTTGGTCTGCCTCTCTCATTATACATAGATTTGTCTCTGCACGCATGAGCTTTCCTTTCTTTAAAAAAAAAAAAAAATTTAAAAAATACTAAAAAAAAAAAAGCAAAACAGAACAAAAACAAAACAAAAAAAAACAGAGCAAAGCTTTCTCTAAAATCAAAGAGAGAGTCACTTTATTTTCAAGATGTTCTATCTTTTATGTTAAGAGATAAAAGCTTATAGTTTTCCTTTTTTAATGTTTTGAAGGCGGGATCAACTCTACCAGTTTGCAGTGTGTAAGTGTCTATATGTGTATGCGCCATACATATGTATTCACGTAACCAGCGGCATGGCCACGTTCTGCGGGAGGGGGCGCACCCTGTGCCACATGCAGGTCTCTGAGTCCTGGGGGACCGTAGTATACGTAGTGCAGCTTCTGAAGTGGGGCCATTTTCACACTTTTCTATGGAGCCCTTCCGTCCCGGGCTGTCACTCGAGGCTGTCTGTCTGGATGGTGGTTTTCAGACCTCCATGAACATCCCTACCCAGCATTCCGTACTTCGGGGGCCTTCTCTCTTGTTATAAACTTTTTACCGAGTGAAACATCGATACCACCTTTGTTTCCATTCTCACTGGTGTAAATACTGAGTACTAACTGAGAATTTTGACTTTGCATTCTGTCAGAATACTTGTGTTCAATAAAAATTGAAAGAAAAGAAAAACGATGATGGTCCAACTGGGCTTTATTTCGATTCAGTGCAAGTATGCCACATGAATCGTACTGTGGAAATGCCAATGGTTTGGCTTTTTTTTTTTTTTTTTTGTCCTTGTGAACAAGGTCTGTTAAACCCAGTGTCTTGAGTTCACGTGGCCTGAAGGATGGTGTTCCTCAGGCTGATAGAGGAATCCTCATTTTAGAATGGCCAGCCATCAGAAGATTTCATTCAAGTCCTGGTTCTGCCACTTCCTTGTTCACTTTGGAAGAGTTCTTTAATCTCCCCAAGACTCAGTTTCCCCTTTTGACAAACAGCAGATTCCAAGCTCGTAGAGCTGAGGCCCTGGCTAATGAGGGAAGCGATGTATATAAAAGCAGAGTGTAGTGCTGGTGGCACTCCGGGGGCGTGAGAGCATCAAACCCAGTTGGAATAACAATCTGAACTGGAGCGTCAAGGTTTCAACAGGGAGGCAGGCACATGAGGCTTATTCCAGAATACGTGATTCCTCTCCTCCTGTCTTTGCCATACTGCTCAGCCCTTGGAGTTTACTAAAGTCTCTGAGAGAGATAGAGTGAAGAAAACTTCACCCAACTCAGAATTCTCTTGCCTGTGCTGCTGTCCAGCTGTGCTGGGAAGAGCAGAGAGTTGGAATTACCTACTAGACTTCGGAGTTGGAAGTCCCTGGAGCAGAGCAGGTCCCAGGGCCAGCACTAGGGTGAGGCAGGTGAGTAAGACTTGTAGGGAGCAAGATGTAAGGAGGCCCTATCTCAGGGCCAGTCCTGCACCTGCACGGGTCTGAGCACCTCCTTCCTTTGTGTCCTACATGTTCGTCTCTAGCCCCAGCCTGGGGTGGTGTCCTCCTCTGGGGTGGTGTCTACCTTTGCTCCCAGGAGTTGGCCCTTCACTGGCCCTGGAGCCTGTTTTAAGAACCCAGAGCCACGTGTATCTATGTGATTTCCTGGACCACCAAAGTCCAGCTGTATATGGCAAGGTAAGGAGTGATCAACAAAAACATCATGAAATGATGACCCTCTCTCTAATGATCCATGGGGGCTTACTTCCAGAGCCTTCCTCCTTCAGGGTCATCTCCTCCGAGACTCGCCCAGTAAGTATTCACTGAGTGTCTCCAAGATGCTCAGGATACAGCAGTGGAACGTTGGTTGACGTGTGGGGTGCAGCAGACAAGCTCATCACTACCATCCAGTTCTCCCTTCCCTCCTTCCAGGCACTTGATAGGTTTGTACTTCTCTGGTCACACAGAGCAGGCATGGCTGTGTCAGTGGAGTATGAGCAGGGCGGTGCGTGTCACTTCTCAACAGAGCCTTGATGGCCTCTTCCCTTGTCGCAGCAATCAGCAAAGCTGCAAGTGGTGGAAGGGCCACCACCTGGGCCCAGAGTGAGGGGTACACAGATGGCATGATGGACACGGAGAATGCGTGAGGGGTAACCCCAATGGCGATCTCTGGTGAATGTTTAATAACCGGCCCTCCAAGGGAGGAAGACGAAGGGATGCATATACACACGGTATGTGTTTATCATAAACTTAACTGAGACAAAGAATGCAATTCACAAATGATATACCATACTCTGTGTTGAAATTCTACGTATCCATAGGATACAGAATGTTTTGGTACATTTTTGCTGCACTCTTGTATAGAACCAACCTGCAGGTGCATTAGTTGGTAAGTAGAATTCCAGCAAGAACATCGGTTGCTAACATTCGTGGGTCAGATGGAAGTGGAGCACTGGGAGATCCATGTGTTGGACCTTCACTCGCTCATCAGTGAGTTTTGAATACTAGAGCAAGGCCTCGATGTTTTGTGCTAGCCACAGTGGGAAGGCTATGCATAGGGCACAGTCCTAAGCTTAATCTACAACATAAATATTTCCCCATCACTCTCAAGTCTACACAAACACCAAAACCAAGCAAACAAACAAAAACCTATTTGTGGCACTGACTGCTCTCAGTGGTGTGTAAATACTCCCAGCATGGCTGGTTTGAGCATGTCCTCGCTCACCAGAGGCTCGCGGAGAGATCCACTTCATCATACAGCCTACTCCCCCCCGTAAGGACAAAAGAGCACCTGAAGATCCTCAAGCTCAGAGAAAACAGCAATATCAAGCGATAACAACAATAAGCTATTGATCTATGTTCATAACAGTAAAATGTAGTAAAATAATTGAGAAATAATACATTTGGGGTACTTATTGCCTTCACTTTAAACACAATTTTGTTGATTGTAGGTTTATGGAATTAAACTTTTAATAACATCTGGCTCGTATTTATGAAGACATAATGATTCTCTCAAGCCAGTAAAGGCTGGCTCCTGCAAACACCTGGATAGCCCTTATGTTATAAGCCACTTAGCCTTAGTTAGGATCTGTTACCAAAGCATGACTTAGTCTGTCATGAGTAAACAGGGAGGGGTAAGTGCCACCGAGAGCAAATCGAGGTCAGCAGGTAATCAGGGTACTCCTCCCTGAAAAGGGGACATTTGAGCAGTGACCTGAAAAAAAGGGACTGAAACACAGGACTATCAGAACAAAGATATCTCAGGTAGAGAGAACAGCTAGTGCAAAGGTCCTGAGGTGGAGACTGCTTAGAGTGTCTGAGGAAGAGCAAGAAGGCCAGTGTGGCTGGAGCAGAGAACAATGGAGGGGATGGGGCAGAGGTTCCCATGAGCTAGATCACAGGGGGTCTTCAGACAACTGCAAGAATTTTGGCTTTTTCCTTCAAGTGAGGTGGAAAGCCAGGGGGAAATTTGGAGCAGAAGCCTGACATGACTTGATTTTTGAGACAATCGTTTTTGGCTGTTGGTTGGAGAACAGACTGCTGGAGGGCAAGAGAGGACGTGAGGATGCCAATAAGGAGGCAAAAATCTAGATGGGACAAGACAGTGTGCTTGGACAAGCTGGTTCCAGCCAAGAGTGAGCAATGGCCAGCTTCTGGCAAGCTCCCGAAGGGGAAAGCCAGCAAGACTGGATAATGGATTGGATGTTAGGGTTTGAGGAAATCATCAAAGGTGACTCCCAGATTTGGGGCCAAAACAATTAAAAGGATGGAGCCGCCATCTACTTTCTAAGAAAGAGTGAAGGAGAACAGCTGGGTGGGGGCATGGAGAATTTGGTTCTGGATAAGCCTGAGATGCCTGTGAACACCCTCGTGGAGATTTGGAACAGGATGAAGTACAAGAGGTCCAGTCCACAGACACAGAGGAGCTGTCGCATGGAGCTCGTATCTGAAACCCTGGCACTTTGTGAGATGAGCAAGGAAATGAAGACAGATTTAGAAGAGGAGAGAACTAAGCAAGGAACCCAGAAAAGAAAATTGCAGGCAGCTCTCTGCCGAGGAGAATCATGGGAAAATCCTGCTATGCCATTTGCAGCCTCACATCAGAGGATCAGGGTGGGAGAGGCAGGGACACCCTAACAGAATTCGCCCCCACCCATCCTGCTGCCTGGCACACAGGGTTACAGCTCAAGAGTCTAGAGGATAGATTCTGACTTGCAGCTACAAAAAGATGCCCTAGGACACTTGCCAGGCTGGTGTTCGCCTGCTCACTGCCGCTCCAGTGAGAGCTCGCCTGGGGAGACCCTCCATCCCCACTTCCTCCCATGGGGTATTCAGAAACACTCCAGTGAGGTCACCTGGGAGGATGGCCTTATGTGACCACAGCCCCAGCCTCACCCCTAGGGCTAGGCACAGGCAAGGTAGGACGCATCTGGGTGAGAACAGTTGCTCCCAACATGGTCATATGAATCTCACACATAAATCTCTACCCCAGAAGCTCTGGTCTCATGGAAGCCGACTTGGGTGGCCATAGCTGGGTCATGCAGGTGGTCTCATTGACTTCTATCCAGCGGTCTGGTGGCCACCAATCCACTGGCCCCACTTTACACAGAATGAGTTAGACAGAAGGTGAATTTTATCATACAAACCCCCTCTTTCGGGGCACCTGGGTTGCTCAGTGGGTTAAAGCCTCTGCCTTCGGCTCAGGTCATGATCCCACAGTCCTGGGATTGAGCCCGGCATCAGGCTCTCTGCTCCGCAGGGAGCCTGTTTCCCCCTCTCTCTCTCTGCCTGCCTCTCTGCCTACTTGTGATCTGTCAAATAAATAAATAAAATCTTTAAAAAAACAACAACAACAACAAAAAAAAAACCCTCTTTCCCCCATCTTCCCAAGAAGATCTTTAGGAACTCCCAACTACACTCAGGATCAAATGCAGAGTCCTTAACGAGGCTCACTAAAGCCATCTTGGCCACTGTCCAGCTCCTTGCTTACAGCTCCGGCTCATTCTTGGCACTCCTCCAAATCATCCTCTGCTCCGGCCCCTGATGCTCTACTACCTAAAGTTGTCTGCCTTCCCTCCCATGTCCCAGAACTCACACAAACCCTATTTCCTTTCCCTGCAGTGCCTGGGATTGTGAAACACTTTTTACCTATTTTTTGAAAGTGAACACACGGCTTCTGGTGGCTTTAACAGAGTTTCATACAAGCAGCTCAGTTGCAGAGTTTACATGTGGCAGGAGAGGGTCTCCCTACTGGGGAACCACAGTGGCTGCCTGCCCCAGCCCCTGATCGTGGGCAGCCACACCCCTCTCCCTCCTCTAGGCTGGGACAGTGTTTGGCCAGTGAGTAGCAGCTCTACAATGGAGGCAGGCTGGGACCACTTGGATTAGGGGACTCTGAAAGGCCGAAATAGGATACCCCATGTCTGCCTCTCAAAACCACAGTTAGCTGGTGGACAAAGCTGACCCAGCAAAACCAGGGACGCTCCTTTCTTGGCGTTTTCCCTAAGGGGGCAAATCAATGGGTTGGGAGGCTGGGAAGAGCAGACAAGAGGCAGGAGAACAGGACAGTGTGATTGGCAAAGGGTCTGCTGGTCCCCAGGTCTAGGTATCAGGGGACATTGCTGTGCTCTGTCCTCTTCCTGAGCAGGTAAGCCCAGAGCTGACTGTGAACTCCAGCTCAGAACAAGGTGACCCACAAGGAACTGTGTGTTTAGAGTGCTTCCCACCACAATGGCTGTCAACAGCCTGCTGGAAACATGGAGGCAAGCATGAGGAACAAAACTGCGAAGACCTCTAGGGCTGATGGGATGAAACTTCCCCAGGGAGCCACGATCTGGAGCCCAGGACCCCACCTGCAAGTCCTGTCACGCTCCTGCTGAGGGAAGAAAGAGAGCAGGTCTATAGCCGGGGAGGAGAAGGTCACTCTGGGCAGCCACCAGCCCACCCTGTGGCCTACACTGGGAAGTCAGCAGCAGCCCTGCACCTCGGCCCCACTAGGACAAGCCCCTGCAATGACCCTGTCTGCAGGCCTCTGTGTCTCCAGGGACACAGTAGGGACTGCATGTTCTGGATCGCAGCCCCTGGATCCCTGGACTGTGGATCTGGGATGTGGGGTTCCATGACAGGCTGTCTTCAGCCAGCACCTGGAGACGCACAGGCAGGCGGGCCCAGCTAAGGGCTGCGGCAGCACTCCTTCCCCTCTGGGAGGTTCTGCAGGCCCACACAGACACGAAGTGCTAGAGACACAGTGGAGGGTCTGCATGTCAGCAAGACACTTCCCAAGGCTCAGCACACTTCACCACACACACCTAAGGCAGACGAGCACCCCAAATGAGTCCAGCCGACCAAGCAGATGGGCAGCCCAGATGAGGTCCTGCCACAAGGACCCATGTCAACTATGCTCTCTGCAAATCCAACTGCTGAAGTAGATGCTGAGAGGGGTGGGCTCAGAGGAGAGCATTTGAGAGAGAGAAAGAGAGAGAGAGAGGAAAGAAAGAAAGGGAGGGAGGAAGAAGAAAGGAGGAAGGAAGGGAGGGAGGGAGGGAGAGGAAAGGAAAGCGAATAGGAAAGAAAGAAAGAAAGAAAAGAAAGAAAAAGAAAAGAAAGAAAAAGAAAGGAAGGAAGGAAGGAAGAAAAGAAAGAAAGACAGAGGGCAGGAAGGAAGGAGGGAAGAAAGGAAGGAAGGGAAAAGAGGAAGGAATGGAAAAAAGAGAACAAAAGAAAAGGAAAGAAAGGAGGAAGGAAGGAAAGAAAAGAAAAGAGGGAAGGAGGAAGGAAGGAGAGGGAGAGAGGGGAGGGGAGGAGAGAATCGAAGGGAAGAGAAGAGAAGAAAGAGAGAGGGGTGCCTGGGTGGCTCAGTGGGTTAAAGCCTCTGCCTTAGGCTCAGGTCATGATCCCAAGGTTCTGGGATCGAGCCCCGCATCAGGCTCTCTGCTCAGCGGGGAGCCTGCTTCCCCCTCTCTCTCTGCCTCCCTCTCTGCCTACTTGTGATCTGTCAAATAAATAAATAAAATCTTTTTTAAAAAAGGGAAGAGAGAGACAGAGAAAGAAAGAAAAAGAGAGAGAAAGAAACAAACAAAAAAATGAATGACAGAAAGAGAGAAGAGGAGCAAGATGGCGGAGGAGCAGGAGACTAAATATCATCAGGTCCCAGGAGTTCAGCATGATAGTTATCAAACCATTCTGAACATCGACAAACTCAACAGGAGATCAAAGAGAAGAAGAGCAGCAATTCTAGAACAGAAAAGCGACCACTTTCTGGAAGGTAGGACATGCGGAGAAGTGAATCCGAGGCAACAGATGGGAAGATAGACCGCGGGGGGGAGGGGCCGGCTCCCGGCAAGTGGGAGAGCAGCAGAGCACAGAATCGGAACTTTCAGAAGTCTGCTCCACTGAGGGACGTTGCTCCACAGGCTAAGCAGGGGGTGGAGCTCTTGTGGGGTCTCAGAAACACCAGGAGTGTCTGAGGGTGCCAGAGCTCCCAGGTATCCCCAGGTATCAGAGCAGGGAAGCCACTGCAGAGACAGAGGCAAGGAAAGGGCTCTCAGCTCGGGGTTGCTTTAAACAATGATCCGAGGCACAGTCGGGCCACTGCTCTTGGAATAGGGACCCCACAAGTGACAGATCTGGGGAGACCCCCAACTTCCTCCTCTGGGAGGAGCAGTGCGGGAGCATGCTGCAGGAATCTGCTGGGATTGGAGACTCCAAACAGGGTCAACGGCAGAGACAGAAACACTCGGTCACAAGCTGGGTGAGCTCAGAGCGCGGCCAGAGACCAGGGAGACGGGAGGGATTGAGGGCTTTTCTCTGAGGGTGCACTGAAGAGTGGGGCCTGAGCTCTCGGCTCTTCCAGGCTGGAGACTGGGCAGCCGCCATCTTCATTCCCATCCTCCAAAGTGGTACGGAAAGCGATCAGGGAACAAAAGCTCCTGAGACCAAAACTGCGCAGATGACTTAGCCCGGCCCCTGGCAAGGGCGGTGCAATTCCGCCTCCGGCAAAGACATTTGAGAATCACTGCAACAGGCCCCCCTCCCAGAATATCAACAAGAACATCCGGCCAAGACCAAGTTCACAGATCAATGAGAACAGCAAAACTCCAGCATTAAGGGAATAGAGCACATAGAATTCACGGCTTTTTCCCCATGATTCTTTTTGGTCTTTCAAAGTTAAATATTTTTTACTTTTTTTAAATTTACTTATTTATTTATTTGACAGACAGAGATCACAAGTAGGCAGAGAGAGAGGGTGTAAGCAGGCTCCCCGCTGAGCAGAGATGCAGGGCTCGATCCCACGATCTTAAGATCATGACCTGAGCCTAAGGCAGAGGCTTTAACCTGCTGAGCCACCCAGGCACCCCCAAAGTTAAATTTTTTTAATTTTATTTTTTCTTATTCCATTTTTAAAATTTTTCCTCTTTCCTATTTTAACCTTTTTAAACTATTTTATCTTACCAATACCCTTTTAAAAGTATTTTTAAGTTTCCATTGTTATAGTCATATTCTATCCCTTCATTATAATTAACCTTACATTTTGTATTTAACCTTATTTTTTATATACATAGAGGTTCTTCTTTCTTTAAAACCCTGGGATACAGGTTCTTCTAACATATCAAAATATACCCTAACTCTAAATATACTTTCAACTATATAACTCAAAAAAGACGCTATACTCTAGCACATAGCTTTGTTCTAGTTTCCAGCCTGATCACATTCTTTTTTTTTTTCCAACCAACTTCTTATTAATTCCATCTTTCAGAATCTTTTTAAGATTTATTTATTTATTTGTCAGAGAGAGAGAGAGAGAGAGACAGCACAAGCAGGCAGAGTGACAGACAGAGAGAGAAGCAGGCTCCACACTGAGCAAGGAGCCCAATGTGGAACTTGATATCAGGATCCTGGGATCACGACCTGAGTCGAAGGCAGCGGCTTAACTGACTGAGCCATCCACATGTCCCTAGAATCTTTTTAAATTCTCATCTTTACAGTCATACTCCATCCCTTCATTGTGTTTACCCATATTTTTGTGTATGTATGTATGTGTGTGTGTGTGTGTGTGTGTGTATATATATATATATATATATATATATATATATATATATATATATATATATATTTTTTTCTTTTTTTAAAATTTTGGGAGGCAGTTTCTTCTAACAGACCAAAATACACCCAAAATCAAGTGTGTGGCACTGTTCTATTCATCAGTGTAATGTTATATATACATATATATTTTTTTTCCTTTTCTTTTCTTCTTTCTACTCCCCCAGTTTCGGGTCTCTTCTGATTTGGTTAGTATATATTTTTCTGGGGAGGTAGCTACTCTTTTAGTATTTTGTTCTCTCATTCATCTATTCTTATTTGGATAAAATGACAAGACAGAAAAACTCGACTAAAAAAAAAGAACAAGAGGCAGTACCGACAGCTAGGGACCTAATCAATACAGACACTACCAAGAGTCAGAACCAGAGTTCAGAATTATGATAATCAAGGTGCTAGCTGGGATCAGAAAAAGCATGGAAGATTAACTAGAGAATCTCTTTCTGGAGAAATAAAAGAACTAAAATCTAACCAAGTTGAAATTAAAAAAAGCTATTAATGAAGTGCAATAAAAAATGGAGGCTCTTACTGCTAGGATAAATGAGGCAGAAGAGAGAATTAGTGATATAGAAGACCAAATGATGGAGAATAAAGAAGGTGAGAAAAAGAGAGACAAACAAACTAGACCACAAGGGGAGAATTCGAGAAATAAGTGATACCATAAGATGAAACAATATTAGAATAATTGAGATCCCAGAAGAAGAACAAAGAAAGAGAGGGTCAGAAGGTATATTGGAGCAAATTATAGCAGAGAATTTCCCTAAATTGGCAAAGGGAACAAGCATCAAAATCCAGGAGGCAGAGAACCCCCACCAAAATCAATAAAAATAGATCCATACTACCTCATCTAATAGTAAAATTTACAAGTCTCAGTGACAAAGAGAAAATACTGTAAGCAGCTCTGGACAAGAGGTCTGTAACATACAATGGTAGAAATATTAGATTGGCAACAGACCTAACCACAGAGACCTGGCAGGCCAGAAAGGACTGGCATGATATATCCAAGAATACTACATCCAGCTAGGCTGTCATTGAAAATAGAAGGAGAGATAAAAAGCTTCCAGGACAAACAAAAACTAAAAGTATTTGCAAACACCAAACCAGCCCTACAGGAAATAGTGAAAGGGGTCCTCTAAGCAAAGAGAGAGCTTACAAGTAACAGACCAGAAAGGAACAGAGACTTTATACAGTAACAGTCACCTTACAGGCAATACAATGGCACTGAATTCATATCTTTCAATAGTTACCCTGAATGTAATGGGCTAAACGCCCCAATCAAAAGACACAATGTATCAAAAAATAAATAAATAAATAAATGAAAAAAAATTAAAAAGACACAAGGTATCAGAATGGGTAAAGAAAAAAAAAAAAGACCCATCAGTATGCTGTCTGTAAGAAACTCATTTTAGACCCAACGACACAGGCAAATTTAAAGTGAGGAAGTAGAAAACCATTTATCATGCTAATGGACATCAAAAGAAAGCTGGGGTGGCAATTTTTATATCAGATAAATTAGATTTGAAGCCAAAGACTATAATAAGAGATGAAGAAGAACACTATGTCATACTTAAAGGGTCTGTCCAACGAGAAGATCTAACAATTTTAAAAATCTATGCCCCTAACATCAAAGCACCCAAGTATATAAACCAATTAATAACAAAATCAGAGAAACACATCAACAATAATAGTAGGGGACTTTAACATTCCCCTCACTGAAATGGACAGATCATCTAAGCAAAAGATCAACAAGGAAATAAAGGCTTCAAATAACACAGTGGACCAGATGGACATCACAGATATATTTAGAACATTCCATCACAAAGCAACAGAATACACATTCTTCTCTAGTGCACATGGAACATTCTCCAGAATAGATCACATCTAGGGTCACAAATGAGCTCTCAACTGGTAAACTGGTACCAGAAGATTGGGATCATTCCCTGCATATTCTCAGACCACAATGCTCTGAAGCTAGAACTCAATCACAAGAGGAAATTTGGAAAGAACCCAAATACATGGAGACTAAACAGCATCCTTCTAAAGAATGAATGGATCAACCAGGAAATTAAAGGAGAATTGAAAAAATTCATGGAAACAAATGATAATGAAAACACAATGGTTCAAAATCTGTAGGACACAGCAAAGGCAGTCCTGAGAGGAAAATATTTAGCGATACAAGCCTTTCTCAAGAAACAAGAAAGGTCTCAAATACACAACCTAACCCTACACACAAAGGAGCTAGAGAAAGAACAACAAAGAAAGCCTAAACCCAGCAGGAGAAGAGAAATAATAAAGATCAGAGCAGAAATCAATGAAATAGAAACCAAAGAAACAATAGAACAAATCAATGAAACTAGGAGCTGGTTCTTTGAAAGAATTAATAAGATTGATAAAACCCTGGCCAGATTTATCAAAAAGAAAAGAGAAAGGACCCAAATAAATAAAATCATGAATGAAAGAGGAGAAATCACAACCAACACCAAAGAAATACAAACAATTTTAAGAACATATTATGAGCAACTATATGCCAGCAAATTTGACAATCTGGAAGAAATGGATGCATTCCTAAAGACATATAAACTACCATAACTGAACCAGGAAGAAATAGAAAACCTGAACAGACCCATAACCAGTAAGGAGATTGAAACAGTCATCAAAAATCTCCAAACAGACAAAAGCCCAGGGCCAGACAGCTTCCCAGGGAATTCTACTAAACATTTAAAGAAGAATTAATTCCTATTCTCCTGAAACTCTTCCAAAAAATAGAAATGGAAGAAAAACTTCCAAACTCATTTTATGAGGCCAGCATTACTTTGATCCCCAAACGAGACAAGGATCCCATCAAAAAAGAGAATTACAGAACAATATCCTGGATGAATACAAAAGCAAAAATTCTCACCAAAATACTAGCCAATAGGATCCAACAGTACATTAAAAGGATTATTCACTACAACCAAGTGGGATTTATTCCAGGGCTGCAAGGTTGGTTCAACATCTGCAAATCAATCAATGTGATACAATACATCAATAAAAGAAAGAACAAGAACAATATGATGCTCTCAATAGATGTTGAAAAGCATTTGACAAAGTAAAGCATCCTTTCTTTATCAAAACTCTTCACATTGTAGGGAGAGAGGGTATATACCTCAATATTATCAAAGTCATCAATGAAAAACCCACAGCAAATATCAATCTCAATGGGGAAATACTGAGAGCTTTTTCTCTAGGGTCAGGAACACAGAAGGGATGTCCACTATCACCACTGCTATTCAACATAGTACTAGAAGTCCTAGCCTCAGCAATCAGACAACAAAGAGAAATTAAAGGCATCCGAATCGGCAAAGAAGTCAAACTCTCACTCTTGGCAGATGATACGATACTTTATGTGGACAACCCAAAAGACTCCACTCCAAAACTGCTAGAACTCATACAGGAATTCAGTAAAGTCTCAGAATATAAAATCAACCTACAGAAAGCAGTTGCATTTCTACACACCAACAGCAAGACAGAAGAAAGAGAAATTAAGGAGTCAATCCCATTTACAATTGCACCCAAAACCATAAGATACCTAGGAATTAACCTAACCAAAGAGGCAAAGAATCTGTACTCAGAAAACTATAAAGTACTCATGAAAGAAATTGAGGAAGACAGAAAGAAATGGAAAAACTTTCCACAACCATGGATTGGAAGAACGAATATTGTGAAAATGTCTATGCTACCTAAAGCAATCTACACATTTAATGCAATCCCTATCAAAATACCCATCAATTTTTTTTCAAAGAAATGGAATAAATAATCCTAAAATTTATATGGAACCAGAAAAGACCCCGAATAGCCAGAGGAATGTTGAAAAAGAAAACGAAAGTTGACGGCACCACAATTCTAGACTTCAAGCTCTATTACAAAGTCGTAATCATCAAGACAGTATGGTACTGGCACAAAAACAGACACATAGATCAATGGAACAGAATGGAGAACCCAGACATGGACCCTCAACTCTATGGTCAACTCATCTTTGACAAAGCAGGAAAGAATGTCCAATGGAATAAAGATAATCTCTTCAACAAATGGTGTTGGGAAAATTGGACCATTTCCTTATAACACACATGAAAATAGACTCAAAATGGATGAAGGACCTCAATGTGAGAAAGGAATCCATCAAAATCCTTGAGGACAACACAGGCAGGAACCTCTTCAACCTCAGCCGCTGCAACTTCTTCCTAGAAGCATTGCCAAAGGCAAGGGAAGCAAGGGCAAAAATGAACTACTGGAACTTCATCAAGATCAAAAGCTTTTGCACAGCAACAGAAACAGTCAACAAAACCAAAAGACAACGGACAGAATGGGAGAAGATATTTGCAAATGACATACCAGATAAAGGGCAAGTATCCAAAAATCTATAAAGAACTTATCAAATTCAACACCCAAAGACAAATAATCCAATCAAGAAATAGGCAGAGGACATGAGCAGACATTTCTGCAAAGAAGACATCCAGATGGCCAACAGACACATGAAAAAGTGCTCCACATCACTCGGCATCAGGAAAATACAGATCAAACCACAGTGAGATACCACCTCACACTAGTCAGAATGGCTAAAATTAACAAGTCAGGAAATGACAGATGCTGGCAAGGATGTGGAGAAAGGGGAACCTCCTACACTGTTGGTGGGAATGCAAGCTGATGCATCCACTCTGGAAAACAGCATGGACGTTCCTCAAAAAGTTGAAAATAGAGCTACCCTACGACCCAGCAATCGCACTACTGGGTATTTACCCTAAAGATACAAATGTAGTGGGGCACCTGGGTGGCTCAGTGGGTTAAGCCTCTGCCTTTGGCTCAGGTCATAATCTCAGGGTCCTGGGATCGAGCCCCGCATCGGGCTCTCTGCTCAGCAGTGAGCCTGCTTCCTCCTCTCTCTGCCTGCCTCTCTGCCTACTTGTGATCTCTCTCTCTGTCACATAAATAAATAAAATCTTTAAAAAAAAAAAAAGATACAAATGTAGTGATCTGAAGGGGCACATGCACCCTAATATTCATAGCAGCAATGTCCAATAGCACAATAGCCAAACTATGGAAAGAACCTAGATGTCCATCAACAGATGAATGGATAAAGAAGATGTGGTATATATATATATATACAATGGAATACTATGCCGCCATCAAAAAGCCCAAAATCTTGCCATTTGCAATGACATGGATGGAACTAGAGGGTATTATGCTAAGTGAAATAAGTCAACCAGAGAAAGACAATTATCATATGATCTCTCTGATATGAGGAATTTGTGAGGCAGGACGGGGGGTCATGGAGGGTGGGGAGGGAGAAAATAAGACCAGAAGTAACCAGGGAGGGAGACAAACCATAAGAGACTCTTAATCTCAGGAAACAAACTGAGGGTTACTGGGGTTGGCGGGGGGAGGAATAGGATGGCTGGGCTATGGACACTGGGGAGGGTATGTGCTATGGTGAGTGCTGTGAATTGTGTAAGACTGATGATTCACAGACCTGTACCCCTGGGGCAAATAATACATTATGTGTTAATAAAAACAAAGAAAGGAAGGAAGGAAGAAAGAAAGAAATGGAGGGAGGGAAGGAGGAAGGAAGCGTAAAGTCTATGGGTTTAAACTGGCTGTAAATGTGGTATCAGTGTAGACATTCAAAAATATTTGTGATGTTGACATCGATAGTTTTACCATTCTAAGCACTTAGCAAATATTTACTCTGTTGGTACTTATAATAATTCTATGAAAGAACTATTAGTATTAACCCTGTTTTACAGATGGAAAAACTGAGGCACAGAGAGGTTTCTTAACATGCCTGAAGTCACACAGCCATTAAGAAATAGAGCCAAAATTTGAACCTAGTCATAAGGGATCCACAGCGAGGAACATCTGAGTGTGTCCTGCCCTGGGTGGTTTAGATTTCAGATCCCACCTCACACCCAAGAGCACTGCAGAGCTGGGCCACTGGTGCCCACTTTCCCCCAGCAACACCACGTCTAGGTCAGGCACAAGACCTTCCCACCTGCTACCACCTACCCACCTCACCACCACCTCAAAAAGAAAGCCAATACTTCTGCCACTATCCTTGTCAGCAAAACAGTAGGTTCTGGGCATAACCTCTCTCCTCAGGTTGCTCACATCTGCAGAGTGAAGTCTCACCTGTGAATCTGGTCGGAGGGGCCTGGGTCTCACCTGTGTATAGTGGCGGGCAGTGGCAAAGACACGTGGAGAGGGTAGGTCTCAGGCTTCAGCATGATGGAGGTGGGACTAAGGCTGGAACATCCTCCAACAGGAGCAAGGATGTTCCATAAGTGCTGGCGCCTGAATGTGAAAAATGTCTGCTGGAGTCCCAAGCCCAAGCTGTTCCCCAAACACACTCCCAGCCTCCTGCCAGTCCTACAAACTTTTGGTGGAGGTGCCCCACACTTGTGCAAACCTCCCTGCAGTCCTGACACACCACTGCAGCCCTCGGTATGCTTCTGTCTACGTGTGACCCGTCCCCATCCCCAGCACAAGGGAGTATCTCATGCAGAAAGTTTGAGAAGTGTGGACCCTGAGGCTCCTGGGAATGTTCCAGTAAGCTGACGGGCACCTGGCAGGGAAGGGCACAAAACAGGCTAAGGCTGCCACCCAGTGGCCATCCTGAGAACCACAGAAGGACCACACCTTCCCTCCAACCCAGAAGTCAGGATAGAAAGCCGGGGACCCCACCAAGGCCTGGGAAATGAGAGCTCCTCCTCCCCTCTTCTCCTGAATTGGGTTGTCTAATCTGCTCTGAGCTCCAAAGGAGATAATACCTAACATTCGTTTGTTACCCTGCAGTGTACAAAACGCTTTCACGCCATAATGATAATTACATGACAATATTAATTATTGTTGTAGCAACTACTATTAATCGAGGGTTTACTATATGCCAGAAACTTCAAAATCTCAACCCTTAATACCTACAACAAAGCTGTAGTAAACAAATATATCTGCCCAGCAAGCATCCATGTTCCTTTCTGCTCTCAACGGCACCTTCATTTTTGGGAGGAGAGAATTCCCCTTCTACTCCCAGGACTTTTATTGAAACTACTGGCAAAAATCAGCTCTATTCTCAATGAACCCAATACAAGGTAAGTCTTCAGGTGCCACCCTGGGGGGCAAGACTGCCTGAGATTGAAGCCAACACACAAGAAGCAGAACAAATCTCAGTGGCTTTGGAGACCTCTGGATTCAGTTGTGCCTGAAAGAGTCTCTGGACTTTTCCATTCCATGAACCAATGCATTTCCCTTTACTTAAGTCTATTTGGGTGGGAGGGTTTGTTTGTTTTTTAACTCAAACTCAAAAGAATTTTATTAATTTTTATTTCATAAAATGAATTACCATGTGAAAACAGGGTGTTTTAAGTAACAGGTCCAAAAATAGGAATTATGAAAGTCAAGGGTGGGGGACATTTATTCCACACCACATGCCACTCCCTGTTGTCTCTGCTGAGGACAAATGAGCGCCATGCTGTTCTGAGATAACTTGGAATCAGAGAATGCCACAGTGACCGAATTAGATAACAAAAAGGAACGAGTGCCACGCAACAAAGGAAAACAGCTCTGTGATGTGCTGGAGCAGTGGATGGCTACTTGAGGTTGGTCAGGGCTGGTGATGTGCTTTGTTGCCATGGTTACATCAGGGATGGCATTTCCCAGAACTCCCTTCCTTGGATGGTTCCAACTAGAGCTGGCCAAAAGAAGTGCTCATGTGACAGTAGAAGGCAGAAGGGACATCGTGTCCATTACTTTCTTATGGACATTGTGCAGTCCCATGTACTGATGGACAAATGCCGAGGGCCTCAGGGAGTTCCGGTACATCTCCCCCCAGCTCCACTCCAGGGCAGCGGCCCATCAGCAACCTTCTGGATCCCGGGCCACTGGTGGATTCACAGAGCTAGTGGCCTCCCACAACAGCTCCTTCACAGCCTCATGAAGGTGGTGACTTCAGGGGGAGGGAATATGAGCAATGGAAAGGGAATAAGTTCAAGACCTGCTTTAGAGCTAGACTTGGTAGGACTTGCTGGTGGGTGAGAGAGGGTTTGACACAAAGGGGTCTTTGCCTTAAGCAAGATGATGGATGTCTGGGGCCATTTTCTAGGATACGAAGAAGCATACTTAGGGCTGGAAACAAGAGTTCTGTTTTGGAAATTGTGGTAGACTGAAAAAAAAAATAGCCACATTTTAATGGATTGAAAAAAATGACCACAAAAAAATAGCTACAGCTCCTCCCATTCATAACCATAAACTTACATAAAAGTGGTGAGTACAATGCAAAGAACTTTCTTTTTACTGACCCATTTGTTTCGGGCCCAATATCCCATCATCTGCAAATATTTTACTATTTCCTACAATCAAGGACCTTCCCTTCCCTACTTAACCACAACCAAAGTCAAAATCAAGAAATTAACATTGATACAGTACTATTGTTCGATCTGCAGTCCTTATTCAAATTTCTCCAGCTGTTTCACTAAAGATCTCTAAAGAAAAAGGAAAATCATTTTTGTGTGTCCATCATTTACTCCAGGAATCCACATTTCATTTAGCTTCATGATGACCTTCGTCTTTTCCAATCCAGAAGATCTATCCTTTAGTGTGTACCATGACCTTGATCTTTTTGAAGGGTACAGGTCATTTCTTTTGTAAGAAGTCCCTTGATTTTGGTCTGTTTGAAATTTTCTCACAAGTCAAGTCAGGCAATGCCTCTTTGATTTGGCATATCACAGAGGTGGTAATGGGTTTTTCTCACTGCATCCTGTAAGGTGGCACACAATTTCCATTCCCCTTTATCTGAGGAGGATGTCCACTCTGATCACTTAATTAAGGTGATATCTGCCAACCCTCTCCACTGGAAAGTTCCTCCTTTCCCCTTTGTAGTTAATAAGCATTTGTCCATTGTTGTAGTAAACAGCATTAATTGAGGGCTTTATATACAGGGAAGTATTTAAAGTTGTAAATATCCTTTGCCTTAGCAAACTTTTGATCGAGTTATCCTTTATTTATATCAGTGTCAACTAATGGTTTTCAGTTTCTTTCAGTGGGTTGTTACTCTCATTATTTATCTTGATGCTTGAATTGTCCCTTGTCTGGACCCTCAGTGAGAACCTTCCAAGCTGGCTTCTGTGTCTTTCGTAAATGACCTCATGGTTTCCGAGTACCTTCTTCCTTGCTGGCATGAGATGTACCATGGCCATCTTTCACCCTGTCCGCCTCAGCAGTGCAAGCGGCTGAGAAGGGTGTGTTGCCTTTAGTCGGTCTCCTGAGGCTTCTCTAGTCTGTGGCTGCTTCTCAGCCTTTCCTTGGTTTCCGTGACCTTGATGCTTTTGAAGAATGCTGATCGGGTATTTTGGAGAATGTCCCTGAATCTGGGTTGTCTGGCATGTGCTCATGGCTAGATCTGGGTTATAGATTGGGGGAGGAAAATGTCACAGAGACAAGTACCCTCATCATCATATCATATCATGGATGCATGACATCAACGTGACTCGTCACCTTGGTCACCTGGATAAGAAGGAGGTGTCTGCAGGTTTCTCAACTGTGAAGTTAATATTTCCCTTTCTATACGCTGTTCTTTAGAAGTGAATCATTAAGTCCAGTGAACACTCACAAGAGAGAAACTGACCTCTCCCTGGAGCCGTAGTATGTAATCATTTAGAATTCTACTATGATGAAGATTTGTAGGACAGGAGTTTTCAATTTTATTTTTGCTAGGACCCCCCCACCAGTAGTCAAGTGAAACCTATGGATCTCTTCTCAGAAGAGCATTTTAAAATTCAATGTATTTTTTTAAAAACCATGGGATTGCACAGGAAAACAATGATACTGAAATACAATGATCAAAATATTTTATAAACAAATGTGTGATGTGGCAATAGATATGTTTGTTTATTAACACATCCAAACACATGTTCTAAGCTGCATGTCTAGTAACTACTATAATTTCCAAGTGTTGCTGAGTATAAATGATACCATTGCTCCTGCTAACACAATGGTTTGTTGCCTACATTCATGATGGGATGGAAGGAGTGCTACCTCAAGGACAAGTTTATAAAAATAAAGATTTATTTTCCCAAACAAGTTCACAGACTCCCTGAATTCTATCCACAGACCCCCCCGGGAGAGTCCCTGGACCCTAGGTTAAGAACCTCTGATCTTAAAGGATCCAAGGTAGCAAAGATGCTCTCAGAATGCAAAGGAAACAGAAAGTGCCTGCATAGTGGTGAGAAGTAAAAGGGGTTTCACCCTCTCTAATGATGAAAGACGTGCAAAGAAATCCACGTATCAGAGATTTTCTTATCAGACCATTTATCAACATCCCCCCCCCCCCAGTAAGCTCTACTCCAATGTGGAGCTCAAACTTAAGACATGAAATCAAGAGTTGCACGCTCTACGCCCTGAGCCAGCCAGATGCCCTGTCATCTTTTAGAGCGAAACAACAACAACAACAACACTCAGTGCTGGTGAGGATGCTGTGAAACTGGCATTCCCATATACTTCTAGTTACAGGGCAAATGTGTACAAATGTGTGCAGCCCCATTGAAAGGCAATTCAAAAATATCCACAGTCATAAAAAGTTCAAACTCCTGATTGAGAAAACCACTTCTGAGAAGCCACCCCAAGAAATTAATCCTAGATATATAAAAAGTTCTATTTAGAGAGCCTTGTGGCAGCAATATTTATATCTACACACACAAAAAAAGATTAGCGGCAAATAAAGATTTAAAAGGAGGGCGAGGAATTAGGTGCAATGCATACAGGTACATGGATACATGGAAGGCAATGCAGGTATGAAATGAACATTACTCAAACAACACAGCGGTCTGCTACAGACTGATGAGAGGCAAGAGGTGTAGGGATCCCCTCTGAGCCTCAGTTATCTTATCTGTTAATAGAGGAATAATAATACCACCTCCTAAGATTGCCATATGGCTTCATGAGATAACATATAAGTCTCTAGCAGGGAGCAAGATGGCGGAGGAGTAGGAGACCTAAATATCATCGGGTCCCAGGAGTTCAGCGTGATAGTTATCAAACCATTCTGAACACCTACAAACTCAACAGGAGATCAAAGAGAAGAGCAGCAATTCTAGGAATGGAAAATCGACCACTTTCTGGAAGGTAGAAGGTGCAGAGAAGTGAATCCGTGGCGACATATGGGAAGATAGACCGTGGGGGGAGGGGCTGGCTCCCGGCAAGCGGTAGATCAGCCCAGCACAAAATCGGAACTTTTGGAAGTCAGCTCCACTGAAGGAAGTCACTCCAGGGGCGAACAGTGTGGTCTGAGGACCTGCAGGGGTCACAGAAAGACCGGGGGCGCCTGAGTTGTGGCAGAGCTCCCAGGTATCAGAGCGGGGAAGCCGACTGCAGAGACGGAGCTGAAGGGGGGCTTTCAGCTCGGGGTTACCTTAAATCATGATCCGAGGTACAGTCAGACCACTGTTCTTTGAGCAGGGACCCCACAAGTGGCAGTTCTGGGGAGACCCCCACCTTGCTCCTCCAGGAGAAGCGGCACGGGAGGACGTGGCAGGAATCTGCTGGGTTTGGAGACTCCAAATGGGGCCATGCGCCAGAGACAGAAACGCTCCGTCACAGGCCAGGTCAGCTCGGAGCACAGCTGGAGACCAGGGAGACGGGAGGGACTGATGGCTTTTCTCTGATGGCGCACTGAGGAGGGGGGCCCTGAGCTCTCGGCTCCTCCTGGCCAGACTGGGCAGCCGCCATCTTCATTCCCATCCTCCAAAGCGGTACGGAAAGCGATCAGGGAACAAAAGCTCCCGAGACCAAAACCGCGCAGATGACTTAGCCCGGCCCCTGGCAAGGGCAGTGCAATCCCGCCTCCGGCAAAGACATTTGAGAATCACTGCAACAGGCCCCCCTCCCAGAATATCAACAAGAACATCCGGCCAAGGGACGCCTGGGTGGCTCAGTTGGTTAAGCAGCTGCCTTCGGCTCAGGTCATGATCCCAGTGTCCTGGGATCGAGTCCCACATCAGGCTCCTTGCTTATCAGGGAGCCTGCTTCTCCCTCTGCCTCTGCCTGCCATTCTGTCTGCCTGTGCTTGCTCTCTCTCCCTCTCTCTCTCTCTGACAAAAAAAAAAAAAAAAAATTTAAAAAAAAAAAAAAAAAAAAAAAAAGAACATCCGGCCAAGACCAAGTTTACCGATCAATGAGAACAGCAAAACAGCACATAGAATTCATGGCTTTTTTCCCCCATGATTCCTTAGTCTTTCAGTGTTAAAGTTTTTTAATTTTTTTTAATTTCTTAATTTTATTTTTTCTTATTCTATTTTAAAATTTTTTCCTCTTTCCTTTTTGAACCTTTTTTAAACTATTTTATCTTATCAAAATCCTTTTAAAAATAGTTTTAAATTTTCATTGTTATAGTCATATTCTATCCCTTCATTGTATTTAACCTTATATTTTGTATTTAACCTTAGTTTTTGTATACATAGAGGTTCTTCTTTCTTTAAAATTTTGGGAGGCAGTTTCTTCTAACAGACCAAAATATACCCAAAATTGAGTGTATGGCCCTGTTCTATTCACTAGTCTAACATATATATATACATATATACACACAGAGATATATATAATACACACACACACACACACGATGGAATACTATGCAGCCATCAAAAAAAACACCAAAAAACACAGAATCTTGCCATTTGCAACAACATGGATGGAACTAGAGGGTATTATGCTAAGTGAATAAGTCAATCAGAGAAAGACAGTTATCATATGATCTCTCTGATATGAGGAATTTGAGAGGCAGGGCAAGGGGTCATGGGCATGGGGAGGGAGAAAATGAGACCAGAAGTGACCAGGGAGGGAAACAAACCATAAGAGACTCTTAATCTTAGGAAACAAACTGAGGGTTACTGGGGGGTGGGGGCCTGGGTGATGGGCACTGGGGAGGGCACGTGCTATGGTAAGTGCTGTGAATTGTGTAATGCTGATGATTCACAGTCCTGTATTCCTGGGGCAAATAACACATTATATGTTAATAAAAATAAATTAATTAATTAAATTTTAAAAATAAAAACTCTAGTAAAGAGCCCGGGGCATCCTGGGTGCTCAGAATGGATCATCTGTTGCCATTATGATGATATCATGCTGTACAGTAAAGTAAAACAAAAAATCATATATAAGCACAGTTACATCATTGCAAAAAAATGCAGAAAAAAAAGCAGAGGAAGTACATCAAAATATTAATAGTAATAGTTTCAGGGTAAAGAGGTCAGGCATAATTTTCTGTTTTTCTCTATTTTCTAAGTTGCTAGGATAGGTTTTTAATACACTATCTAACTGTTAATACAAAAAGCAGCAGAGGCATGTGCTGGAAATACACATCCCTCCTCCTTCCTAACAATTGAGATGGAGCCCATATCGGGACAATAAGGAACTCAAAGTCCTACATTTCCCTACGTGCCTTCTCATCCCCAAAACCCTGGAGGCAAAGGAAATCCCACTGTCCAATGCTGACGTGTCTTTATAATCACCGCGGGGTGGAAGTGCCCCAAATGAACAAAGAAGAAATGCAAACACTCACTAGAGCCTAGACCGTTGCCATCACTGAATTCACTACCCACAGAAGGAAACTCAGCAGCAGCAGTAGAAGGAGCCTAGCCAAGCCCACGAAACATCGTCCGTTCTCAACAAACATTAAATAAATGCGCGAACACTGGGTGAAACGGTTGCCTCCGTGGTCGTCGCAGCAGAGCCACTGTGCCCACAGGGTGGCAGTGCGGTTTCACACTAGGCAGAGTGGGTTCCACCAGGTCCTAAATGTCTGCCACCCTGTCCCTTTCCAGGCAGAGGAGCCCTGAGACGCACAGGAAGCCTCCAAAGGAGGACATGGCTGGAGTCGCCCTGTTTTTACTGGAGTGGGTGAAACGGCCCTCCAGCTGTAGGAGAGAGGCACCCTGTCCATTTGGAGGTTTGGACCAGCCCATGCAGCAAACAGAGCGCCCTGGAGGGAAGAGCAAATATACCGGAGGCAGAGCTAGGGCGGAAAGCTCCCAGGAAGGCCGCGGCCCTCAGGACTTGGAGACAGAGCCCTCTGTGAAGGGCGATACTGGGGGCAGGGTGCTGAGATGAAGAGAACAAACTGGGGGGACGCTCAGACCAGGGTTCACATCTTGGCTTCCCTTCTGGCAAGTCCCTTATTTCCTTATCTGTGCATTTCCTTATCTGTGAAATGGGAGTGGGACCTTGCCAGGTTGTCGAGAGACTGAAGTTCACTAACGCAAGAAAAGGATTAAGAGCGACACCTGACATGCAGCCCCTCAGCCAGGCTGGTCACCAACACACTGTTTTTGATTGTTGTTGTTAATAACTGTGGTGTCGTTAATTACACATAGACATCCCAAGGAAGACTCACCTTCTGTGGGCACACAAGACAAAAGCTGTGACTGGATCTTGAAATCATTTCTTTATCCACCATCAGGCAGGAATTGAAAGAGAAAAGACCAAGAAGCAAAAACGTTAGCTATTCTTTTTTTTTTTTTTTAAATGAAAGGACATATGTTTGGGGGAACTATCAAATGTGATTTCTGAATTCCCTTCAGGGAGAGAAGAAATAGCGCTGAATTCCCTCCACCTCCTCCTCTGCTCAATCCTGAGGCCAAAGCTACCAGAAGAACTGTGGGCCCAGCATCTACATGAGGAATTTTGTCCAACGGGACATCTTCATGGTGTGGCTCCTGGCTCTGGGCTGACCTTGTCTGTACCCTTTAATGCCAGCAGGCAAATGCTGGATCCCTTCATTCTGCAAGCGGCTATCCTGGGGGTGGGTGAGGGGCGGGTGGGTCAGGGGCGGAGGCAGATTTCTTATCTCTCCTAAGCTTATAAAGTATGATTGATGAGAAAAAGCAAACAGCTAGAATCATTTACACAAAAGGAAACCAGAGAAAAGAGACAACTTAAAATAATCTCCAAGTCTCCAATATACTGTATAGTGGAAGGTGGCCAAATGTTCTCCAATTTTTATGAGGACATAAAGAAAGAGTAAAATTTGTTTACCACAAAAGGGATCTAGGCTGGGTGGAAGCAGCCACTGGGAAAGTACGATTCATGAAGGTTCTCCAGGAGGGATAAACTTGAAATGTGAGGAACATACGGTTCAAATGTCTCTTTTCCTCTATGTGTACGAAAATGAACGTGTATGAAAATGCAGACACTGACTCTTAAAATGTAAGTCACAAGAATCGTAATCTGCACACCTGGGCACACGGCCCCTAGATTTTGTCACTGTAGCAAGTGAACTTCAAGAGTCTGAGTGCTTGTATTCGACATGAAAGGCTGTGTCATGCTGCGTAACAAAGAGGTCCAAAATATTTGTGGATTAAAACAAAGGTCTATTGCTCACTCATGCTATACGCCCATCGGACCTAGACATGTCCTCTCACTCAGACACTCAAGCGGACACAGCCTCCACTCCCTCGTTGCTGAGGCAGGGGAAGGGTCGGCTATATACTGTAAGTCACGCATGGGCTCCTGAAGGCTTCTGCCCTCTTCACTTCCTCCCACACAGCACTGAACAAGGCGAATCACCTGTTCACAGGGAAGTGAGATCCTACTGTGTGTGCAGGGGAATACTGGAATCGTTGGAGACAGCCCAATGACTAGCCAGGGATTACCCCTCTGACATTTTGATCAATCTGTCCAGTACATTTACCCTGAAACATATTTTGTGGCTGTAACAATGTTTGCCCTCCAAATGGGCTTCTCTGAGAAGGCTGATGCAGAGAAACTGTAAATACCCTTATTCCTTCCCCTAGAAGGATCTAGAGTAACTTAGATTGGAGCCTTCCTCCAATCTTCCTCCACACAGAGCAAGAAATCACTTATTTGGCAAATCTAAATTTAGCTCCAACGAAGTGTCAGGTGCTAAGCACACTAAGACAAAATAAAACAAAATTCCTACCCCCAAGAGATCCACAGTCTAGTTATCCTGTTGGATCAGAGGGCTGGGGCTTGGAGCAAGGTCTTGGCTCCACAGAGATCCATGTGGGCACTTGCCCTCTCCTTGACATCCCTCCTGCCCAGGCATTTTGCTCGGCTCCTGCCTGGGCTCCTCCTTGCCTTCTGCTCTCCCTATGCTTCCCTCTTCGAGACCCTGTGCCATACCTATTTCTCTGGCTCATCTCTCACCACTCTTGCCTTAAACTTGTCTGTTTTCTCACCCATGACACAGGGTTCCTACTTCTAAATGTCTGCCCTGCCCAGAGCATTGCACACAGGCTCAGCTTCCACACGAACCACGTACATTCCTATTCCCATGGGGCTTTCACTTCCCTTTCATCCTCCTCCTTTACCCTGTAAGCACTAGACCTTCACTGTGCCTATCACACCACTCTGTAATAATCTGTTTACGCATCTGCCTTCCTCACTGGACTGTGAATTCACTGAGGACAGGCACTCTGTCCCTGACTTATGGTTAAAGCAAACACTCCGACAATGCTTGTTGATATTTCTGTGGCAGAGAAGTAGGATGGGGTGATCAATAAAAGACATTCAAGCATAAAAATCTCCTGTATTAGGGTAGTATTCTGAGTATGTGGAGCGGGTGTCAAATAGAAATAGGACTTCAAGGAGAAAAAAAATTACTTCTAACTATAAAAATACGTCTAACACAAAGAGAAGATTGTTCATGTGCTAATCAGTGTGTGGCCCACGGTCCACAATGAGGCATCACGCAGAATCTCAGAACCCAGTCCCGATGAATCCAAATTTGCAATTTAACAAGACCCTTAGGTAATTCTTTTTTTTTTTTTAAGATTTTATTTATTTATTTGACAGAGAGAGATCACAAGTAGGCAGAGAGGCAGGGAGAGAGAGAGAGAGAGGAGGAAGCAGGCTTCCTGCTGAGCAGAGAGCCCGATGCGGGACTCGATCCCAGGACCCTGAGATCATGACCTGAGCCAAAGGCAGAGGCTTAACCCACTGAGCCACCCAGGTGCCCCGACCCTTAGGTAATTCTTATGCACGGTCCAGGTTCTGAAGCTCTGGTCTAATGCATACTAATCACAGCGGTAGTAAAAACAGTTCATAACATTTCCTGATGCTCCTGCATTGTCTAGACACTCCTCCCATGCCTCTCACACTCCTGTG